>NW_020837977.1:8771095-9226859 GCF_003676395.1 Aethalodelphis obliquidens | reverse complement strand
CTTTTTTTTTTTTTTTTTTTTGCGGTACACGGGCCTCTCACTGTTGTGGCCTCTCCCATTGCGGAGCACAGGCTCCGGACGCGCAGGCTCAGCGGCCATGGCTCACGGACCCAGCCGCTCAGCGGCATGTGGGATCTTCCCGGACCGGGGCACGAACCCGTGTCCCCTGCATCGGCAGGCAGACTCTCAACCATTGCGCCACCAGGGAAGCCCTGCTTTTCCTTTTTAACATTATTTTCTGGGCTATACGTTCCTTTAGGACTTGGTATTATCTTTTATTTACTGCTAACGAATTGTAGGACCATGTTTACTGTATTTATCAGGTGTTTTGTTTGTTTCATCTAATGGCTTCCTGACTCAAAGGACTAGGCGGGATTGGAATTACAAAGGATGGTATGATGATTTTAGCATTGATTTAGGGATTAAAATGGTTGGCTTCACTGCCTGGAATTTGGGCAGACCACACTTGTATTGAACTTCAGTTTTCTCATTTGTAAAAGGTAGAATAGTAACAGATATTTATATATGTGTGTGTGTGTGTGTATATATATATATATATATATATATATGTTTTTTAATCTACAGTTATAGGGTTGCTGTGAGGATTAAATTTTATATCAATCTCTATAAAAATTTAAGATTTAATGATATTGACAGTTCCCTTTTATAGTAATTTTTCAACTGCTTTGTTTATCTATGGAGTGAGGGTAGTAAGGTTAGACACGTTGAATGATTAGTAAATATGAAAAATATTCATGACTGAAGAGAACGTTAATGCCTTCTCAGCTCTTCACAATTATTTTGAAGTATACAAGGGAGAACCTAATATAAACACTCAAAAGTGAAAACATTTTCTAGGATGCCTCCTTTTTCTTTCTGTTCATCTAAGGGAATTTGCCTTTTACATTTTAACTAATGGAAAATATTGCCTTGGTGGAAATACAGAGATACTTCCTAAACATTAATGAAGTGCTGATGTAGAGGTTTTTAGAAGTTTTAACTTTATGAAATGCTGAAAATGAACTCAGAAATTTACTGTTGATATTTAAATAGTTTCTTTTTCACATTATAGTTTAATTCCTTTGAAAGAGCAAAACATTTTTAGGGTTAAAAAACTACATCTTTCTCCCAGTCAAATGGAACCATTTATAATCTCATTTTGTACCTCTTTGCCTTTTCTTGATGTTGTTTTTTTCTTCTCTGTGACTAACTCACTCTAGTAGTGTGGCTGAAGCATTGCCTTTCCTAGAAAGCCTTCCTTATACTTTCCTCCTCTTCCCTATGTGATTTAAATGTTCCTGCTCGATGTTCTTGTAGCATCCTGTGTCTACTTGTATTGTTTCATTTACTGTACTTTGCTGTAATGGCTGTATTGTTTTATTCCTGAGGGACAGAGACCATGTTTGGTCAATACTGGCAGATAGTGACGAATTAGATGTTAATTGATTGAATAAGTGTTGTACCTTAAATTATGAAATTTTATGTTTTTTGCTTTTTGAGTTATAATTTTTGATAAGAGATTGAAGCAAGATGGTGGCTTTTCCTAAAGCAGCAATTAGATTTTCAGTAAGATTTTTGTAAGAAAATAACATCTTGATTTTTAAAAAATTTGCAGTGGAATATGAGAAGAATTTCCCAATTGTCTTTTGATACAGCATTGCACCTCTGCCTCCACCTCCCCTGCTACCACATTTGGCTACCAACTATCGAACTCCTTACGATGATGCGTACTATTTTTATGGGGCCAGGAATACGTTGGATCCTAGTCTTGCTTACTGTGAGTTATCTGTGGGGTAAACATTATTTTCCAGTGATTCAATCAGGAAAATTGGTTTTTGTGCAAGCAAAAATATATAAATGAGAAAAAGCACAGCTTTACTTAATTCCAATATTATATATATATTGATTTAATAAATACTGTATTTTAAAACTCAGTTATAATTCATAGTTATTTCCTTTTTATCTAGATTTAAGAAATATTTTATGTTTTCTGGCCTTATTCTCTGCTAACTCCTAACTCAGAAGGAAATTGGATTTTTTTCCTTAGGAAACATTTTCAGTATGTGACTTTTCCTTTAGAGATAAAGTGTTATTAAGTGGGTACTCTGAAACAAATATGTTGGTTTTCTTTTAAGATGGTTCAGGAATGATGGGAGTACAGCCTGCAGCTTATGTTACAGCTCCTGTCACCCACCAGCCAGCACAGCCTATTGTGTAAGTAGTTAAAATAATAATTTGTTTCAAGATTAATTTGTCTTCCATAGAACTTGTATTATTCAATGTGTTCTTTTATTCTTCAGAACAGATATAACTTATTTTAATTTCCAGTTATTACGTAACCAGTATGTTCAAAGTATTGCTTTTAAGTCAGTGTTTCATAGAAAGCACATTTAAAAAATTAAGAATAACCTCACTTTCTTTCATTAGCAAAGTCATGTATGTATAGTTATAGTTTTACATTTAAGTTCATGATCCATTTTGAATTATCTTTTGTATAAGGTGTTAGATTTCGATTGAAGGTCTTTTTTTTTTCTTCTGCTTTATGAGTGTCCAATGGCTCCCAGCACCATTTGTTGACACGATTATTTTTCCTGGGAATTGCTTTTGCACCTTTGTCAAAAATGGGCATATTCGTGTGGGTCTCTTTTTGGGATTCTCTATTCTATTCCATTGTTCTATGTGTCTATCCTTATGTTAGTATCACTTGATAATTGTAGCTCTGTGGAAGTTTGGAAATCGAGAAGTATGAGTTCTTCAAATTTGTTTTTCTTTTCCAAGATTGTTTTGGTTATACTAGGTCCTTTGTATTTCAATGTGAATTTTAGGATCAGCTGCTCAGTTTCTGCCAAAAGGCAGTTGAGATGTTGATGGAGATTATATAGAATCTGTAGATCGGTTTAATATTACCATCTTAAGTTTTTTTCAATTTTTTGTAATGGTAACATACACATAACATAAAATTTATCATTTTTAAGCATTTTTAGTGTATAGTTCAGTGATGTTAAGTACATTCATATTGTTGTGTAACCATCACCACCATCAATTTCCAGAACTCTTTTCATCTTGCAAAACTGAAACTCTGTACCTATTCACTATTCCCTCTCCCCTATGCCCCTGGCACCCATATTCTACTCTTTGTTTCTATGATTTCGACTACTTTAGGTACCTCATAAAAGTGAAATCATACAATATTTATCTTTTGTGTCTGGCTTTTTAATTTTATTTATTTATTTTTTTTGTGGTACGCGGGCCTCTCACTGTTGTGGCCTCTCCCGTTGCGGAGCACAGGCTCCGGACGCGCAGGCTCAGCGGCCATGGCTCACGGGCCTAGCCGCTCCGCGGCATGTGGGATCTTCCCGGACCGGGGCACGAACCCATGTCCCTTGCATCGGCAGGCGGACTCTCAACCACTGCGCAACCAGGGAAGCCCTGGCTTTTTTAACTTACCATAATGTTCTTGAGGTTCATCCATGTTGTGACCTAAGTCAAAATTTCCTTCCTTCCTTTTTTTTTTTTCCCACACAGCTTGCAGGATCTTACTTCCCAGAATTTCCTTTATAAGGCTGAATAATATTTGATTGTATGTATATACCATATTTTCATTATCCATTCATCCACCTATGAATACTTGGGCTATTTCCACATTTTAGGTATTGTGAATGGGCAACTGTGAATGTGGGTATACAACTTATCTCTTTGAGACTCTGCTTTCAGTTCTTTTAAGTATATACTCAGAAGTGGAATTGCTGGATCATATGGTAATTCTATTTTTAATTTTTTGAAGAACCACTGTACTGTTTTCCACAGCAGCTGTACCATTTTATATTCCTACCAACTGTGCACAAGGGTTCCAGCTTCTCCACATTCTCACCAACACTTATTAGTTTCTGTTTTTTTGCTAGTAGCCATCCTAAGGCAGGTTAGGTGGATCTCATTGTGGTCTTGTTTGCATTTCTCTATGATTACTGATGTTGAGCGTCTTTTCATCTGCTTTTTGGCCATTTGTCTGTCTTTGGAGAATGTCTTTTCAAATCCTTCTCTCATTTTTGAATTGGTTACTTTATTTTTTTGTTGTTATGTTTTAAGAGTTCTCTATATACTCTGGATATTAATCCCTTATCAGATATATGATTTGCAAATATTTTCCGCCATTCTGTGTATTATCTTTTTACGCCATTGACACTATCTAGCAGTACTATAGATGCACACACATTTTTAATTTTCATGAAGTCCAGTTTGTCTATTTTTTCTTTTGTTGCCTTGCCTGTGTTTAGTGTCATATCTAAGAAATCATTGCCAAATCCAACGTTGTGAAGCTTTTGCCCTGTGTTTTCTTCTAAGAGTTTTATAGTTATGAGGTTTTACATTGAGGATTGTGATTTTGAGTTACCTTTTGTGTACAGTGTTAAATAAGGGTGCAACTTCATCCTTTGCATGTGGATATCATTTTCCCAGCACCATTTGTTGAAACGACTGTTCTTTCCCCATTGTATGGTCTTGGCATCCTTGTCAAAAATCATTTGACTTTATATGTGTGAATTTATTTCTGGGTTTTCTGTTCTGTGCAGTTGGTCTATGTGTCTGTCTATATGCCAGTGCCATGCTGTTTTGATTACTGTAGCTCTGTAGTAAGTTTTGAAATCAAGAAGTGGGGGTCCTCTAGCTTGTTCTTTTTCAAAATTGTTTTAGCTATTTGAGGTCTCTTGAGATTCCATATAAATTTGGGGAACCGTTTTTCTATTTCTGCAAAAAAGGTCACTGGGATTTTTTTTTTTTTTTTTTGCGGTATGCGGGCCTCTCACTGTTGTGGCCTCTCCCACTGTGGAGCACAGGCTCCGGACGTGCAGGCTCAGCGGCCATGGCTCACGGGCCCAGCTGCTCTGCAGCATGTGGAATCCTCCTGGACCAGGGCACGAATCCGCATCCCCTGCATTGGCAGGTGGACTCTCAACCACTGCGCCACCAGGGAAGCCCGGTCACTGGGATTTTAATAGGGCTTGCATTGAATCTCTTGATCACTTTGGGTAGTTTTGACATTTTAACAGTATTAAGTTTTCCAATCCGTGAACAGGGGATGTGTTTCCATTTGTTTATGTCTTTAATTTCTTTCAGCAATGTTTTGTAATTTCCACTGTACCAGTCATTCACCACTTTGGTTAAGTTAAATCCTGTGTAGTCTGGGTTTTTTTGACGCTATTGTAAATAGAACTGTTTTTGTAATTTCCTTTTCAGATTGTTTATTGTTTGTGTATAGACATTCAACTGATTTTTTTGTGTTGACTTTGTATTCTGGTACTTTGCTGAATTCATTTTACTAACAGTTTTGTGTGTGTGTGTATGTGTGTGTGTGTAGTTGTTAGGGTTTTCTGCATATAATATCATATCATCTGCAAACAGATAATTTTACCTCTTCCTTTCCAATTCGGCTGCTTTTTTTAAATATAAATTTATTTATTTATTTTTGGCTGTATTGGGTCTTCGTTGCTGCACGCAGGTTTTCTCTAGTTGCGGTGAGGGGGGTCTACTCTTCATTGAGGTATGCGGGCTTCTCATTGCGGTTGCTTCTCTTGTTGTGGAGCACAGGCTCTAGGCACGCGGGCTTCAGTAGTTGTGGCTCTTGGGCTCTAGAGCGCAGCCTTAGTAGTTGTGGTGCACGGGCTTAGCTGCTCCACGGCATGTGGGATCTTCCTGGACCAGGGCTTGAACCAGTGTTCCCTGCATTGGCAGGCGGATTCTTAATCACTGCGCCACTAGGGAAGCCCAATTTGGCTGATTTAAATTTTTTTTTCTTGCCTAATAGTTCCAGTACTATGTTAAATAGAAAGGGTGAAAGCAGGCACCTTTGCCTTGTTCCTGATCTTAGAGGAAACGCTTTTAGTCTTTCACCATTGAGTCTGATGTTCACTTTAGATTTTTCATATGTGGTATTTATTATGTTGAGGTGGTTCCCTTCTAATTCTAGTTTGTTGAGTGTGTTTATCATGAAAGGTTGTTGTTAAATTCTGTTAAATGCTTTTTCTTAATCAATTGAGATGGTCGTGTGTTTTTTCTCCCCGTCATTCTGTTAATATTGTCTATTATACTGATCAATTTTTATATGTTGAACCATCCTTATATCCCAGGAGTAAATCCCATTTGGCCATGGTATTTAATCCTTTTAATATGCTGATATATTTGGCTTGCTAGTATTTTGTTGGGGATTTTTACGTCTGTGGTCATAAGGGATACTGGTCTATAGTTTTCTTTTCTTGTAATGTTTTTGTCTTGTTTTGAAATCAGGGATATGCTGGCCTCCTAGAATGAGTTAGGATGTGTTTCCTCCTCTTCACGTTTTTGGAAAAATTGGAGAAGGACTAGTGTTCTTCTTTAAATGTTAGGTAGAATTCATCATTGAAGGCATTAGGTCCAGGGCTTTACTCTCTCAGGAGATTTTTGAATAGGGATTCAATCTCCTTATTAGTTATAGGTTTATTCAGATTTTCTATTTCTTTGTGATTTAGTCTTACATCTTAACTATATTAAATCGCCAATCCATGACATGGATGTCTTAATTTATTTGGGGTTTTTAAATTTCTTTCAACAGTATTTTGTGGGTTTTAGACTGTTTAACTCTTGTTTAATTTATTCTAAAGTATTTAATACTTTTTGATGGTGTTGTGAATGGTCTTTCCTTAATTTCATTTTTATATTATTCATTGGTTTATAGAAATACAATAGAAATTTGTATATTGATCTTGTATCCTGCAGTTTTGCTGAACTCTTTTTATTATTACTGTTTTTAGTGCATTTCTTTGCATTTTTCTGTATATATGATTTTTAAAAAATAAATCTATTTATTTATTTATTTATTTTTGGCTGTGTTGGGTTTTCATTGCTGCGTGTGGGCTTTCTCTAGTTATGGTGAGCAGGGGCTACTCTTTGTTGCAGTGCATGGCTTTCTCATTGCGGTGGCTTCTCTTCTTGTGGAACATGGGCTCCAGGCTCACAAGCTTCAGTAGTTGTGGGTCGCGGGCTCTAGAGCACAGGCTCAGTAGTTGTGGCACCCGGGCTTAGTTGCTCCGCGGCATGTGGGATCTTCCCAGACCAGGGCTCGAACCTGTGTGCCCTGCACTGGCAGGCGGATTCTTAACCTCTGCGCCACCAGGGAAGTCCTCTGTATATATGATTATGACATCAGTTAATAGAGGTTACTTCTTCCTTTTCAATCTAATTTTTTTAATTTCTTTTTCTTGCTTAATTGCCCTGCCTAGGGCTGCCAGTACAATGTTGAATAGATATTATGAGAGTGGGCATTTTTATCTTATTCTGATCTTAGGTGGAAGGCATTCAGTCTTTAACCATTAAGTATGATGTTAGTTGCAGGTTTTTCATAATTGCTTTTATTAGCTTGAAGTTCCTTTGTATTCTTTGTTGATTATTTTTATCAAGAAGGGGTATTTAGCGTATTCTTTCAACATTTTACTAACTTGGAAGTTGAATTTTGCGAAATGCTTTTTCTGCATCTATTGAGATGATCCTGTGGTTTTTGTTCTTTATTCTGTTAATGTGGTGTAGTATATTTATTGGTTTCAGATATATTAAATCAACCTTGCATTCCTGTGATAAATCTCACATGGTCATGGAGTATAATCCTTTACATATCTTGCTAGATTTTTCAGTTTACTAATTATTTGTTGAGGATCTTTATCTCTATATTCATGAGTGTTACTGGTCTTTGGTTTTTGTTTTCTTTTGATGTCTGTTTGATTTTGGTATCAGGATGATACTAGCCAAATAGAATTAGTTGGATGCATTCTTCCATTTTCTATTACTTTGGAGAGTGTGTGAAGGATTGTTGCTAATTCTTCTTTCAGTGTGGTAGAATTCACCAGGAAGCCAGTTGATACTCATCTTTTCTTTATGGGTAATTTTTTGATTACTAATTTAATCTCTTTCCTTGTCATTGGTTAATTCATATTTAAAATATTGTTCTTGCATCAGTTCTGGTAGTTTGTGTCTTTCTAGAATTTGCCCATTTCATCAAGATAATCTAATGTGTTGGCATACAGTTCTTCATAGTATTCCCTTACAATCTTTTTCATTTTAATAAAGTCAGTAGTGGTGTTTCTTTTATTTTTTTATTTCAGTAATTTTAATCTTCTTATTTTCATTCTGGCTAAACATTTATCAATCTTGTTGATCTTGTCAAAGGATCAGCTATTGGTTTAGTTGATTTTCTCTGTTGTGCTTCTGGTCTCCATTTATTTCTCCTCTAATCTTTTTTTTTTTTTTGCGGTATGTGGGCCTCTCACTGTTGTGGCCTCTCCCGTTGCGGAGCACAGGCTCCAGACGCGCAGGCTCAGCGGCCATGACTCACGGGCCTAGCCGCTCCGTGGCATGTGGGATCTTCCCGGACTGGGGCACGAACCCGTGTCCCCTGCATTGGCAGGCGGACTCTCAACCACTGTGCCACCAGAGAAGCCCTCTCCTCTAATCTTTTTATTTCCTTCTTTCTCTTTACTTTGGGTTCAGTTTGCTCTTATATTTTCTAGTTTTTGAAGGTGGAAGTTTAGGTTATTTAAATATAGTGTCTTCTTTTTAAATATATACACACTACAACTATAAATTTTCTTTTTATTACTGTTTTAGCTTCATTCCTTAAATTTTATACATTGTGTTTTCATTTTTATTCGTCTCAAAGTATTTTTCAGTTTCTCATTTGATTTGTTCATTGATCCATTGGTTAGTTTGGAGTATGTTGTTTAATTTCCACACAATTGTGAATTTCCCAAATTTCCTTTTGTTACTCATTTTTAATATTATTCCATTGCGGTTAGAGAACATATTTTGTATTATTTCAATCCTTTTAAATTTATTGAGGCTTATTTCATGACCTAACCTGTGGTCTGTGCTAGAGAATATTTCATATGCGCTTGAGAAGAATGTGTGTTATACTGTTTGGGGGCAGGTAGTTTTATCAATGTGACTTAGATCTAGCTGGTTTATAGTGTTTTTTACTTTCTGTTTCCTTATTGAGCTTTTGTGCAGTTTTTCTATTATTAGAAGTAGTGTATTGAAGTCTTCAGTTATTATTTTTGATTTATTTATTTCTGTCTTCAGTTCTGTTTTTGTTTCCTGTGTTTTGAGTCTGTAGTTATGTACATATATGGTTATAATTGTTATATCTTACTGATCAGTTGACCCCTTTATTGGTATAAAAGATCCTTTCTTTGTCTCTAGTAACAATTTTTGACTTAAAATATATTTTGTCTGTTAACAGTACTGCTACTCTTGTTCTTTTTAGTTGCTGTTTGCATGATATATAATTTTCTGTGTTTTAACCTCAGTGTAGTCTTTGAATCTAAAGTGTGTAGACAGCATACATTTGCGTCCTACCTCCTACCCCCTTCAATTCTGCTAGCTTTTGCTTGTATTTACATTTAATGTAATTCCTGTTAAGGTAGGATCTCTGTCAGCCATTTTGCTGTATATGTATCTTTTAAAAGTATATTTTATGTCTTTTTTGTTTCTCTGGTTCTCCATTAATTCCTTTTCTTTGATGTTAAATATAGCATTCCATTTTAATTCTCTTGCTTCTTTTAGTGTAATTTTTGTATTATTTTCTTTGTGGTTTCCTTGCAGATTGAAATTAATATTTTAATTTAAAAGAACTGAGTTCAGATTAATACCAATTTAATTTCAGTAGTATACAAAAATTTTTCTTTAATATAATGCCATTCCTTTCCTTTTTTTTTTTTTAAATTGGCTCATTCTACTCCATTCCAAGACTTATCTTTTTTTTTCACATCTTTATTGGAGTATAATTGCTTTACAATGGTGTGTTAGTTTCTGCTTTATAACGAAGTGAATCAGCTATACATATACATATATCCCCATATCCCCTCCCTCTTGCATCTCCCTCCCACCCTCCCTACCTTTCCTTCTTCTTGATGCCATTGTTGTCAGATAAAGTGTATCTTTATACACTTAAGCTCCTCAACACAATTTTATAACCCTTCCTTCCTTTATGTAGTTGTCTTTTAAATCAGATAGAGAAGAATACAGTTACAAATAAAAACATATTTGTAATATCTTTTTAAAAAATCTATTTTAAAAAGTTTATTATTTATTTTTGGCTGCATTGGGTCTTTGTTGCTGTGTGTGGGCTTTCTGTAGTTGCGGCGAGCGAGGGCTACTCTTCATTGTGGCGCATGAGCATCTCATTGCAGTGGCTTCTCTTGTTGCGGAACATGGGCTCTAAGCACGCAGGCTTCAGTAGTTGTGGCACACGGGCTCAGTAGTTGTGGCTCGTGGGCTCTAGAGCACGGGCTCAGTAGTTGTGGCACAAGGGCTTAGTTGCTCTGTGGCATGTGGGATCTTCCTGGACCAGGGCTCGAACCCATGTCCCCTGCATTGGCAGGCAGATTCTTAACCACTGCACCACCAGGGAAGTCCCATATTTGTATTATCTTTCATCTTTACCTATGTGGTTACTGTTACTTGTGTTCTTTATTTCTTTGTGTTTACTCCAGTTACTGTTGAGTGTTCTTTATTTCAACCTGAAGTGCTCCATTCAGTATTTCGTATAAGACAGGTCTGTTAGTGATGACTTCTCTGATTTTTATTTAATAATGTTCTAATTTCACTTTTATTTTTGAGGCATAGTTTTCCTGGATATAAAATTCTTGGTTGACTTTTTTTTTTTCTATTAGCACTTTGAATATGTCATCTCATTGCCTGCTGGCCTTCATGGTTTCTGATGAGCTGTTAATCTTATTGAAGATCCCTTGTATGTGTTGAGTTATTTTCTTGCTGCTTTTGAGATTCTTTCTTTGTCTTTGGGTACGTTGACTATGATGTGTATAGATGTGGCTCTCTGAGTCTTTTTGCTTTCAGTTTGATGAGCTACATTTGCATAATTTCTAAGAAGTACGAGCCCTGGATCACCAGGGAAAAAGGAGAAAAGGAAGCTTGAGAGGAGCCTTCAGTTGTTAGGGAATCATTGCTCCTACTTTGCCCAACACTTAGAACCGCTTACCTTTGACACAATTCCCATCCCATGCCTCCATAAACAGGGCAAGGTTTTAGGGATTTTATTAGTCGTATACCATCAATACCATCAATAAAATCTATGATTCAGTGAACAAAAGTGTGTATAAGTTTATGTATTTTTTCCATTTCTTTATTTTTAGTTTTGAATGGTGGTTATCTTTGCTCTTTGTTTTATGTGCTTTCTTTGTGTACTCTTTCAGAAATATATTTCTTGAAATGTGGAAGCAATATCACTCTTTAAGCAAAAATGATTGGAAAATTGATGAGAGACAGAATTATAGGAGGATGATACAAATTTGTTTAACGGAGGAGGGTAAAAAGTACAGAGATTATTAATGAAGCTACCAGTGTCTGAGTAACAAAAAGGGAAATTCCCAAAGCAGTTGGTAAAATAGAAAGTGAAGATTAGGGACTTTCAATACTTTTCCATGGAAAATGTGACGTTCATATTCAGAAATGACAAAATATACAAGGATATAAACCATAAGTGGGAATAGGCTTGCAAAAAAAGAATGACAGAGACCTCAGATTAGGAATTGTTAGGCAAAATATAAAATGGTCATATTGATCATGTTTATATCAGGGCATAAGAAACTATGAAGAATGACCAACAGGTTTGAAATAGAATTAACTAGATATTTTAGTAGAAATTTTAAATAATTGAGAGTAGTAGGTCAATGGATGGGCCTTAATAGCAGATTTGACATACCCAAAATGAGAATTAATAAGTTGGAGCAATGGTTTTCAAATGTGGTTCTCAGAGTAGCAGCATTATGGGAACATGTTGGAAATGCAAACTCTCAGGCCCCATCCTACCTATGAATCAGAAACTCTATTCTGGGGCCCAACAACTTGTGTTCAGTAAGCTTTCCTGGTGATTCTGATGTACACTAAAGTTTGAGAACCTCTGAACTAGTAGATCTGAAGAAATTCAGCCAGAACAGGGAGAAAAAGACATGGCAAATATGAAAGAGGGAGTAAAAATTATGGCACTGTAAAGGTTTAAGTGTAACTAATTGGAATTCTAGAAAAAGAGAGAGAATGAGATAGAAGAAGTATTTGAAGAGATGATATCTTAAAATTATCTACAATTGATAAAAGGTCCTAATCTATAGATTCTAGAAGCCTAATACCTCTCAAACAGGAGAAATAAAAGAATTCCATACCAAGACAATCATAGTAAAACTTTAGAACATAAATGAAATACAGAGGAACTTAAAATCAGCCAGAAAGAGAAGACATTACTTTCAAATGAACTCTAGGAAGGAATTCAGAAGATAACTATAGATACCGTCAATTTGTTGAGATGATTTTGTACTCAGCAAAGTTATCTTTCATGAATGAGATTGAAATAAAAATATTTTAAGAGAAACAGCTGAATTTGCCACTAGCAGACCCTTAGTAAGTACAATTCTAAATGCAGAAGGAAGGTCACATAGGGGAGGTCTGAGTTACTCTTTCATTTACATGAAAGAGTAGAAAGAAAAAAATGTGGTAAATATGTAGATGGAATTAAATAAATATTATGTATGGTAAAATTATAATGGGTTTAAAAGTAAGTAAAATTAAGAGTAATTAATAGGAATAGCATGTAATTTGGATGGGGTTAGATGGAGTTAATGTGTTTAAAAATCTTTATCATTTGTGAGCATTGTAAAGATTTCGATTAGCTTTAGTCTTTGATAAGTTATGTATGGGTGTTATATTTCTAGGATAACCACTAAAAATATATGGACAAAAGATGCAACTTACTAATGTGCTAGAGGAAAAAAAAATCCAAAAGGAGGCAAAAAAAGAGAGAACAAAAAGAAACATTGAAAGGTTTAAGGAGCCTATTTAATCTGATTGTAAGTCCAAATTAAATGGCAAAATTAAATTTGATGTTAGTAAATGGTAAAGTATATAAGTCAGAGAGAAAGCTTGTCATACTAGTTGCAGAAGCAAAATCCAGGTACATGTTACTTATAAGATATACTTGAGCAAGTGGTAGAGAAAAGTTGAAAGTAAAAGGGTACAGATATACTAGGAGAATATGAATTATACTAAAATTTGTTTAGCTATAGTAACATTAGACGAAATGGATTTTTCAGTCATAAAGGTTTGTTTGGGACAAAGAGGATCCATTTATAAAGAATAGAGGTTCATTTTAGCAGGATAATATAACAAAAATTTTTATGTACCTGAAAACATCATCTCAAAATTCATAAAGCAAAAATTTAAAGAACTGCAGGTAAAAGTTGACAAATATAGTATCCTAATGTGAGACTTTATTACTTCTTTATATAAGTGTTAGATAAAGCAGAAAATAATAAAGTTAGAGAATAATTTACTTAACATAATTAACAAGCTTATTTTAGTGGAAATGTATAGAAATTCACCTCAAACTTGAGAATATCTATTTTTACTAATCTCACAAGAATATTTATAAAACTTACCACATCCTAGTCCTTAAAGGAAGTCTCAGTAAATTTTGGTAGACTTATATCCTATGGACCATTTAAAGTAGAAATCAATTTTTAAAATAACAAACCCTCGATATATTGGAAATTAGAAAACAGGGAACAAATTAGGAAATATGTAAAAATGATGAAAATTAAAATAATTATCAGGCATCTAAAAAGTGAGAAAAAGAATAGCAAAGTAAACCCAAAGAAGCAAGGAAAGAAATAATAAAGAAGAGAAATAAATGAAATAGAAATATATAATACTGAGGATCAACAGAATCTAAAGTTCTTTGAAAAGACTATTAAAATAGATAATTCTCTACTGATGTTGGTCAAGGAAAAAAAGAAAAAACCAAAAGTGAAAGTATAAATAAGAAATATTAGGAATGAAAAAAATTGTCAGTTTAGTTGTAGTTAACCTTAAAAAGACAATAAAAATATATTATGAACAAGTTTATGACAGTGACTTTAGAAATTTAAGTGAAGAAAAATTCCTATTAAAATTTAACTTAATAAAATTGATGAGAAGTAATAAAAAAACATTGATAATATCAAAACTGTTTTAAAATTTGGGGATCACAAGTTTCAAATCATCCCACAAAATAAACTCTGCATCTAGATGGACTGGTTAATTACACCAGACATTCAAGGAAAAAAATTAATCTTACACAAACTAATACAGAGTATCAAATTCACACTGCTACTGAGACTATGATACTCTTGATACTCAAACCTGACAAGGCCAATATGAGAATAGGAAGTTATAGGCTAGTTTCACTCACAGAAGAATCCTAAAATTGAACCTCATAAAGTAGAAAAGGATATTTCATCCCAAATTGCAATTATTCTGGAAAGTAGAATGAATAAACTTAGTATTTCATATCAACTAAGAGTGTAGGCTCTGCAGGCAGAGTGCCTTGGTTTGAATCCAGGTTTTACTAATCAGCTTAAGGCAAGTTTCTTAAGTTTTATTTCTTGTTTGTTAATTGGGATAATAGTGGTATCAACTCATAGGGTTATTCTGAGGATTGAATGAATTAAAATATGTAAAGCATCTAGAACAATGTCTGATATATACTAAATGCTAATTGGTGTTAGATATTGACATTATGGTAAAATCAATTACTGTAATACATCATATTAAGAGAACAAAGAAAAAAGCTATATGGTTATCTCAATAGATACAAAGAAAGCATTAATAAAATTCAATATGTCAGTATATTAGAGGGAGAGCTGCTTACACTGAGAAAGTATAAACATGAAAAACCTACATCATGTATTTTACTTAATGGTGAAATGTTTAAAATACTCTTTGAGATTGATAATAATGACTAGTGTAATTATTGTCATTACTTTTAGGGCTCAATAATTGTAGCAAGGTCAAAAATAAGAAAGAAAGGAAGGAAGATAGGTACAAGGATTAGAAAATAAGAGAGAAAACTGATATTATTTGCAAAAGAATGTACAGATAAAATATAGAATTAATAGTGTTAGCAGAATTGATGAACACAAAATTAGTATATAAAAAGCAGTTGCAGGAAATGGTAATTTCTTAAAATGTTAAATGTCTACTTACCATACAACACTGCAGTTCCACTCCTAGGCATATACTAGAATGTCCTCTAACACCATATACAAAAATAAACTCACAGTAGATTAAAGACCTAAATGTAAGACCAGAAACCATAAAACTCCTCAAAGAAAACATAGAACACTCTTTGACATAAATTGTAGCAACGTTTTTTTGATCCATTTCCTAAAGCAAAGGAAATAAAAGCAAAAAATAAATAAATGGAACTTAATTAAACTTAAAAGCTTTTGCACAGCAAAGTAAACCATTGACAAAAGGAAAAGACAGGCTACTGAATGGGAGAAAATATTTGCAAATGATATGACCGATAAAGAGTTAATATCCAAAATATATAAACAGCTCATACAACTCAACATCAAAAAAACAAACAACCCGATTAAAAAATGGGCAGAAGACCTGAATAGACATTTCTCCAAAGAGGACGTGCACAGGGCCAACAGGCAAATGAAAAGAGGCTTAACATCGCTAAGCATCAGAGAAATGCAAATTAAAGCCACAATGAGATATCACCTCACTCCTGTCAGGATAGTCATCAAAAAGAACACAACTAGCAAATGTTGGTGAGGATGTGGAGAAAAGGGAACCCTGGTACATTGTTGGTAGGAATGTAAATTGGTGCAGCCACTGTGGAAAGCAATATGGAAGTTCTCAAAAAGCTAAAAATAGAACTACTGTATTACTCCCCACTCCTGGGTATATATCTGAGAAAAACAAAAACACTAATTCGAAAAGATACATGCACCCCATTGTTCATAGCAGCATTACTTATAGTTGCCAAGATATGGAAGCAACCTAAATGTCCATCAACAGATGAGTGGATAAAGAAGGTGAGATTTATATACACAATGGAATACTACTCAGCCGTAAAAGAAAGAACAGAATTCTGCCATTTGCAGCAATATGGATGAACTTGGAGGGCATTATGCTAAGTGAAATAAGTCAGAGAGCCCAATCCGGTTCCATCCGGTTCTCCCACCGCCCCCGCCGCGGGTCCCAGCAGCTCGGGTGGCGGGAGAAGCGGCAGCGGCCAGGCAGCCCAGGTTCGCGAAGGCTCTCGGCGCGCCGCGGCCCGCAGGCACCCGGCACGCGCCCGCCCTGCCGCGACGATGCCCAAGAGGAAGGTCAGCTCCGCCGAGGGGGCGGCGAAGGAGGAGCCCAAGAGGAGATCGGCGAGGTTGTCAGCTAAACCGGTTCCTGCAAAAGTGGAAACGAAGCCAAAAAAGGCGGCAGGAAAGGATAAATCTTCCGACAAAAAAGTGCAAACAAAAGGGAAAAGGGGAGCAAAGGGAAAGCAGGCTGAAGTGGCTAACCAAGAGACTAAAGAAGACTTACCTGCAGAAAATGGAGAAACTAAAAATGAGGAGAGCCCAGCTTCTGATGAAGCAGGAGAGAAAGAAGCCAAGTCTGATTAATATCACACACCTGGTCCTATCAGTGGTCCCTGTTTCCCTTCTTGTACAATCCAGAGGAATATTTTTATCAACTATTTTGTAAATGCAAGTTTTTTAGTAGCTCTAGAAACATTTTTAAAAAGGAAGGAATCCCACCTCATCCCATTTTTTAAGTGTAAATGCTTTTTTTTAAGAGGTGAAATCATTTGCTGGTTGTTTATTTTTTGGTACAACCAGAAAATAGTGGGATATTGAATATGGGAGGCTTTGATTGTCTTGGGTGTCAGCTTAACATTCCACAGATGGAGGGTAGCTTTTATATCCTATAATACAAAGCATACTACATGGCAGTTTGGAGTCAGTTGCGCATTTAATGTCTTAAACACTTTAAATTACTTCTCTTCCCACGTTGTTTTTGGTAGAATTGTTTCCTAAAGCAAACCACTCACCCCTTGATCTTGGCTCTCCTGGGCAGAGTTTTGTGCACTCTGTAACATCTTTGGTCGTGGTAGTCCAGTTCTTCTAGTAACTGTTAATGTGCTGTGAACGATTGACAATTTGAGTATGTAGTGTATGTGATATTAAATTGTGAATTAGTGGGACTTACGATGTAACAGCATATCAATATTTGAAGATATTGGTACTTGATATCCTGTGAAGGAAAATTTGCCCCAAATTTTAAGCTGGAAAGTCACTGGAATAACTGTTCAGAAAAGAATCACAACTACATGATTTTTTAGGTTTTTGGTACGTATGTTGAGAATTGTGTACAAATTGAAATGTCTGTGTACTGATCCTCAAAACAACAAATAAAATCTCAATTATGAAAGAAAAAAAAAAAAAAAGAAATAAGTCAGAGAAAGACAAATACTGTATGATATCATTTGTGTGTGGAATCTAAAAAATACAACAAACTAGTGAATATAACAAAAAAGAAGACTCACAGATATAGAGAGCAAACCAGTGGTTACCAATGGGGAGGGACAAACTTTTGGGTGTAAGATAAGCTCAAGGATATATTGTACAACATGGGGAATATAGCCAATATTTTTTAATAACTGTAAATGGAAAGTAACCTTTAAAATTGTATAAAAAATATATTTTAAAAAATCCCCAGAACAATAAAGCACACATTTTATTTCTGCCAGCAAAAAAAAAAAAAAGGTGATGATGTTGTTTTCAGAGATAGGAGCCTTTTGTAGTCTCTTTTTTTATTAGTATAGTTTTATTTTAAAAATAATATTTGAGTTTATCTTTTATAATAAAGATATTTAAATATATTGTTTTCTTCAAAGTGGCTATATTCCTGTATTTTAACATGTATTATAAACAAATAGTACTTTATTCCTTGAGGTTTATATTACTGTAATATGTTAAAAATTCTTTTTTGATTCCTTGTAAGTTTTTTAAAATTTTAAATTTATTTGGGATAGTCAGACTCTTTACTGTATTTATATTGTTTTATTCTTGAAATGGCTAGGAAGTTATTTTCAATACTTTATTTTGGAGCAAATTTATTGAGTAAGTCATTAGTTATGATATTACTAGAGGGACTTCCACTGCATTCAGAAAAGTGCGAAAGTAATACGTATATTGCTTGATGAATTATCACAAACTGTTTTTACTTGTATGTGAAAGTTTTACTTGCATGTAACTGCCACCTAGGTCAAGAAATAGATTCAGTAGATTTGAAAGTTCCATTAATTATGAAAGCAGAGATAGGGGTCATTTACTTAAGGATTTCTCTTTGAACTATAGAGAAATTCTTTCCCTATTTTAAATGTACTTAAATGCCATGCTATTTCAAAGGTGTGTTGCATTTTCTTCTTGTTTTGTTATAAATGAATCTGGATTATTGTGTATTTGATGTAGGAGTACGGTTGGACAGAATGAACTGAAAATTACAAGTGATCGAGCAATAAATTCAGGATTGTTTTTTGAAGGTAAACCAAAGCCTTCAAAACAGTCACTTCAGTCTTACCAAGAAGCTTTGCAGCAGCAGGTATTCATTTTTTTATTCATTCGTTTGTTCATCTAATGTTAAACATCTTATGTGTTAGTACAGTGGTCTGTTAAAACTCAGAGTGTGGCAGAGGAGAACAAATTCCATTCATTTATAATTCAGTGTGATAAGGTTTGATGTTGGTAGACTGGAATGCATGGGATAGGGAGAATAATTGCCTGGGCTGTTAGGAGGGCTTCACATGGTTGATGATATTTGAGTTGCATGTTATACAGTGAATAAATGTGAAATTCCTGGTGTATTCAGTAAATGGAATTGATGTAGGAGAAGGGGCTGGAGTGTTAGATTGTGCTGGATTGTGAAGGATAGCTAATAAGGGTTTTTCAGTTTCATGTTGTTATCAATAGCCAAAGGGAGGACATTTTAAACCAAAGAGTGAAAGAAATAGTTGATATGAGTAGATGTGGCTTTCAGGAAGATATCTGGTTCTGATATGGATGGTTGGGAAAGAGATGTGGCAGAGAAACCTTTTAGTAAACTATTGAGGTAGTCCAGCCAGGAGGTAACAAGGCGCTGAACCAGGTGGGGAAGATGGAGAGGGCATCCAAGAGACAATTCTGGGGTTCCATTGATAGGGCTTAGATTTAGGGAGTGAGGAAAGAACAGAGGGCTTGAAGATGATTCTGAGTGTTGTAATCTGAGAGAATAATGAGGCTGTGAACTCTGATGGTAGGGAAAAAAGAGGTAGAATGCTTAGGGAGGAGGATAATGTTCTGTTGTGGTTTGTAATGTTTGGAGAGAGTTTACTTAAGAGTAACTGTATCAGGGACTTCCCTGGTGGCGCAGTGGTTAAGAATCCACCTGCCAATGCTGGGCACATGGGTTTGAGCCCTGGTCCAGGAAGATCCCACATGCCGTGGAGCATCTAAGCCTGTGCATCACAACTACTGAGCTTGCACTCTACAGCCCGTGAGCCACAACTACTGAGCCCGCGTGCCACAACTCCTGAAGCCTGTGCACCTAGAGCCCGTGCTCTGCAACAAGAGAAGCCACTGCAATGAGAAGCCTGTGTACCGCAAGGAAGAATAGCACCTGCTCATCGCAACTAGAGAAAGCCCTTGCGCAGTAACAAAGACCCAACGCAGCCAAAAATAAATAAATAATAATAAATTAATAGCTTAAAAAAATAAAAGAGTAACTGTTTTAGATGTATGGGTTTTTTGAGGGGAATACTCATATCTCCTCCAGAGAGGACCCTGGAACTCTAGGTATATATTCACCTGAGGTACTTTTCTACAAAGTTTCACTTGGATTTCTTCTAAAGCTCAGCTTTTTTGTTCAGTTTTTTACGTTGGGCAACCTCCTTGGAAGGTGGATTTTTTTAAATTACAGAATTACCAACATTATTTTTTTGTGTGTTATGATTCTACAAACAAAAGACTGCATTTATCTGTTTTCAAATGAGCATATTAAAAACACCACCGACAAAACCAGATTTCCTAACTCTAGAATTTTATTTTATGTATGTGATAACTTCCTTGGCCTTTCTGGAGTAGTTGCTTAAATTTTCCATGCATATGGTTACGATTTTAAAAGTAGCTTTCCAAAATGTAGATCTTTATTCATTGCCTATTTATGCTTTTAGAGACCAACCCTGTGCTTATACTTGATGATGATAAGACTGTATTTGTTTTTTATGCTTTCATAAAGTATACTTAAATAGCCCAACACTCTCCAGAGAACTTTGAACCTTCAACAGCTTTGAATTTGGGGAATGGAGTTTGCCCGGGGTAGAGTAGGTCTGGTGAGGTATAGGAAGTAGTTGGCCCAGATCTCATGAGGTGTGAGGAGTAGTTTGTTGCTGACCAGATCCCGTGAAAGGGTAGATGAAAAAAGGAAGTAGGGAGATTTTGTTGGTCCCCATGAAACTGGTGAGGTTAGGGAGGGAATGAAGCTGGGGGGTGGGAAGATGGAGTTGGTTTAGTCCAAAGTGGCACCAGTGGCTGGAAAGGACTCAAGTGACATGATGTGAGGGAGTAGCAGCTATATATTCCAGCTAGCAAAGTGTTGTTAAATTGTTTTTATTTTATTTTATTTTTTTATAAATTTATTTTATTTTTGGCTGCATTGGGTCTTTGTTGCTGCATGTGGGCTTTCTCTAGTTGCGGCGAGCAGGGGGGCTACTCTTTGTTGTGGTGCCCAGGCTTCTCATTGCGGTGGCTTCTCTTGCTGCGGAGCATGGGCTCTAGGCGCGCGGGCTTCAGTAGTTGTGGCATATGGGCTCAGTAGTTGTGGCTCGTGGGCTCTAGAGCACGGGCTCAGTAGTTGTAGTGCACTGGCTTAGTTGTTCCATGGCATGTGGGATCTTCCTGGACCAGGGCTTGAACCCGTGTGCCCTGCATTGGCAGGCGGATTCTTAACCACTGCGCCATCAGGGAAGCCCCTTAAATTGTTTTTAAATATATTTGTGATGTTAAATTTTATAGTGAAGTATACTGAAAAAAAATCCAGTTTTTTCTCTAATAAGAAAAATAAAATCTGATATTAAAACTAACTTTTTGTATCAGAATACTTGTCAGCACTTATTATAAATGTTTCTTAATGTTGTTAAGATTCGAGAAAGAGAAGAAAGAAGAAAGAAAGAACGAGAAGAAAAAGAAGAATATGAAGCTAAATTAGAAGCTGAAATGAGAAGTTATAACCCCTGGGGGAAAGGTGGAGGTGGTGCTCCTCTGAGAGATGCAAAAGGAAATCTGATAAGTATGTTATTTCCATTGATTTGTTGTTTTTAAGAGAAACTAAGTTTAACTTTTTAAAAGAATGGGGAGTAGAAAAAAGTGGGAATCATAGTCTGTAAGGCAAGGTCTCTTTTTGTACAGCTTAATGCAAGAGGTATTTTGATAGTAAGCATAATAACAGGTTAAAAAGCCTTTTTTCTTCAGATTACTATTCATTTATCTTTATTAAAAATTTTTCACCCTCCAATGATAATAACTCAGTTGCAGAGAAAAGTTCATGTTAGAGGGGGGACCTTGAAGATGGCGGAAGAGTAAGACGCGGAGATCACCTTCCTCCCCACAGATACACCAGAAAAGTTCATGTTAGTTGGCAAGTTTTTACCCAAACTAGTAGTTAGAATTTTTAAAAGTTTTCTAGTAAAAACAATAAAACCCTTATTGCAATTTGTTTTTAAACTAGTAAGACATCTTTAAAATAAGTGATCCGGTGTAGTGGGGGGATGTTATATTTAATTCATATATGCCATGTACTTGCACAATGCAGGACTCCTTTGACAAAGATCTGGCCTCAGAAAGTTTTGGCAGGTTGCAGGATTATATTGATTTATCTTTCAATTATGTACTCTTAAAAATGTTCCATCTAGAAATCACACAACAAGCACTTTGAAAAGACGCTTTATATAACTTGTTATATATATTGGAATGGTCTCTGATTAGCTTTTAGCTTAGAATAAAAGCAGAGAAAGATAATGGGTTTTTTAAAAATTGTTTAATTGTAAATGAGAAATGAATAACTGGAAACCCATTAAAATGGTAAAAATGTAAATTTCACATTCTTTGGGTTTATGCTTTGTTGTAGGGATAGCTGAGTGATGAAATCAGAAGATTTTGAGGGGTACTGAGTTATTAGAGTTCTTAAGTATTATGCCTTTGATTCTTTGTTAAAGATGACTTTTTTAAAAAGATATATTTGAGGCCCACTTAAATTAATGAGATAATTCTTTTATTTTCCAAAGGATTTATTCCTTTCCTTTCTTCACCTCATAAATACTTTCCTCACAGTTTTGAAGACTAGAACTCTTACTCTCTCTTTATAGATGAGATGATTTTAGGTGATGCATAGATAAGCCTAGAAGTTAAATGTTTATTTGAATATATATTAAAAAAACACTGGTTTTCTATTAATGGATAGTATTATAACATTTCCTTTGAAAGTAAAGGCATTTAACGAAAAGTGCTCTAACGAAGAACTCCCATTTCTCAGAGGCTTAAGGCTTAAGGCAGTGTAAATTTACTTCTCACTTAAGTCACATTCTGATGCTGTTTGGGTGGTTCTCCTCCAAGAGGTGACTTAGGAATGTGAGCTTCTTCCATTGTGTCATTCCGCCGTTTTGGAGTCCTTTATTTCTAGCTGCATAGATGTGGTCCAGAGGGTGGGAGAACAAGTTGAGAATTTTGTTGGGGCCTGGCCTGAAAGTGGAGGAATATCACTTTTGTCTTTGTTCCATTGTTCAGACCTAGTTATAAGGTTCTAAAGTAACTGCTTGGGAGGCTGGGAAGTTTTGGGTTCTTTATACCCAGGAGGAGGACATGAGATTGATAAGCATCTGCCCAGTCTTTGCTATTAAATTTAAATTGTAAATTGATAGAAACATAACAGTTACCACGAAGGAAGTGCTTATTTATGTAACAGAAACTTTGGGAAACACTGGAATAATTTCCTAGAAGTTTCCAGCTTGCTCTAAGATTATATCCAGTTCAGACAATACAATTACAGTGTTTTGTGTATGTTTAATTGGTGGAAGTGAGTAGGGTAAGTGTTTGTTATTGAATTATAAAATACTGTTTTAGAATTGCTTGACCTGACAGGAATGGAGCAAACTTTTCTGAGATTTTTACTTTTAGTGGTAATGTTTAGTTTGCTTATTTAATGCTACAGTCATGCCATGAAATAAAAAAGGTGTGCTGTTTTATCAAATGCAGTGGAACTTTTTTTTTAATGATATTTTCAAAGCAAGTAAACTCATCACTTAAAGAATATCAGTTTGTTTTGTATGTGGCTGTTATATTTTAGAGAGAGAGGGAACATAATTTTTCTTTTTAAAATATGTAGTAAAGGGCTTCCCTGGTGGCGCAGTGGTTGAGAGTCTGCCTGCCAACTCAGGGGACACAGGTTCGTACCCTGGTCTGGGAAGATCCCACATGCCGCGGAGCGGCTGGGCCCGTGGGCCACGGCCGCTGAGCCTGCGTGCTCCGCAGCGGGAGAGGCCACAACAGTGAGAGGCCCGCGCACCGCAAAAAAAAAAAAATGTAGTAAAGTTCAGTGTTTTGCTTTTTTTCATCAGATGGCCAAGACCATATAACAGGGGTTATGTTGGGTAACTTTAATTCAGCTGCTGGCTTTTCTAATTACTCCTGTTTCATCTTTGATCTTTTATTACAAACAAATTAAAGAAATTGAATGTTCACCATTATCTTCGCTCTCTAAGAAAGGTCTCTTTATAAGGTAAACTCGTTATTAATAAAATATCAAAATCTGTTACTCATACAATTTTAACATAGCATCAACCCTTTTAGAGTAAATACCTCTCGTTTTGATTACTTGTACTACACTTAAAATCTGTTTCTCAAAATGACAAAACTGTAGCAATGGAGAACAAATCACTGGTTACCAAAGATGATAGCTGAGGAGAGGGAGTAACTATGATGGAGTTTTTGAGGGTGATGGAACTCTTCTGTATTCTGATTATGGTGATGTTACTTGACTCTATTGTATATTAAAAATTTAAAAAACCTGTACACCAAGAGAAAAAAAGTGAAAAAAAAAATTTAAAAATACTTAACCAATTTGAAAGATAGCAGAAATATCTCATAGTTCTAATTGATTAATAGCAAGATTGCTTCACATATATTTGGTTAAATATTTGTATTTCTTTTATGTATTACATTTGCCCCAGTTAGATTTATGTTTGTTTTTATGCTGTTTATTGAGACACAATTTGCATACAATAAAATTCGCCCTTTTTTTTTTTGCGGTACGCGGGCCTCTCACTGCTGTGGCCTCTCTGGCCACGGAGCACAGGCTCCGGACGCGCAGGCCCAGCGGCCATGGCTCACGGGCCCAGCCGCTCCGTGGCACGCGGCATCCTCCCAGACCGGGGCACGAACCCGTGTCCCCTGCATCGGCAGGCGGACTCTCAACCACTGCGCCACCAGGGAAGTCCAAAATTTGCCCTTTAAAAGTGTTTTGTTCATTGAGTTTTGATAACTGATTCTGGTAACCACTGCCATAATCAAGATATTGAACATTTCTAACTTATCCAGCCCGATACCCTTGTCAGTCTCTGATCTGCACTCTGGCACAATAGTATTGCCTTTTATGTCTTTTTTTATGTCTTTGTCATACAGAAACTTAGTATGATGTTTTTGAGATTTATCCATGTTGTTATATATGTCAGTAGTGTATTTCTTTTTATTACTGAATAGTATTCTGTTGTGGGGAAACACCACAGTTGTTTATCCATTTACCAGTTGATGGACTTCTGGATTCTTTATAGTTTGAGGCTATTATGAATAAAGCTGTTACAAACATTCACTTACAGGTCTTTGTGTGGACATGTTTTCAGGTTTTTTGGGTAAATGCCTAGGAATGGAATTGCTGGGACATATAATAAGTGTATGTTTACCTGTGTAAGAAGCTCCCAGACCTTTTCCCAAAGTGGTTGTGCCATTTTGCATTCCCACCAGCAGAGCATGAGATTTCCCGTTGCTGTGAACCCTCATCAGTGCTTGAGATTGTCTTAGAAATTTGTCATTCTATTAAGTGTGTAGTGACATCTCATTGTAACTTTTTGTTTTGAAATAATTTGACTTATAGAAGAGTTGCAAAGATAGTATAGAGAGTACCTTTTACCTAGGTTCCCTTAATGTTAACACCTTACGTAATCTTGGCACAGTGATCAAAACTGAAAATTAAAATCGTTATGATACTATTAATTAAATGATAGACTTTATTTGGATTTCACCAGTTTTTCCCCTAAATCCTTATTCTGTTCTAGGCTCTAGTCCAGGATCCCATGTTGCATTTAGTTGTCATGTGTCTTTAGTCTCCTCCAGTCTGACAGTTCCTCTTTCTGTGTCTTTTTTGTTTATATATATATATAATAGCTTTATTGAGATCTAATTCCCATAACACACAATTTACCCATTTAAAATATACAATTAAGTAGTTTTTAGTATATTCATAGGGTTGTGCTAAAATCACACAGTCAACTTTAAAACAGTTTCCCCTTTGAATTGCTTTGGTACTTTTGTTGAAAATCAGTTGACCATAAAATTATTTCTAGACTCTCAGTTATGTCTCATTGATGTAGATGTCTCTCCATATGCCCTATTACTCTCTTCATTATTGTAGCTATGTAGTAAGCTTTGAAATGGAGAGGTGTGTCTTTGAACTTTGTTCTTCTTTTTCAAGATTGTTTTGGCAACTTGACTTCCTTGGCATTTTCATATAAATTTTACTCAGTTTGTCAACCTTAACAAAAAAAAGCAAGGTGGGATTTTTCATTGACTTTGTAAGTCAGTTTTGGGAAAGCCAGCATCTTTATTTAACAATATTAGTCTTTTGATCCATAAATGTGGAATATTTATCCACTAATTAGTCTTGGTTAACTTCTCTTAGCAATATTTTGTAGTTCTATTTTGTAAACCTATTTTGTTAATTGTATACTTAAGTATTTAATGTGTTTTGTTACTGTTTTAAAAGATACATTTAAAAATTTCAATATCCATTTGCTCATTGCTAGTTTGTTGAAATATAGTTGATTTTTGTGTATTGTCTTTGCTTAACTCACTCATTTGTTTCAGTAGTTTTTTTTTTTTTTTTTTTGGTAGATTCTTCAGGATTTTTTTTTTTTTTATGTAGACAGTCATGTTATCTGTAGACAGAGTTTTATTTCTTCCTTTCCAATCTGAATGCGTTTTACTTATTTTACTTGTCCTTTCCCTGGTTAGGAACTCTAGTACAATGTTTAGAAATCATGACACCAAATCGTGAAGTTTGGTGGTTTGAATCATTTGAGGAATTTATCCATTTCTTTTGAGTTTTTGAATTTTTTGGCATAAAGTTGTTCATAATATTTTATTATTATTCTTTTAAGCTCTGTAGGATCTATAGTGATGGCACCTGCTTCTCTTTTATTCCTGATATTTGTAACTTTTATATTCTTTCCTTTTTCTTAACCAGTTTGCCTAGAGATTATCTATTTGATTGATCTTTTCATAGAACCAGCTTTTGTTTTCATTGATTTTTCTCTGTTTTTCTTCTCTTCCTATTTCATTGATTTTTGCTCTTTACTATTTTCTTTCTTTTGTTTGCTTTGTGCTTTTAATTTTCTCTTCTTTTTCTGATTTATTAGTGTGGAAGCTTAGCTTATGGTTTGAGACCTTATTTCTTTCCTAATATATGCATTTAAAAATGCTACAAATTTCCCTCTGAGTACTGCTTTAACTGTATATCTCAGATTTGATATTTTATGTTTTCATTTTCATTCAATTCAGTTTTCTAATTCTCCTTTTCTTTGACCCATTGATTATTTAGAAGTGAGTTTTAAAAATTTCCAAATATTTGGATTTGCAAATGAAGCAACTGCAAAGGATTAATCTCCAAAATATACAAGCAGCTCATGCAGCTCAATATCTAAAATACAAACAACTCAATCCAAAATGGGCAGAAGACCTAAATAGCCGTTTCTCCAAAGAAGATATACAGATTACCAACAAACACATGAAAAGATGCTCAACATCACTAATCATTAGAGAAATGCAAATCAAAACTACAATGAGGTATCACCTCACACCAGTCAGAATGGCCATCATCCAAAAATCTACAAACAATAAATGCTGGAGAGGGTTGGAGAAAAGGGAACCCTCTTGCACTGCTGGTGGGAATGTAAATTGATACAGCCACTATGGAGAACAGTATGGAGGTTCCTTAAAAAACTAAAAATAGGGCTTCCCTGGTGGCGCAGTGGTTGAGAGTCCGCCTGCCGATGCAGGGGACGTGGGTTCATGCCCCGGTCTGGGAGGATCCCGCATGCCGCGGAGCGGCTGGTCCCGTGAGCCATGGCCGCTGGGCTGGCACATCCGGAGCCTGTGCTCCGCGGCGGGAGAGGCCACGGTGGTGAGAGGCCCGAGTACCGCAAAAAAAAAAAAAAAAGAAAACTAAAAATAGAACTACCATATGGCCCAGAAATCCCACTCCTGGGCATATACCCTGAGAAAACCATAATTCAAAAAGAGTTATGTACCACAATGTTCATTGCAGCACTATTTATAGTAGCCAGGACACGGAAGCAACCTAAGTGTCCATCGACAGATGAATGGATAAAGAAGATGTGGCACATATGTACAATGGAATATTACTCAGCCATAAAAAGAAACAAAATTGAGTTATTTGTAGTGAAGTGGATGGACCTAGAGTCTGTCATACAGAGTGAAGTAAGTCAGAAAGAGAAAAACAAATACCATATGCTAACACATATATATGGAATCTAAAAAAACAAACAAACAAACAATGGTTCTGACGAACCTAGGGGCAGGACAGGAATAAAGACCTAGACGTAGAGAGTAAACAAGAGGACATGGGGAGTGGGAAGGGTAAGCTGGGACGATGTAAGAGAGTAACGTTGACATATATACACTACCAAATGTAAAATGGATAGCTGATGGGAAGCAGCTGCATGGCCCAGGGAGATCAGCTTGGTGTTTTGTGACCACCTAGTGGGGTGGGATAAGGAGGGTGGGAGGGAGATGCAAGAGGGAGGGGATATGGGGATATACGTATGCATGTAACTGATTCACTTTGTTATACAGCAGAAACTAACACAACACTGTAAAGCAACTATACTCCAATAAAGATATTAAAAAAAAATTCCAAATATTTGGACATATTTCCAGATAGCTTCCTGTTGTTCACTTCTAGCATATATTCTGTTTTGTTCAGAGAATATACTTTTTTGTTATTTCAATGTTTTTAAGTTTATGAGATTTATTTTATGGACTACCAATTTTATATATATATATATATATATATATATATATATATGTATTTTTTTTTTTTTTTTTTTGGCGATACGTGGGCCTCTCACTGTTGTGGCCTCTCCCGTTGTGGAGCACAGGCTCCGGACGTGCAGGCTCAGCAGCCATGGCTCACGGGCCCAGCCGCTCCGCGGCATGTGGGATCTTCCTTGACCGGGGTACAAACCCGTGTCCCCTGCATCGGCAGGCGGACTCCCAACCACTGCGCCACCAGGGAAGCCCATATCTTGCAGTTCTTGAGTCAGTAATTTGTGAGTGTTTTAGCTAGATGGTTCTGTCTCAGGATCTCTCATGAGGTTGCAGTCCAAGATGTCACCTGGGGCTACAGTCGTTTGAAGTCTTGATTGGGACTGGAGAATCTGTTTCCTATATGGCTCCCTCACACAGCTCAGGAGGCCTCAGTTCCTTGCCATGTGGGCTTGTCTTTAGAGCTCCTTAAGTGTCCTTTTGAAATGGTAGGTGGCTTCTTCAGAGTGAGTGAGCCAATAGATCAAGCAAGGTGGAGATATATTGTCTTTCATGAAGTAGCCTCAGAAGTCATATACCATCATTGTGCATGCAGTATCCTTTTCATAAGAAACAGCCCACGCTCCAGGGGAGGGGAATTGAGCTCCATCTTTTAAGGGAGGATTGTAAAAAAATTTGTGGATATATTTTAAAACTCCACTCCACATGATATTTTTTCATTAGGAATACTAATGATGTTGGGTAAATTTCACTATGACTTGTTTTGAATTGTAACTATGTTTGTTCTGTATTTAAGATATTCAGAGTTCTGAAGTAACATAGATATGAATATGGTTTTTATGGGTTGTCAAAAATCCATATACTCTTAAGTTCTCTACTGATTTTGAATTTATTTTGTAAGGTTATTTTTTGAAAAATTTCTTACAAGTTTTGATAATTTTGTTTCTGTTTTCAGGGCACCAAGATACCATTGAATTATTCCAGCTCTGTCCTATTGTTTTCCTCTCCATTTGCCTACTTTAAGAAAATGTATTAAGTATAGTAATTATAGAAATGCATTTATTGAAATAAATGGCTTATTTTTCCCTCTCAGCTGATTTGAATAGGATGCACAGACAAAATACAGATGCCTTCCATAACCCAGATGCAAGAACATATGAAGATAAAAGGGCTGTTGTATCTCTAGACCAAAATTTAGCCACTTCAGATGCTGAGAACCTAGAAGATTCTGCAAATAAAAACTCAGGTTTCTAATCACATTCTATTCTTTTGTTTTTTTGGGTTTTTTTACATTTCTAAAGTTGTTCTGTTCTCCAAGAAAGTTCTTATGATTTTGAGAATTTGGTTACTCTGAGTCAGGAAGCATAACACATTATTCATGCTATTTACAATAACTTTTCTACATAGGTACTTTGAAAAAAGTGAATAAAGAAATACATCTTGCTCCTTAATAATATGTATGTATTCTCAGCTTTATTACTTGCTTATGTATACTTTAGCTGCTGCTAACACTTTTATTTTGCTGATGGGGAGGGCATTTCTTAAAATCAAATAGTCTTTCTACCCATACAGAGTTTGGTAAAGTTTATGGGTTCTTATACCATCAGAATTAGTTTGAATTAGTGAAAACATATCAGATGTTGTATGATAAATTATACGGTGAAATTCTTTTTTTGTTTGTTTTATAATCAGTTGCCCTCCCTTATAAAACCACAATATACAAAGAAATAAATGAAGTAATTAAAAGTTTACTTTGACTTCTGGTCACATCTGCCTTTCATAAGCAAATATCTTTGATTTGCTATTAAACAGGGTCCTTTAATTAAAGATTCTGTAAATTGAAGATTATTCAATATCTTTCTTTATGACTTGCCAGGAAAAGTTGTAATCATCTTTCTTTATCAAGTATATGTGAAAGTATGTTACATATTTAAAATTCAAATGAAGTTTAAAGAATATACCACCTTACACTATATTTTGATGTCTATAAAGTAACCATTTATTTATGACAAATTCTCTTTTGTACATTCACAGAAATTTTAATTTTAGACTAGAAAAGAACTCTATATTAGAAAGTCTTTCTAAAATGTCCCTGACTAATCATACAGTTTTTTAAAAACTTAAAAAAATTTTTAATGCATATTGGCCAAATAGGCAGACTAAATGGTGAGCTCTGATTAGAATTACTAGCCTTGCATCTTTCAAGCCTTTGATGGTAGCACTGATCTCTGCAGCCTTTTTGAACACTTCATGAGCTATGTGGTTGGTTGTTTCCATGGACAGCCTGTATCACTGTTTGATCTCTAATTACAAGAAAATGCTTTCGTACTTTGATCCACAATAGATTTTTACACAGTAGATCTAGTTTTGATTTTTGGAGTACTAAAATTATAACTTTTGATTTTGATGAAATTACTAATTTGGCTCTCACTCTGAGTCTGTAATAATTCAGTATACAATAGCAGCATCAAAACACCTTTCCATTTTATTGAAGAGAATTTTGACCTCTTTCTGATTATCATTATTTTTCTCTTCATTGGCTTCTGCTTCTGGTAGTCTTTATTGAGATCAGTGGTACAGACCCCTTCTCTTCCGTTCTCTTCTACACCCTGTATTGTTTGTAGTTCTCTCTTAGCCTAGAACTTTCTCTGTCATAGTAATAACACTTTAGGCATCTAGCTCTGCTTACAAAGCAAAAGCCCTGGAAAAATCAAAGCTTTCCATGACCCATTCCCAAGAAGGAGCACAAGCTTGATGATTGAATATGCATAGCAGAATTTATTGTCTATTGCCTTTCTGTACACTACCAGGGTTTTGGTGCAGCTGTTGTGGCCAGGATGCTCTAGTTTAAGAAATCATATAAAATCATAAAATGTTAAAATTTCCCTTTTTTGTGAATTGAAATTTCCTAAATTAACTTTCATTCCCTAAGAATTCACCTAAAACAGACTTTCTGAATGCAAAAAACTATTGAGAGTCACCTTATTTGTTGGTATGCCATCATATATGTGTAGGAGTGTGTGTGTATACTTAGGTATGTGTGTGTACACATACACATACATATGTGGCATGTAATATTTTAAAGGCTTTAAGGGAACTTGAATATACCTGAGCGTTGAATATGATAATGTATACTTAAGGTTCATTATCCTCTAATGTTTTGTCTTGATTAGGCCTGTTTCTGAGGCCCTTCTTAATGTTTGTTGTTTTTCTTTTACTTTATGGTTCTTGGATGAAAAACAATGTTGATAAAGTCCATACTAATTTGGCTTAAATTTATTTTTTCGCTTATTATGATGCCTGAATATATTTTCATTTTCTTTGTTTAGAGCATGTGTTTCCCTTTGGTTTTATTTTTATAGTGTTTTTATATTTGAAAGAACTTATCTTGCCTGCCTCTAATAATATTTTTCTCTAATTGCCTCAACGGTTTAGAATTTGAGTGATCATCAAAGTGAAACAAACTACTCAGTTTTGATTTGCTAATCAGCTTTTCCACCATAACATAAGATTTTAATGTTTAGGTATTGATTTGCCTTTCTGCTGATCTCTTCAAGTAAGCATTAATAAATTTAAACACAAAGGCAAAATAGACCTAAATGACAGCTAAACTGCAACGCAGTTGTCCTGCAAACACTATATGAGTGAGAGAAATAAATGCTTTAGATTGATGGTATAAGGAAACTAAAAAATGATATAAAAAGTTATGTGAGGCTTAAACACCAATTTTTTTTTTCTGCATTCAAAGAGACCCCTGGGGTATAATTATTTTCCAGGTTGCTCTTATGAAATAATTTTTTCCCTTTCCCAGAATGTTTAATACTATTTATAGGTAATATATAGCATATTTTTATTTTTCATGTTAATATCTCATTAATATGGTAGAATTTTTAAATAAAAAGTATTGCAGTGATTAAAATAGTCACTTTAATTTGTAAAAAATGTTTTTGGAGCTAACTTTCTAATCTATTCTTTAAACCATGGATGGGAATCCACTTTTGGAATTACTGATTTTTAAAAACAATTTTAGAAAATTTTTGTATGTGTATACATAATACATTTTAGTGTATAATTAAGCAGTGTTCTTAAGAAAAGGATATTTATATTCATAAATAAGAACTTAAACATGTACTTTTTTTTCTGTCTATAAATTTTACTTTAAAGCCTTTGCTGCAGTGAGAGTTGCTTATGTTATTAGCTTTTCTGTTTTCTTGATGTCTTTCAGGTATAGATATGTTATGCTTTTTCAACTGTGTGTTAATTTTATTTTAGTTTCACCATTTTTTTTCTCTCTTTACTTTTTATCTGGTCTTTAGATTCTAATCTCAGCCTTCTTCTGAGTTTAACCTCTGGAGTTCCATATTTAGCACATTTTTTTTCAAGATTTGAATTTATTAGCAAAGTCTTTATTCTTTAACCTTTATGTTTTCTAAGCACTGGCTAATGGTATGTTTTTGCAAAATTTCCCTTTCAAGGTCATATGCAAACACAGAGCTCTCCTTTTGCTCGGGGAAATATTTTTGGTGAGCCTCCAACTGAACTTCAGATTAAACAGCAGGAATTATACAAGAATTTTCTTCGTTTTCAGGTGAAATGCTTACTTGATCACAGTTTCAAAGTTTCATAAGAGTTTTTTTAAAAAAATTAATTATTTTTGGCTGTGTTGGGTCTTTGTTGCGGTGCGCCGGCTTCTCATTGCGGTGGCTTCTCTTGTTGCGGAGCACGGGCTCTAGGCACGCGGGCTTCAGTAGTTGTGGCATGCAGGCTCAGTAATTGTGACTCACAGGCTCTAGAGCACAGGCTCAGTAGTTGTGGCACAAGGGCTTAGTTGCTCCGTGGCATGTGGGATCTTCCCGGACCAGGGCTTGAACCCTTGTCCCCTGCGTTGGCAGGTGGATTCTTAACCACTGTGCCACCAGGGAAGTCCCCATAAGAGTTTTAATAAACTAAACTTGCAAAGATTTAATCCACAAGATAAAGAATAAATTCTAAAATGCCACACAGTTACTAAAATATCTAATTTATATAAGATATAAATTACATTATATTATATTATTATACTGTTCTACTTATGTCTGAAAAAGGAATAGGGAGACATGTTAGGTATACCAGTTGACTTAAATTTTATTAAATCATTAAGTGTTAAAGAATGCTGAAATTTCTAAAACTGAAACACTTAAAATGTTCACCTATTAGGCATAGAATGAATCTTTCTAGATGCTCACATGTGTTAGTAGAAAATAATTAGTTTTTTGCAAATGATTTGATATTCTTGACTCGTATAGTTTGTAAACAAATAAATATTAAATGTAATCACATTTTGCAATTATTTGCGTCATTTATGTATATAAGCAAATAGGATTTAAAGTACTAGAAATTGCCCAAAGGAAGATACTTGAGCATCAGGTGTTTATTAAGCAAACAGATTTATTGAACTCTCGTACTGTGGCCACCCTTGGGATGGAGCCTGAGGTGAATGAGAGGCCTGTTCATAGCGGGCTCACAGTATTTTCTCTCCTTACCTCCCTCCCCTCCATACCCACACTTACATCCCAGTGTCAGATTAATCCTGTGGCCAGGTTAATCTTCCTTTGATATGACCTCTCATGTTTTTATTCTTTATTCAAAACCTGGCAGTAGCGTTTCTTTTCTACAGAAAATGTCCATATTCTTTATTCTGACACTTCTGGGGCCTCCAGTCTAATCCCAACCTCTTAAACAGATTCTTCTTACAGAGATTCTATTCAAACATGCCATCTTTCTGATCCTAATTATTGTGGACTTTTAAGGCAGTGACATAATGGATGTAGTCTTAAGGATAATTGATCAGACATTACTGTTGAGGATGTATTTTTGGAGGATTTAAAAGACTGGAAGCAGGGGTGTTTTACTAGAGTGGTGACAGTGGAAATGGATGGAAAGACCTTTCAAAGGATCGACAGAATGAATAGAGATATTGACTGTAAGAGAGTAGCATCAGAGATCCCAAGGATACTGGCCACTTGAGTCAGGTAGCAGCAGATTGAGGGTCAAAGAATCACGTTTTGAACTTGAAGGACCCTCTGGTATATTGCCCATAATGATAGCAAGTCAAAATTATGTAGTTCCTATTATACTTACTGAGTGTTAGCCTGCTCTAGGGTAAATTCAGGGAAAAATAAGTCTTGCCACTTTGTAGCCTATTATTATTTATAGGATAGTTTCACGTATAGTATCTTATTAAACCTCAGTACTCTCTGAGGAAGTTATTACTCTTTTTATTTTATGACCAACTAAAATACAGGATGAGGCTCACCTTTGGTGGCAGAGCTTGCAAGTTGTGAGGCGGTGCTTGAACCCAAGTCTCCTGACTTTAAGTATCATATCTAGAGGTACTACAGTTATGTTTCTAGCTCTAGGAAGTCTTTCCTCTGGGAAAAAACTATGAGTAGTGGGGGGAACTTTGACTGTATAAGTTTCAGAATAAGTTCAACCTTCACTTCTCCCACCGTATAAAATGGTGGTTTATGTATTTTTCTTTTAGCAGCCTCTTAAAAATGCCCTTTTTCCCCCAAACAAAATCTAATCCAGAACTCTATGAAAATGTAAAATAGCTAAATGGTATTTATTTTTAATATCAACAATATAGTGTCAGACAAAAAGAATCCCCAAACTTAAGTGTTAAAAGAAATGTTATAAAATGTTTAAATCTGTGCACAAAGATGGCAAAGGAAGCCTCAGCTCCATGTCTGCATAAATAAGTTATACCGTTAGTTTAAGTTAGTGCAGCAGAAGTCTTCATGTGGTTAAAATTTGGTAAATAACACATGTGAGTGTTTAGATGTCATTTTTAATTGCAGCTTTAAAAATAATTACCAAGTTTAATAAAATATTTGCAGGACCCTTGAAGCACTTTTGTGTTATATGGTTTGAAAACCACTGACCTGGATGATAGCTTTTCTCTTTCCATTGAACATCTGTGTGGCATTTTTGTTGGAATGATATTTCTGTGGATTCATTAGGTGTGAGATCCATTTATGATTGTGACCCATTAATGGAGAAGTGACTTTGTCATTGTGATTTTTTTTTCATGGAGGAGGAAAAAGGGGGAACTGAGTATTAAATGTGAGGTTTTGTTGTATGGATCATGAATGATGTTTTCTCTAGGGCTATTGTAATTGAAGAAGTGATTACATACACACCACTTAGTATTAAATATTAGGATTGTACATATTTAATAGTGTTGTGAGAAAGAAATGTTGGAAAAAGCCCTAGCATGTAAAATCATGGCACATATAAGAAGACTACAGTTCTTATAGCTCAAAAGTTTGTCAGCACTAAATATAGCAACCTTGAAGCTAGAGGAAACGCAGACAAGAACTATAAAAATAATACGAATAGTCATAATCAATCCATACTTAAGAGGGATGAAAATCTATTGATATCCTTAAACCAGCATCATGATTACCCAGTACCCGTGCTGTCATTCTTCTCTATCTCATTCATGGAGGATGTAGACTATCTGTTAAGGTCCTCTTCCTTTCAGATCTTAGACTCTGTCTTAGAATATTCCCCCAGAATACTCAGCACTGCAGGCCCCAGGTGGCATTCAAACAAAACTTAGTTATGAATTCTTGTGGCTAAAATCCTCATTTACCTTGCCAGTAGATAGGAAAGGAGAAAGGCCATTCTAGGGAAGGGATTCCTACTTAATGAGTGATTGCTAAAATATTTCACTGTTGTTTTAGGATACTAATCACGCCAAGGAACTTTGAGACGTAATAGTAGCAGTCATTATAGAATAATATAATCATGAATTATTTACTAAGTACTTCTACATAGGAGGAACTTTTATGTTTTTTTACATACATTATTTCATTTCAATTCTTTGAGTACTGCCTTGAGGTATAGACATTAATAACTCTTTTTACCAGATGACAAAACTGAACAAGAAAGTTTCTTAAGGTCACACAGTCTGATGGAGCTGGAATTTTACTCAGAGCTCTTAACATTACATCATGTGGCCTCCCTAATAAAACATAGGAAACTGAAAAATTTAGGAACTTATTTTTACTTACAAAAAGAGGGCAAAATGTTGATAATAGGGTAAATTAAGTGGTATTCTAACTTTTCAGTAGTTTCACAAAGTAATAACTAGGTTTAATTCTTTAGATTGAGGAAAAGAAACAAAGAGAAGAAGCAGAGCGAGAGAGATTGAGAATTGCCGAAGAAAAAGAAGAAAAACGGCTTGCAGAACAGAGAGCACGAATTCAGCAAGAGTATGAAGAGGAACAGGAAAAGAAAAGGGAGAAAGAGGAAGAGGTGCATTCTTACCTACTGTATTTTTCTACTTAGTCTGAAAGTGAACTTCTTATTTTGACTTGAAAAGATATTTATTACTTACAAAGGAGAACGGATCCATATCCATTTGTTAGATGCTATTTTTATAAAAATGAAAGACTAAGAGATAAATGATGACTTTTTTTACAGACGAAAAACAGCTTAGGCCGACTAGGATGTTATAATAGATGCCTAATATTTTATTGTTAAGCAGACAGCTTTTTTATTTAAAGAACACTATATCATCTATACCTTCAATTTTATCTCTTTATTTCAAACAAATATGAATGAACTATAGAACGTGTGTATGGAGTGTATAATTTTCTCTTTATTTTAAAGCAAAGGCTGAAAAATGAAGAGCTTATTCGGTTAGCTGAAGAAAGACGAAAAGAAGCAGAAAGAAAGAAGAAAGAAGAAGAAGAAAAACATAACCTACAACTTCAGCACTACTATGAAAGAGAAAATATAATTGGTGAAGAAACAAAGGTAAGTTCCAGACAAAAATGTCTATGGAACCCGTAGTGCAACCCACTTTCACTGTGAGAGTGGTAGAGTAGTTAGCAAAACGAAGAGAGCAGAGAAGGTGCTTTTGTCTCTCCTTTCGTCATAGTACTTTTTCTGGGGGCAGTGCACTGAACTTCCTGTACTAAATGATGTCACTGTGCTGCGTTGTGTTTTCCCTCCTATGAACAGAATAGGCTTACTTTCTGTCGCCATTCTTAGTCTTGTTCCCATAGTCCGTAGACTAGCACCCTCCACACTGTTCATGACAAGACTGAAGGTGTTTGGAAACTTTTGTAGCAATTTGTCAATGTAATTTTATGTCTGTTGAATCTATAAAATAGCTGGCCTTGAATTGTGTAACATCTTTTAAAAGTTTTTATTTATCTAGTACAGTTGACCTTTGAACAATGCAGGGATTAATCTGTGTGTGTGTAATTTATAGTTGGCTCTCCATACCTGCGGTTCCTACACATCTGCACATTCAACCAGTCACTGACTACAGTACTGTAGTGTTTGATGAAGAAAAATATCCCTGTATAAGTGGACCTGTGCAGTTCAAACCCATGTTGTTCAAGGGTCAACTGTAATTCAGTCTTACTCTGTTTTACACATCTGTCCACAGTGGATTGGAAATTAAAAAAGAAACTTGTGGCTCACCACAGACTGGTTTGAAGTCCATGTCTCTGAGATGGGGGTTGATGTTCACACTTAGGCACATGAGTCAAAGTTATTAGACAGGAGTTTTCTCTCTAGAAAGCCAGTAGGCCCTTATGAAAATCCAGTTCACATCCTTGCTCATATTTCAAAGCTACATTTAAAATTTTGTTTGTATAGTATCACTAGGGACTTATTAAAAATGTGTCTTCCTGGTCTCATCTACAACGTGTCTAATTTACTAAGTGTGATTTAGTAACCCTTAGGGGTTTGGATGCAGTTGGCCTGTGAACCACACCTTGAAAAACCCTATGTCTTGTACGTTTAGCCCAATTTAATTTTTAAAAAATTGTTTTCAGAAATTTAGATTTATACAGACATGATTTCTTGTAAGTAGAATTGACAAAAAGATTACTTTTAACCAGTGTGCTCCTTGGGTGTATTTATGATGTGATTTGCTACATTGTTCAATGTGTAACCTACTATAGGTAACGTGAGCCATTTCTGGTGCAAATACACTTTTTGGATTTCTCATCCCAGGGTTTTATGATGATAGAAATAAGTATTCACAATTTGAATTTGCTGAAATGTTGTTTAAAAGGGAATTTATAGGGGCTTCCCTCGTGGCGCAGTGGTTAAGAATCTGCCTGCCAATGCAGGGGACATGGGTTTAATCCCTGGTCCAGGAAGATCCCACATGCCACGGAGCAACTAAGCCCGTGTGCCACAACTACTGAGCCTTTGCTCTAGAGCCTGTGAGCCACAACTACTGAGCCCACGTGCCACAGCTACTGAAGCCTGTGCACCTAGACCCGTGCTCCGCAGCAAGAGAAGCCACCACAATGAGAAGGCCGTGCACCGCAACTAAGAGTAGCCCCCGCTCGCAGCAACTAGAGAAGGCACACGCGCAGCAACGAAGACCCAACACAGCCATAAATAAATAAATAAAAAGGGAATTTATGAGTCAGATCTATATTTTTTGTTTTATTTTCAGTGTTGCAGGAACATTAGGCAGTATCCTTCATTTTTAGGATATATATAGTTGCTCATCCTTTTAAAGTATCATTGAAATGTCATATCATTCATATTTCTAATTGATAAAGTTTGTTTTCTAGAGCATCATTGGGTTTATAGCAAAATTGAGCAGAAAGCAGAGTATATTTTATTGTAAAATTGATTATTTGAGAATGAAGGTTGTTAGTTTCTCACAGTTGTGTTTCTGCCATTTTCTTACTATGTCTAAGAAAAAAGCTATTTCTTAGGAATATGTAATTTTATGACTGTCATAGTTTAATTGTGAAGTAACATAAAGTTTTAGACCAACTTTGTTCCATTTAATGCATTCTGCCCTCAATTCTGAAATTATCATTGCTAGCTGTCATTTTTTAATTTATGTAGGCCTGATATATATTTTTGTCTACTCTTAGTTTTTACTTTTGTGTCTGCATTTTAAATTTTTTAGTCTGTATATTTATTTGGTTTGTTAAAATTTGTTTTTTTAATCCTAATCTGAGAGTTATACTATCATAATCAATATATTTGATCATATTAATTGAATTTCTGACTTTTTTGTTTTTGCTTCCTTGACAGTTACTTGGTTTTTTTTTTTTTTTTAAATTATGTGGACTATGCTTTCTTTGCTTCATTCTCTGCAGTCCTTTAGAAGGTTTAACTTGTCTTTATAATTCTGCCTGTGGTCACCTAGAGTTTTTATTTTTAAACTTTGTCATATATTTCTAATTTTATCGAAGTCACTAGTGAAAGTAATATTTGATTTTGTACTGTGCAAAATGAACAATTTAACATCCACATTTATAAACATACATTTATATTTTTATCCAGATAATTCTTATTGTATTTTGTTGGGAGTTGTTATGTTTTCAGCATTTTGATTTTAATACGAAGTTGGGAACTATTAGCTTTATTACACTGTAACCTGAAACCCTGTTTTATTTCCTTACGGAGACATAGAAACTCTGTCACAATCCGTGATGCTCTTGGTGACAAGGGATCTAGATTTTAGAGATGTGTGTATGTATACACATACATGTTGGGGTGTGTGTATATATACACACACACATAGACATACGTTGGTGTGTGTGTGTGTGTGTATGTATATATATATATTTTTTCTCCCCCTCAGCACTTGAGACAGCCCTCTCCTGTAGTTCCTGCTCTTCAGAACAAGATTGCAAGCAAACTCCAAAGACCTCCTTCAGTTGACAGCATTATAACTTCCTTTATTCAGGTATATACTCTTTTCTTTTGATTTATTCATCTTTGCTAAGTTACTTTGGATTGCGGGTATTGAATGAGATTTTCTTATTCATCTTACTTAGCTAGATTACATTTTTCACATCTGAAATATAGATGATGTTTACATTGATTTGTCTGTTGCTTCAGTTATAAATGATAATACTTGGTGCCCCAAAGTTTAAATTCTTTTGACAGATCATAATTTAGCAAGTGGTACTTGTCCAGGCCCCTCAGGAAGGCCTTTTCTCTGGTAATATGTCTTCTAGCTAGCTGTAGCTATGCTAATAAAGTCCCTTATACTGTAAACTGAGCTACAATCAGAAAAGCGCCAGGAAAATGTTCCAGAAGGGTTGATCCTTGAGTTGACTCTTGAGGAATGAGTAGGAATTTGCTATAAAGAGGAGGAGGAAGAGGGACTTGCAGCATATGCAGAATCATGGAGGGCACTGTAAGCCAAGTGGCATGCGTGGAGAATACATGGTTTGTTCTGGCCTGCTGACACCTCACCAGATGGCAGAGGAGGTGAAGGCTAGAATGTATGCAGGGTGTTGTAGGGAGTGCTAAGGGGTTTGACTTTATTCCATAGGCCAGTGGATATTAAACAGGCTTTTTACCAGAATAGACAAACATATTAGAATGTTTTCCTCAAGCCCACCCTCTGAGATCTGATTTGGTAGGTCTGTGGTAATGTATGGGAATTCATGGTAATATTTTAAATAGGAGAATGACATGGCCATGTTTGCCTTGCGTAATGTTCTCTCAGGCAGTGGTGGCGTGGAGATACAGTATGGAGGCTGGGCAAGACTGTAAACATGGAGAAAAGTTAAGATGCTTTTGCAGAAGTCCAGATGTGACTTTGAGGACCTAAACGAAGGCAGTGACATTAAGAACTAAGAAGAGGTGACAACTTCAAGATATATTTATGAGATACAGATAGCGCTGTTTATTGACTGTGTGTGACGGGTAGGAGTCAGTGACAACTGTCAGGTTTCTGGTGAAGGTTCTATAGAGTAGGCAGCTGAAAATACAGGTTGTGGCCAAGGAAGGCGCTCTGCACGGGATTTATAGTTTTGGAAACTACTAACATTATTGCTTGTCTAATTAGTATGATTGTCTAGGATGTGTTCAGGGGAAGTAAAGAGGGCTGAGGATGGAACAGTAGGGAATTACCAACATATAAGAAGCAGAGCAAGGAAATTGGGAGAGTGGCAATGATATCAGTTGCTACTGGCCAAGTAAAATAAGGGCTTAAAATGCCCATCAAATGCATCACTGAGGGATCACTTGGTAGGAGACGCAAAGGCTGTATAGTGAGGAGTGAATGGGAATAAGGAAGCAAACACCGTATGCACTGCACATACTGTTTTTTAAAGAACGGCTATGAAGGAAGAGAATGGACAATAGATAGTGATGAAGGGTGAGGTAAGTTTTTTAAAAAATGGAGAGATTTTTAAGCACAGGCTGTTAGGAAGGTGGTTGGAGAGAGGAAGAGAGTGGACAAAAAACAGTAATTGATGGAGGAGCTGAGAGTGACTTATCAGATACAGAGTACAGGTGAAGGGATTATCTTTGGATGGGGCAAGGCCTCTCCCATTGCAGTGGGAAGAAAAAATAAATGTAAGTAAGCTTATAGATAGAGTGGTGGGGAGCTTGGTTTCTCTTACATATAGTTACTTCAAAATAATTCCTCTTTTAAAGCTTCTGAGTAGGGAAGACATACTGAGTTTATCTTTGTTGTGACTGTTAAACAGGAAAGTTCCATGTCCAGGGCACAGTCTCCTCCGGTACCTGCCAGGAAAAATCAGCTTCGTGCAGAAGGTAGAGTGGACTATTAAACCTGTAATCTAGACTATTTCTGTTTTTAACTTTTTGTTTTGAAAAACAGACTCACAAAATATGAAACAGTATAGAGAGGTGCTGTGCACCCTCCCCCCAGCTTCCCTCAGTCGTGCAATATCACAACCAGGAAATTGGCATTGGCATACTCCACAGACCTTCATCAGGTTTCACAGTTTTCACATGCACTAATTTACGTGTGTTTGTGTGTGTGTGTAGTTCTATGCATTTTTATCATGTATAAGTTGTGTAGCCACCACACAATCACGATACAGAACTGTCCATCACCACGTAGGAACTCCATTGTGCTGCCCCTTTATAGTTACACTCCCCTGTCCCCCCTGCCAAGAATGTTTCTTACCATTTGAAATTCCTGTATTATCAGAAATGTGTTTGTGGGTCTTAATGATGTTCATAAATATGATCTATATATATAAAGCATTAAAAATAACTTTCATAAAAATGTCACTGAGCATTTTAGCTTTATGATAAGTCAGGTTATGTTTAATATTTAACCTTTTATTCATATACATGTCTTATTTTTCACTTACCAATGTGAATTTGCAGAGGAGAAAAAAAATGTAATTATGGAATTATCAGAAATGAGAAAGCAGCTTCGTAGTGAAGAGCGGCGTCTGCAAGGGCGGTTGCTGCACATGGACAGTGAAGATGAAATTCATATAAGGCAAGTTTAGAATTGCATTTTTTTTTTTTTTTTTTTTTGTGGTTAGCGGACCTCTCACTGTCATGGCCTCTCCGGCTGCGGAGCACAGTCTCTGGACGCGCAGGGTCAGTGGCCATGGCTCACGGGCCCAGCCGCTCCGCGGCATGTGGGATCTTCCCGGACCGGGGCACGAACCCATTTCCCCTGCATCAGCAGGCGGACTCTCAGCCATTGCACCATCAGGGAAGCCCTAGAATTGCATTTTTTGTTTGTTCTTGTGTTCTTTTCTGTCAGGATAAGGAATTGGAACATATCCAATAATTCTACAGTTTTGGAACAGGATTAATTATCTTTATCATAGAGCCACATCTGTTAGAATTTTGCATGCTTGAAAAAAGTGTTTAACGGATTATTGGTGAAATTGTAATGACTGAAATAGCCTTTCCCTCCCCCCAAAAGAAATCTAGCTAAATAATTACGTTCTAGTGGAGGGACTCAGTATAACTAATTCAAAATAGTGTATGATTTTTTTAGTGTGTTTGCAGTATGTGGTAGGTTTTCTTTCTTTTCTTTTTTGGCAGAACGGCTCTTTCTTTAATTAGCTAATGTGCTATTTAATTCACATTCTTCAATTTTATGTAGATAACATTGCCTTCATAAAACATTTCTTCGCAATTGTAAAATCTATTCACTGTGAAAATATGGGATATTTAATGAATATTGATTTAACCTAATATAAAATATTTAAGCAGAGAATTTTAATTGTCCTTCCGTACTGCCAGTAGTATATTTATGGCAATGGTGATGACAGTGGTGGTGTTGATAGGAGGAAGAAAGAAAAAAAAGAAGAAAGAAGTAGCACTTTCTTGAAGGCAAACCAAAAGTGTTATCCCTAACCATGGCATCTTTAATAGGATTAGTGAAAAATCAGTATTGGGAACAGGCCATTCTTCAAGCTCTATCTTTGAGATAGTTTGCCTCACTACAGAGAAATCACTGAGTGAAAGATAATTGACTAAATTGGGACTCAAGTACAGAAGGCAGACGGATGCAGAAGTTCCTTTGTAAGCTAATCTAAGTGATAAGGAAGCCCAAGATAGGAAAGAGATGGTTGAAACAAGACTAGAAGAAGACATAGACTAGACAATTATAAAAACAATCTCCTTACTGTCCCTTTCTCAGTCTTCGAAAAAGTCAGGCATAGAAACTTGGTCCTTGAGAGGAAAATGATAATAGGAATGGAAAACTTCAGAGATGGAATAACCATTCCATCAGCAGTGTATTGTTTTCTGAAATACTTATTTTCCAGCAAAATAACTTAATAGACTACCAAACATTTCTGATCATTTTTGCCAAAAGGACTCATAAATTTTCCAAAGCAATATTCTTCAAACTGCAGGTTGCAGTCTTTTAGTAGGTTGTAAAATCAATGCAGTGGGTAACTACCACATTTTCTTTAAAGAGTGTTTATCTAAAAAAACCCATTTATTTTGGCATAATTTTAGTTTATAGAAAAGTTGCAGACATAGTATAGAGAGTTTCCATACACCCCTCACCTAGTGCTCGCTGTTGTTAACATCTTACATTCCCAGAATATGTTTGTCACAACTAAGAAGCTGACATTGGAACATTACTACAAACTAAATTCCAGACTTTATGGATTTCTCCAGTTTTTCCATCAGTGTCCTTTTTCTGTTCCAGGATTTAGTCAGTACAGGGTACCACACTGCATTTAGTTGTCGCATCTCCTAGTCTCCTCTATTCCGGGACAGTTTTTCAGTCTTTCTTATTTTTCATGATTGTGACAGTCTAGAGGGGTATTGGCCAACTATCCTATAGAATGTCCCCCAGTCTACATTTGTCTGATGTTTTCTCATGATGAGGCTGGGGTTAAGGGGTTTTGGAAAGAATAGCACAGGGTAGCCTTCTCATCACATCGTATCGGCAGGTATGTGACATCCATATGATAGCGCTGGAATCACTAAGTTTACCACACTGGCAAGAATTGAGAGGCGGTGGGAATAAGCTCCATCTCCTGGAGAGGGGTTATCTACATATATTATTTAGAATTCTTCTGTAAGAAAGATTTGTCCCTTCTCCTCTCTTTATTTATTCAGCCATTTATTTATATCACTGTTGTTTCATGTATATTTATTTTGTACTTTGGGTTATAATGTTATTTATAACATTATAACATTATAGTATTATGTTATTTATGTTGTTGCTCAAGTTGTTGCAACTTAGGCCATTGGGAGCTCTTTCATGTTGGCTCCTGTATCTCTTTGATATGTCCCATCCTTTTGTTTCTTGAGCACTTTTTTACTTTCTGTTACTGCAAGATGCTCCAGGCTCATCTTGTATATTCCCTGTCCCCTGCCCTGGAATCAGCCATTTCTCCAAGGAGACCTGGTTCCTCTTGGAGAATGGTATTTAGAAACCAAGCTCTCGGTGGGCACAGCTAGATAGTATATGTATATATACTAAGTCATAAACGTTATCTGTAATTGTTCCTGTGTCTATCAATCTGTGTACACATTAAATTCATACTGATATTTCTGAGTGTAATCCAGGATGTGGTAGGATTTTAATGTAGCATGTTAACCTGCCTAATTATGCTTTGCTTAGATTTTTGTTGGCATTCTCTAGGCATGTTCTGGCTAAGTAAACAAGGTGAGGAAATTTCAAGATACAGACTGGCTAGGTAATGGAATGTTAACCCAAGGTGGTAATTTTCAACAAAGAATTCTTCCATAGTAGGTCAACTACTTCTTAGTAATGGAGAGGTCAGTATAGTTTTTCTGTATTTACTTTCAAGATGTTATAAATGCCTTAACTTTTGCAGCTTTCCATATTCCAGACATGCATATTCCATTAAATCTAATGGATCATTGACTTTTTATTTTCTTTATTTTCATTCATAAACTGAAGACTGTGCTCTCTTTTGGCAAACCAGTGTAAGAAAGAGAAGCCGGGCAGCTTTTCAGTTTTCTCACTTGCAAATCTTACACAATAATTTCCACCCCATGAGATTCTAGTGAAGAATAAATAAATGTATGTATTTGAAAGCACTTTGTAAATTCTGTGTGCTAACTTAAGTTAGATAATATATGTTAGAATTACCATCATTTAGCAAGAATTGGTTAAATACATTTAACTTCGGGGTAGTGTTCGATATGTATTGTGATCAGCGACATCTCAGTGTTGGCTCTTTATTCCAGTTTTACAAATAGTTTCACAAAAAGAATCTCTTATTCATTAATTAATTCACCATATTATTGAATTCCTAATAGTGCTAGGCACCCCCAGCTCACATGCAAAGAAGAGCTAATAACCTAATTCCTAACTGAACAGCCTACTTGACTATTAGCATTAATGGTATACAGGAGTCCAATTTAATGGCCTCCAAAAGCCTTTTTAGTATTTGTTTTGCATTTTAATGAATCTCTGTTGCAGTTCCTATCCCCCTCGGTGGTTCACTATTAGAGGTCTATGTCAGCCTTGACAAGGTGATTTTGTGGCTTTGGTGAAACCTTCCCCATAAAAGGAAACCCCAGGAGAGCAGGGGGCATTGCCTGTGGGGATCCCAGCTCTTCCCATCTAGGTGCTTAGGGAAGATTTAGTGAATAAAGACATGAAGGCAGGAGTCTGGCAAACTTCTAGCTTAGAGCTACATTTTAAAAAATAGAGGGGACCCACCTAGGGCTGAGGGAAACAGCAGCAAATACTTTATTTTCAGGGCTGGAGATACCATCCCCCTATCCCTGTTTTCTATTATCATCACTCCCCCAAAGTCCTAGCAGAAAACTCACTTACTAAGCTACCTGCCTATTTTGCTAACTTCCTAGGTTAACAAAGGAAGAAATATTCTTCCAGAAATAGAGTAGTAATTAACTAATTAGGTATCAAGTTCCCGGAAAGCCCACTGTAAAATTAGTTGGGGGACTGTGGATAATACCTCTTATTTTGGGCAGCATATTTATGCTGTATTTCTCTGTATAATTTCTGTTTTAGGCTGAGGGGAAGGTAACATTTATTGAGACCTAGTACATGTCAAGTACTATGCAGGGTACTTTACAATATATAATTTCATTTAATCTCATGCTCACAACAAGACTAAAATGGTAGACATTATCTGCATCTTACAGATGGTGCAGTCAAACTTCTAGTAAATTGCAAAGCTGGTCTTTGAATCTTGGTTTCTTTGACCAAAGACTAATCTTTCTACTACACAAACATTTTAAGGTAAACCTCACTCATTCTGTTCTTCCAATAAGATACTTTGCTTCTGAGCATTTTGAAAGATTATAATGACCTTATAAATACCCTGTTTATTTTTTTTTAATTAATTATTTATTTATTTTTGGCTTGTTGGGTCTTCGTTTCTGTGCGAGGGCTTTCTCTAGTTGTGGCAAGCGGGGGCCACTCTTCATCGCAGTGCGCGGGCCTCTCACTGTCGTGGCCTCTCTTGTTGCGGAGCACAAGCTCCAGACGCGTAGGCTCAGTAGTTGTGGCTCACGGGCCTAGTTGCTCCGCGGCATGTGGGATCCTTCCAGACCGGGGCCCGAACCCGTGTTCCCTGCGTTGGCAGGCAGATTCTCAACTACTGCGCCACCAGGGAAGCCCCCCTGTTTTTTTAATACGAGGAATTGAAATAACAGCTACTAGAATAAATTTTTATAATATATTGTGGTGAAAGATGCCGAATTTCATGTACAGGGAGTTAAATGTCAACTCAGATTTTTTTCCCAGAAGACACTTTTATCATAATTTGTCATTTTCTACAGGAAAAGAGAAAGGAATCCCATGGATGTATTTGACATGGCCAGACATCGGTTACAGGCTCCAGTCAGAAGACAGTCACCTAAGGGCCTAGACACTACTACTTTTCAGAATATTCATGACTTTAATGAGCTGAAAGATAGAGGTGAGTAGAATGCTGCTATTGTAATGATACAGCAAGAGTGTCCTACCCATATTTAAGTATCTTTAAAGACGTTTGTATCCTTTTTCTAAAGTAAAGTTTCATTTATGGTATATATTTTAAGTGATGCTGAATGAAACTTCTGTATACTCTAGTTCTTCAATTTACCAGTCTGGTGGATGGACCTTTAGTTTGGCTATTTTCCTTTGGAGGGCATACAGCTCTTAAAGCCTCAGGAGTGGATTAGATCAGTAAAATAGTGTGAAGAGTGGCACCTGACATTGAGTGGAGGATGGACAGCCAGATGAGCTTAGTAAAGAGGTGGAGAAGGCAGAGTCAGTGACTGGAGGTTAAGCAGGAGAATGTGGTGTCCTGAAAGCTGAGGGAAGAGAGTGTATCGGGGAGGAGGGACTATGTAGAATGAATATTGGAAGGTGTCAGTTGGATCAGAGGTCATTGGTGACCTCAACTAGATCTTTTTTGGTGGAATTATGGGATCAGAAGCCGATCAGAAGTCAGTTAGCTTTGGAAATGAGGACTGAATAAATAGGAAGCAAAGTGTTAGAGGCAATGAGCAGAAGAACCCTTGGAAGAAGGGTGGCTGGGAAGGGGAGGAACACAGGGTCTGGAGCTGGAGGAGCTTGTTAGGAAGCTGATGTGAAAGCTGTTACAGGAGGCAGAGGCTTACAACATAGGGGAGGGAGGGAATGTCTTTGAAGAGAGCAGGGTCCCTGAGTAGAAAGGAGGAAATGCAGGACTTTTGAAGGAAGGGAGTAGAGAAAATTTGATGCGGCCACTTAGGAGGAGGAGAGAAAGTTTATTAGGGAAGTAGGATTGCCAAGGTAACAGAGGCTTGGGAGACTGAGAGGAACCAAAATGTGTGTTACCTGTGATTTTTCTTCAGGTGCACTCACAGAGCGGCTGTTGGGATAGAGGAGGCGAGTTGTTGGATGGTGGTTTTATGACCTATACCACATGAATCGGAGTTTACACTTTTCTTCTGCTTCTTATTTTTAAAAGTAATATCTATTTTAGAAAGTTTTGAAAATTTAGGATAGAGGGAAAAATCACTTAAATCACCTAAATATAAACACAATTAATATTTTGTATATTTACTAGTCTTTCTGAGCTTAATTAAAACAAAAAAAGTAAAATAAAAACTAGATGTAATTGTTATTTGTTTTTTTTCACTTAGATATACATGTGTCATCAATTACATATACCATAGTTATGTTTTTATTCTGTCATTTATTGATTACTTATTATATGCCAGGTATTATATTAAGCCAGTAGGTCTCAGGGGCCTTCTTGAGGTCAAAACTATTTTTTTTTTAAACATCTCTACTGGAGTATAATTGCTTTATAAAACTATTTTTATTATAAACTAAGACATTATTTGTCCTTTTCATTTTTATTCTGTCCTGTGTGTACAGGTTTTCCAGAGCATATATGGCACATGATGACTTCATTGCTCTGAAGCTAATAGAATATGTTTTTGTATTAATGTTTTAAAAATTTCTTAGGTTTAATTTCTAATATGATGGGGGGCAGTAAATAAAAGCTCTTTGGGGTCCTTAACTTTTAAGAGGGTAAAGAGGTCTTGAGAACAAAAAGGTTTAAACTGTAAAATTGAGCCATTCATTTCCCTGTTACCACATCTAGTCCTCATTGATCATATGACTTAGTTGTTGATGTCTCTTGTTTTTATAGAGAGGAAAATGAGTCTGGAAGTGGGGAAATCAGGCTCCAATCCAAGTTCATGTGTCCAGAGTCTCTTCTGTTAACCTTGCTCTTAATCATTTTCTAATTCTTAGATATTCAGCATGCTTCTCATTTCCCACTATTGTTACCAAATCAGGTCCGGCTGCTTGTCGCTTAAAAAAATCAGTACTCGCAAAAGTTGGTGGAAAGGAAAGTTGTTTTTAATCAGAATGCTGACAATCTGGCGAGATGCTGGACTCAATGTCCCCCAAAAACCATCCTGAAGATTCTGCTGGGCCATGAAAGTTTTTAAAGGGAAAGAGGGAAGTCATCTCAGTTACTCATTGGGATGGAGGTCAGAGTCATCGCCCCCCCACTGTGTGCAGGCCTGTTGACTACTCATGATCATTCTTTAGTTGCTATTCACACAGTTTGTGAGATTACTGAAGGGGAAGCTAGGGAAGAGATCTGGTCATCTGTTAATTACTTATTCTTCATTTCTACTTCTTTGATCTACAGAAAGAACCAACACATTAGGCAAGGTATTGTGTGATCAAAAGATTTGAAAGGTGTGCTAGGGCTGGAGATGAGGAGAGCATGGGGGTGCCTGGTTTAAGGTTAATGACAGACAAAGGGGCCTCCTGCAGAGAGCTCTTTCCTGCCAAAAGCTGCTTACAAATCCCCACTTGGCAGAACATCATTCCGTTTCTGTGGGATCACGCATGAAGGTCTTTGTAACTTCTTCATGCTGACATACGGTGCTGTATTCTTAGGGTGGAAGTTGTTGGCATGGGTCTGTAGCATCTCTTTGCTGGCAGTTGTAGTTGCCCATTTACATATGTGGGCAGAACAAGCGACTGCTCAAGGTGGAGCAGTTTATGTCACGGCTGCAGTCTGATCATCATGCAGTCCGCTTTTTCCTTCTGGTGGCAGGTACAGTATCTGTAAAACAACTCAGGAGTGTGCATCAGACACTGAGTCTGTGACTCTGTTGTCCTGATCATTAGCCGCTTGAGCCTGCTCCTTTGTGACTCAGGGAGGCCTGGGAGACTTCAGCTTCTCTATAAACAAGAGGCAGGAGACAAGGAGGGGCCTTTGTACTTGGGTTGGGGGCGGGGCATAGGGTTCTGATTAGTTCCACTGTGGATCAAAAGGAATACTGTCAAGACTTTTTAAATGTGTGAACTATATTTTTATTCTCAAGATTTAAAAATTAAGGTTTAACATTTTAATTCTGATCAGTTGATAATTCTTGAACTTGTGGCATAGGTGAATTCTTAGACTGTCATTTCCTGCAGAAATGACATCCCTCCTAAAGCTCCAGGCAGCCTGCATTTATCTTTTCATTTTTTTTGGCATGATATTTACAAATATTAATTGGCCAATAACATTATGGTTTCATTTTTCCAGTGTATTTTAGGGATCGGCTGTGATTCAGTGTCTGGTGGCTGCCTGGGTTACAGCCATCTGAATAATTGCTTGGATGTACCTGCACATAGTGGCAGGCTCTGGGTGGCATCTTGGGGGAGTGGGAAGGTCAGGATGGAGAATGTGGCAGTCAGCTGCTGCTTGCTCTGGGGGCTCCCTTATAATGGTGATAAGTTTGTGAAAAGGCATTTATTTAAAGAATGTTAATTTTGTGTTCATTAGTTTTATGATGATGTCCTTTGACTTTGCTGATTGATGTCTCGTTATTTATACTGTTCCTATTTATAGTGAAGTTTTATAAAATCTCATTTGGAAACAAGATTTAACTTGGTTAATATAACTTATTTTTGTACCAGATTCAGAAACACGAGTTGATTTGAAATTTATGTACCCGGATCCTCCAAGAGATTATCATACCTTAGAGATTCAGCAGCAAGCCTTGCTAAGAGAGCAGCAGAAGAGACTGAATAGAATAAAAATGCAGGAAGCTGCTGAAGGTAAGAAATAATCATTGCTGTTTCACAGTTTCAATGGGTTGTTTTTTTGTTGGCTTTCTCAGTCTCTGGTATTGATTTCAATCCGAGGCAGGCTCCCTCCACTGGCAGCTCCATACTCACATGCCCCTTTTGGCCTACAGTCCCTGAGAAGAGTAAGTCCCAGAGAGGGCTGTGATTGGCTTGACTGGTGTATGTTATTTGTGCACGGGAGGGGTCCAGCCACTCATGATAGCCAGGAGGATTGAGTACCTTGACTAGGCCAGGTGGTATCTGCACCAGGGTAAGGAATGCTGGGCAGACACATCGGTGTCCTATGGGACATTTCTCTACTGTGTGTGTCTGTGAGTTTTGATATAGCATAAAATCTGTAAAGCTTCAGACTGGGCTATGAGTATATTTCTTTGTAATTAGCCAATCAACAGATACTTACTGAGTGCCTACTATGAGCCTGGGTAGTGACCTATATCCAGGGTATATGGTGATGAATGAAATATGCCACTGCTCTCAAGGGGCTTATACTCTGTTGGAGAATTTAGATGCTTAAAAAGTGTGAGTGTGATGAATGTTGCAAAGGAGATATCTAGGGTCCCTTGGGAGTGTGTAACTGGGGGTGGGGTGGGCAGGCACCTAAAGGTGGAGCGGAGCTAGTGGCCTCAGAGAACATCAGTGGGCCCTATTGACCCGGGTGTCCTGCATGACCTTCACACATATCTCACCAGCTTTGCCTGCCTTCAGGCCATTGAGTGCAGCCATGGAAAATGAGTCATAAAAATGCAGCAGTTAGGTAACAAGAATAGAAGGAGATGGTCCTAGCAGTTATTTTCAGGAAAATTCAAAACCCTACCTTACTAGCAGGCTTGTCTGACCTACAGAATCTGAAGAACCTATTTTTGACTACATGAGAGTATCACAGGAGTAAGTGATGTACCACTTTAGGCCCTGATCACAGGTCAAGGCTTCAGTAAAGACTGACAGGGAAAGTCTTTCCTCCATCTTGCATAGAATTTTTAACAGTGGTCTCACTGATCACCCTCTGACAGCAGAGTAACCCAAAGTCTGTGATAAATAGTAGGCATATCATCAGGAGAGAAGAGAGAAGCAGGTACAGTCTTCAACCTTTACACCCATTTTGGTGGCATTTTTCCTTAGGAGACCCAACTGATGATCTGATCTGGTGTGATCTTGGCAACTTGCTCTGATTAGCCCAAAAGTAGTCCCCATGTGGAAATAGGTCCATTTTGGGACTGAGGGTATCCATCCCCTACAGCAACTACCCCACAACTTCTACCAAACACTGTGATGATTTAATTCATAAGAATATGGTTTAACTATAAAACAATCAAAAATGTGGGTATAAAATATTTTAACAAGGAATACAGGCTATCATTGGCAGCCTATTTATTCCCACAGGCAGTAGCTAAAAGGATAAAGTGCACTATTGAGAGGAACACATAGGAACCCTGGTCATATCAGAGGGGCCTTTGGGTTACCTGATCCAAAATCTTTGCCCCGGAACCAGGTGCCTGGAGTTGAATTCAGTTTCCTTCAGTTCCACGTGAGGGAGTTGTTTAACTCTTCTCAACAATTTTCTACACAGATTGTAGAAATATGAGGGGAGATGGTTATTTTTCTATAGGCATCAGTTTTAAATTCACAATGATTTTACTTTTTATATTTATTACATGTGAATGGGAGAATTTTATCCAACTAGAATGGATTGGACGCTGGGTTATATTTATTAATAAACAAGTAGTATCTTAAAAAATTCTGAAATGTGATCATTGAAAAGTAATCTCTAGTAAAGAGTTAATTACAAAAGCTATTCTATTTTTTTTTTTTGTGGTACGCGGGCCTCTCACTGTTGTGGCCTCTCCCGTTGCGGAGCACAGGCTGCGGACGCTCAGGCTCAGCGGCCATGGCTCACGGGCCCAGCCGCTCCACGGCATGTGGGATCTTCCCGGACCGGGGCACGAACCTGTGTCCCCTGCATTGGCAGGCGGACTCTCAACCACTGCGCCACCAGGGAAGCCCTACAAGAGCTATTCTAAAATTTATTTTTGTTTTTAAAGTATTTTCTAACCTTTTAATTTGTTTTTGCTCTCCATTGGCTACAGTTGACTTGGATGCTGTCCCAAGCACTAAAGTACAAGACCACAGAATGGTAAGAAAAGTTATAATTTTTCAAGCCAGTTTTTGGGTGATAGAAATTTTTAGGAGTATGGTGAGTATTCCAATTTTGAATTCTTCAGGAATATTAAGAAAGAATTTAAGACTTGTCCCATCAGTGTAGTGGGTAGCTAAAGAGATATTAGTGTAATATGTAGAGGAAGCATATTGTAATGAGTAAGAACAAGACTCTAGGGCTAGGCTGTTCAAGTTAGTCTGTTTTTAGCTGTGTGACTTCAGGCAAGGTATTTAATCTTTCTTTGCCTCAGTTTCCTAATCTGTAAAGTGGGATGATAGTGTTTATCTCTGAGGGTGGCTGTAAGATTAAAATCAATTAATATCTGCAGGCACTTAGGGACAGGCCTAGCATGTAGTAATTTCTATATAAATGTTTATTAACTAAATAAAAAATAGTTCAAAGGCTGTTGTGAGGATTAAATGAGATAATATATTAAAAGCCCTTACAGGGCCTGTCCCATAATGAGTGAGGTCAGTTAGCAGCAGTAGTGGAAGTAAGAGTCTGTAATCCATGTAGTGGTGAGACCTGTCAAGAAGCTAAGCAAGGTAAGGGCACAACTCTTATCCTGAGGAAGGGACTATCGAGCAAAGACTGAACAAAAGGAAGGGGATGAGCCAGTTTTCATTCAACAAATATTTGTTAAATACTTACTGTGGACCAGCTAATATTCTAGGTGTTTGTGGGCACAGGAGTGAACAAAAGGAACAAAAATCTTTGTCCTCTGAGGGCTCACTTTCTAGAAAGAAGGAGAGACAATAGACAAATAAAATACTTAGTATGTTGAATCGTGGGGCTCTGGAGAAAATGATAGCTGGGAAGGGGGCACTGGGAGGACTAGAAGGAAGGGTTTACAGTCTGAAGGACAGTGAGCAGGGAAGGCCTCACTGTGAGTGGGTAACATTTGAGAAAGGACATCAGGGAGGTGTCGTGTGAAATATCGGGGGACACATCTGGAGGAAGAACCTCCCAGGCAGAGGCCCCGGGCAGCAGTGAGCCTCATGTGTACTAGGAGAGCGGGAGTCCCGGGGAGCCTGGACCTCCAGGAGCAGGGGTGGGTGGGAGCAAATGAGGCAGAGAGCGGGTGATGAGCAGCAGAGCCTCAGGGGGCCTTAGGGTGTTGCCTTTTATGCTATGAATGTGATGAAAGGCTTCCAAAGTTTTGAGCAGAGGAGTGACATGATTGGTTTCATGTTTTAACAACTGACTGCCATTCACTGAGAATAGACTGAGGGGGACAGGAGGCTACTGCTATAATCTAATTAAGAGATAAGGTGCTTTGGCCTGGAGTGGGAGCAGTGGAAGTCATAAGTGGTTGGATTTACTTTGAAAGGAGATAGGATTTTTGACATATTGGATGTGGGGCATGAGAGGAGTCAAAGGTGGACTTCAAGGTTTTTGGTTGGAGTTGCTATTTACAGAGATGAAGAAGCAGGAAAAATGGGTTTCAGGGTGAGGGAAAAGGTCAGGAACTTAGTTATAGTCACGGTAGGTTTGAGATGCCTGCTAGACAAATAGTTGGAGCTGGTGAGTAGATGGATAAGAGAGAGAGTTTGAGGAAAGACTGAGGTTGAAAATAAATTTAATCTTCCCCCACACTAATGATACAGGTAGTATTATCCCCATTTTCAGATTATAAAAGTAAGACTCAGCTAGGCTGTTAGTTGCCCAGCGTTACCAGTTGGTAGCTGTTGGTGCTTGGTTTTGAAGTGATAATGGTGATAACAACGTTGCAGTAGCAACACTCTGTACGTGCACGAGGTACCTGACATTTATTTGCTCTGAAGTTCACAAGGTATGCTTATCCCCATTTTACATAAGAGGAAACTGCTAGCCATGGCCACACAGCCAGTGAGCAGAAAAGCCCATGTCTGAATGCAGGCTGGACTCTGGAGCCCCTCCCTGTCCCTGTACCACATTGCTTGAGATGTATGGACACCTTTTCTGAATACCCTGTAGGTTTCTTTGTATGTGGCAGCCATATTTCTCAGTGAAAAATACTGAAATTTAACTTCTGGGATTTTGATCAAAATCCTGGATTAATAACACCATATTTTGCTGAGTAGAAACTGAGCATAAGCCAACAGTGTAACATGGCTGTTACAAAAAAAAGCTAAAAAGTTGTGGGTTCACCTTCCTAGGAACTGGATTATATGGAAAACGCAAGGTGAAACTGGGGAAGAGTGTCAGGGAGAAGATAGGGCTGAGGTGGGCCTTGATCACTCTCTCCTGTGTGTGAAGAACTGTGATGCAGAAGAGAAGCTGGGCAGTGTGTATGCAGTGCTAAGAACAGCTGGTGAATATTAGATGCTATTATTACCATTACTGTCATGCTAGAAAGCAGACGTAGTCAGTGGGTGTTAAATGTAAAAGAATTTAGTACATGGAAGAACTCAGTGAAAGAGAAGAACTTTCCGATAACCAATGCTATGTCTCAGTGGAGTGCATTTCCTTAGAAATTAATGGACAGCTCTTCACTGGAGTATTCTAGCACATCCTAGAAATCTGGAAGGGAAGTGCAGGGAGGTGGTGTTGGGTGACTTTAGGTTCCTTCCAGTATGTAAGGTGACATTATTGTAAAACTCTCTGTATGTAAATTTCTTACCTCTAATTTGAGAGCTCATTACAAGCCCAACCCTAGCATTATTTTTTCGCTACTCCTATGTCCCTCACTATCTGTGCTATGCCTTTGTGACAGCTGCTGTCACAAGGGGCTCTCATTATCTGAGGGTATGCCTCTCCCCCATGGGACTGTGATCCACTCCAGAACAGAAACTCTTACTCATCTTTGTATCTCCAGTTCCTAACATAGAGGAAAATAGTAAGTGCACTAAACAGATTTATTGAGAGAATGAATAAATCTCGACAGTGGTTTAAAGACTTTTAAAGTGGGTTCACTGCTTCGTACTCTATTATATTTTTATCAGCAATAATGTAACTCTTAATAAAAGGTCTTTCCTGTATTTTCTGGGCGTTGGAATGTGGTGGAGGAGGGAAGCAGCCAGTTCTACCTCACCCTGTCCTCTCTTGCTAATTTTGGGGAGAGTGTGGAGACTTGTGCCTTAGTACAAATTTGCTGTTTTGCCACACAGGACTAATAAAAATAGTCATTAATATATGATGTTTCTTTTAGCCCAGAGATGACACTAATGATTTATATATGATGTTTCTTTTAGCCCAGAGATGACACTAATGATTTCTTGAAAAATTCATTACTGGAATCTGATAGTGCTTTTATTGGTGAGTATATTTATTTTACCAACCTATTTCTTTAAATATTAAGCATTATTTATACTTAAGTGTTTTTCTCCATACTTAAAAAATCAGTACTTTACTCTTTGTTGTGCAAGATGGTAAAAAAAAAAAGGAATATTTTGTTTTACTAATAATCATGAAATATAACAACAAAATTTTCAAAATCAGATACTTAATACAAACACACAAATGAGTACAAGTAAAACTGGGGAAATCTGAATAAGATTGGAGGATTTTTATCAGTATCAGTGTCTTGGGTGTGAGGCTGTTGCTCCTGCCGTACAGAATGCTACCATTGTGGGGAACGAGGCAAACTGTACAAGGGGTCTCCCTTACTGTTTACAAGTGCATGTGAATCCACAGTTATCTTAATAAATATTTTAATTTTAACAAGCCATAAGAATATAACTTAGTCTTGAGAAGATATGTGAAGGTACATGTACTGCAATAGACACTTATAGTTGTGTACTCTGAACATAAGCATTTCTGCTATCCTAGGGCCATCAGGGAATTCTCCCTTCTACATGTTAGTTTTATTTCATGTCAATTATTTTATATTTTCAAGTGATCAACGTTCCAAACTAGCCTATATTTCTTTCTCAGTTTTTTCTTTTCTAATGAGTTTTTCTTTTGCAAGGAAGTCATAGTGTGGAGAGTGAGTAAAGATAGAGAAATCAGTAGGAAATAGGGATGGGAAGATAGCTCATTAGATGTCAGGGAAATGTGACCAGTTCCTGCTAATAATGAAGACAGTCTGGAACACTCAAGACAGTGGCTCGGAATATTTCATTACATAGACCTTACACTAGACCAAAGATATGCAGTCTGTCTTGATTAATGGTCACCACAAGCATCCCCTGGTCATGACTGTTGCCACTGTTCTGATGAGTGTGGGTAAGGCTGGTAGTGTGAATGGTTTCTTTTTTTTTTTTTTGAGAAGTCACAATCTGCCAAATACAATTTGAATAGGCCTACATCTTTTAAAGAAATTGAGAGGTGGGGGAAGTGGAGAAATGTTGGTCAAAGAGTACAAACGTTCATTTATAAGTTGAATATCTGGGGATATAATGGACAGCATGGCAACTATAGTTAATAATACTGTATTTTATACTTGAAAGTTGTTATGAGAGTAGAACTTTAATGCTCTTACCATAACAACAATAACAACAACAAAGTGGTAATCATGTGAGGTGAAGGATGTGTAAACTAGCCTTATTGTGGTAAACATTTCACAGTCCTCACATTGTGCTCCTTAAACTCACACAGTATGTCAATTATATCTCAATAAAGCTAGGAAAAAGCCCCAAATTGACTGTAATAACAATAAAAAAAGAAATTGAATCAATAATTAATAACCTTCCAAAACAGAAAACACCAGGCCCAGATGGGTTCAGTGGTGAATTCTACCAAACATTTATTGAAGACTTATACCAATTCTCTACAGCCTCTTCTAGAAGATAGAAATAGATGGAATACTCCTAACTCATTCTCTGTGGCCAGCATTACTCTAATACCCAAACCAGACAAAGACATCATAAGAAAAGAAAACTGTAGATCAGTAGCAAATCGAATCCAACAACGTATAAAGAGAATTATACACCACGACTAAGTAGGATTTATACCAGTTATGCAAAACTGAGTTACATTCAGTGTAATTCATTCGAATATAATTCATTGCTTTAACAGGCTAAAGAAAAAAATCGTCATTATCATCATTATCAATAGATGCAGAAGGATTAAACAAAATCCAACACCTTGTTCATGATAATTGTCAGCAAACTTAGAGGGGGACTTCCTCAACTCCCTAGAGAACATCAACAAAAAACCTACAGCTAGCATTTAGTGATGAGACACTAGCAACTTTTCTGCTAAGATAAGAAACAAGATGAAGATGTCCCCTCTTACCACTCCTCAACGTCACTATGGAAGTCCTAGCTAATTCAGTAAGGCAAGAAAAGGAAATAAAAGGTACACAGATTGGGAAAGGATAAATAATACTGCCTTTGTGCACAGATGACATGATTGTAGGAAATGTGAAAGAATCAATCCCCCACCACCAGAAACCCCCCCCACATATTAATAAGCAGTTATAGCAAGCTTGCAGAATACCAGGTTAATACACAAGTCAATCATTTTCCAATATACCAGCAATGAACAAGTAGAATTTGAAATTTAAATGCAATATCATTTACATTAGCACCCCCCCCCCCCCCCAAAGAAACATGTAGATGAAAATCTTACAAAACATGTACAAGATCTATAGAAGGACAACTACAGAACTCTCATCAAAGAAATAAAATAACTAAATAAATGGGGAAATATTCCATGTTCATGGATTGGGAGACTCAGTATTGTCAAGATGTCAGTTCTTCCCAACTTGATCTATAGATTCAATGCAATCCCAATAAAAATCCCAGCAAGTTATATTGTGTATATCAACGAACTGATTCTAAAGTTTATATGGAGAGGCAAAATACCCAGAATATCCAACAGAATACTGAAGAAGAAAGAACAGTCAGAGAACTGACTTTCTATAAAGTTACAGTAATCAAGACAGTGTGGTATTGGCAAAAGAACAGACAAATAGATCAGTGGAACAGAATAAATACCCTAGAAATAGACCCAAACAAGTATAGTTAACTGTTCTTTGACAGAAGAACAAAGGCAGTACAGTAGAGAAAAGATTGGACATCTACATGGAAAAAAGTGAATCTAGACACAGACATTACACCCTTCAAAAAAATCAACTCAAAATGGACCACAGAGCTTCCCTGGTGGCGCAGTGGCTGGGGGTCCACCTGCCGATGCAGGGGATGCGGGTTCGTGCCCCGGTCCAGGAAGATCCCACATGCCATGGAGTGGCTGAGCCTGCACGTCAGGAGCCTGTGCTCCACACCGGGGAGGCCACGATGGTGGGAGGCCCACGTACCGCAAAAAAAAAAAAAAAAAAAAAAAAACACCAAAATGGACCACAGACCTAAAGGAATCAGGCTCCCTGACTTCAGACTATACTACAAAGCTACAGTAATCAGAACAGTATGGTACTGGCACAAAAACAGAAATATAGATCAATGAAACAGGATGAAAAGCCTAGAGATAAACCCATGCACATATGGTCACCTAATCTATGACAGAGGAGGCAACAACATGTGATAGAGAAGACAGTCTCTTCAATAAGTGGTGGTGGGAAAACTGGACAGCTACATGTAGAAGAATGAAATTAGAACACTCCCTAACACCATACACAAAAATAAACTCAAAATGGATTAAGGACCTAAATGTTAAGACTGGACACTGTAAAACTCTTAGTGGACCACCTGGAGGGGTGGGATAGGGAGGGTGGGAGAGGGAGATGCAAGAGGGAAGAGATATGGGAACATATGTATATGTATAACTGATTCCCTTTGTTATAAAGCAGAAACTAACACACCATTGTAAAGCAATTATACTCCAATAAAGATGTAAAAAATAAATAAAACTCTCAGAGGAAAACATAGGCAGAACACTCTGACATAAATCACAGCAAGATCTTTTTTGATCCACCTCCTAGAGTAATGAAAATAAAAACAAAAATAAACAAATGGGATTGAAACTTAAAAGCCTTTGCACAGCAAAGGAAACCATAAACAAAACAAAAAGACAACCCACAGAATGGGAGAAAATATTTGCAAACGAAGCAACCAACAAGGGATTAATCTCCAGAATATACAAACAGCTCATGCAGTTCAGTATCCAAAAAACAACCCAATCAAAAACTGGGTGGAAGATCTAAATAGACATTTCTCCGAAGAAGACATACAGATGGCTAAAAAGCACATGAAAAGATGCTCAACATACTAATGATTAGAGAAATGCAAATCAAAATTACAATGAGGTATCACCTCACACCAGTCAGAATGGCCGTCATCAAAAAAATCTACAATGAATGGTGGAGAGGGTGTGAAGAAAAGGGAACCCTCCTACACTGTTGGTGGGAATGTAAATTGGTATAGCCAATATGGAGAACAGTATGGCGGTTCCTTAAAAACCTAAAAATAGAACTACCATATGACTCAGCAATCCCACTCCTGGGCATATACCCAGAGAAAACCATAATTCAAAAAGATACATGCACTCCAGTTTTCACTGCAGCAGTATTTACAATAGTCAGGACATGGAAGCAACCTAAGTGTCCATCAGCAGAGGAACGGATAAAGAAGATGTGGTATATATATACAGATACAGTGGAATATCACTCAGCCATAAAAAAGAACAAAATAATGCCATTTGCAGCAACATGGATGGACCTAAAGATCATCATACTGAGTGAAGTCAGACAGAGAAAGATAAATATCATATGATATCGCTTATATGTGGAATCTCAAAAAAAAAAAAAAAAAAGGTACAAATGAACTTTTTTACAAACCAGAAGTAGAGTCACAGATGTAGAAAACAAACTTTTACCAGGGGGTAAGTGGGGCAGGGGGAGAGATAAATTGGGAGACTGGGATTGACATATACACACTATTATATATAAAATAGATAACCCGCTGTACAGCACAGGGAACTCTGTAGTGACCTATATGGGAAAAGGATCTAAAAAAAAAAAGTGGATATATGTATATATATAACTGATTCACTTTGCTGTATACTTGAAACTATCACAACATTATAAATCAACCATACTCCAATAAAGATTAAAAAAAAAAAGGACCATAGACCTAAATGTAAAATGCAAAAACTATAAAACTCCTAGAAGATAACATTGGAGAAAACCTAGAAGAACTTGGGCATGGCAATGGCTTTTTAGATTCAATGCCAGAGCACAATCTATGAGAGAAATAATAGATGAACTGGACTTCATTAAAATTAAACTTCAGTGCTCTGCGAATGACGATATCAAGAGAATAAGACAAACCATAGACTGGAAGAAAATATTTGCAGAAGACACATCTGACGAAGGACTCTTATCCAAAGTACACAAAGAACTCTTAAAACTCAACAAGAAAAGAAACAACCCAATTAAAAGATGGGCAAAAGATCCAGACACTTCACCACAGACAGACAGATGGCAAATAAGCATATGAAAAGGTGCTCCACATCATTTGTCATCAGGGAAATGCAAATCATGTGTCATCAGGGAAATTCAAATTAACACAAGAGATACCACTACATACCTATTAGAATGGCCATGGGACTTCCCTGATGGTCCAGTGGTTAAGAGTCTGCCTTTCAGCACAGGGGACATGGGTTTGATCCCTGGTGGGGGAACTAAGATCCCACATGCCCCAGGGTAACTAAGCCTGTCAGCTCTGGAGCCTGTGCACCACAACTAGAGAGCCCACACACGACAACTGCTGAGCCTGTGTGCCACAATGAAAGATCCTGCATGCTGCAGCTAAGACCTGACACAGCCAATTTTTTTTTTTTTTTTTTTTTTTTGCGGTACACGGACCTCCCACTGTTGTGGCCTCTCCCGTTGCGGAGCACAGGCTCCGGACGTGCAGGCTCAGCAGCCATGGCTCATGGGCCCAGCCGCTCCATGGCATGTGGGATCCTCCCAGACCGGGGCACGAACCTGTGTCCCCTGCATCGGCAGGCAGACTCTCAAACACTGCGCCACCAGGGAAGCCCTTAAGTTTTAATTTTTTCAAAATAAAGTTGGGGTAACAATTCTAAATGTTTTAAGTAATATATTCAACTCCATGGTCAGATAGGCTGTTGGCCCACTTTGAATGGCTATGATCCAAAAGAATGACAATTCCAAGTGTTGGTGAGGATGTGGGCACACTAGAACCTTCTTACAATGTGAAATGGTTCTACCTCCTCCAAATGCTAAACATAGTTACCATAACACCCAGCAATTTCACTCCTAGGGAATATACCCCAAAGGGATGAAAACATATGGCCACAAAAAGACATGTACATGAACATTCATAGTAACATTAATAATAATCTCCAACGAAAAACAGTTCAAATGTCCATCAACTGGTGAGTGCATAGGCAAAATGAGAGATATCCATATGGCATAGTATTACTCAGCAGTAAAAACAACAAAAAACAAACAGAAAAGAACTACAGTTGACCCTTAACAACATGGGTTTAACTACATAGGTCCACTGAATAGTTTTTTTTCAATAAATATAGTACCTGTTTTTCCATTTTACAGATCTTTAAACTTAAGTGTGGGGGAAGTCTGTGTTTGATTAGAGATCACAGTATTTGGAATCTTTAGAAGTAGGGTTTGAGTCCTGATTCAGTCCACACTGTTTCAGCTTCCTGCCCTTGGGTGAGTCATTTATCATTTCCTTTGTTTTTGAGGCAGATAGCAGTATGTGGATTTTCAACTGCACAGGGGGTCAGCATCCCTAATCACCATGTTGTTCAAGGGTCAACTGTACTGATACATGGTACAACGTAGATGAACCTCAAACACATGCTAAGTGACAGACACAAAATATTACATTGTATAACTCCATTTATATGGAATCTCAGGAATGGTAAATCTCCAGACTGAAGGCAGATCAGTGTTCACATGGGGTTGGCAGGTGGGAGTAGGGAGTGATTTTGCCAGTGAGCACAGGGGAACTTTTTGAGCTGATAGAAATGTTGTAAAACTTTGTAGTGATTGCGCAATTCTATAAAAATCACTGAACTGTGAACATTTATAGTGGGTGAATTTTACTGTATGTTAAATAACATCTTAATAAAGCTATTAAAAGACAGTCTTGGTTTAGTTCTGAATAAAACCATGTGAAATGGTGGATGTTTAAGGCTTCTCCCCGTGTGGCCTCTAGGTGCGTATGGCGAGACATATCCTGCCATCGAGGATGACGCCCTCCCTCTGCCGTCACAGCTGCCCTCTGCGAGGGAGCGCAGGAGGAACAAACTGAAAGGACTCGACTTTGTATGTATGATATGTCCTTTTCTTTTTTCAAGTTTAGGAACTAGAGGTCTGGGTTCTGACCCATGCTAAATTGGTGTAGTCCAATGAAGAGAGAACTTGCTCTGGAATAAGGTGGACATTGGTCTGAACCTAGGCTCTACCACCAAATACTGGATGACTGTGAGCAGGTTATTGGACTCAAAAGGTCATCTGAGTTACAGCATATCTGTAACATTCCTTTTATTGCTGAGTAATATTTCATTGTATGGATATTCCACTATTGTTTATCCATTCAACAACTGATGGACATTTGGGTTGTTCACAGTTTTTCTGTTATGAATACTGCTGCTTTTAACATTTGCATACAAATTTTATAATGTTTTCATTTCTTTTGCTTGTGTGTGTGTATACACACACATACCTAAGAGTAGAATTGTTGGGTTACATACTAACTACATTTAACATTTTGAGGAACTGCCAGACTGTTTGTTTTCCAAAGTGGCTGCACCGTTTTACATTCCCACCAACAGTCTATGAAGGTTCCAGTTTCTCTACAGGCTGGCCAACATTTGTTAGCGAGTGTAAAGTGATATTTCATTGTGGGTTTGATTTGTATTTTCTTGATTAATGATGTTGAACATCCTTTCTTGTGCTTCTTAGCCATTTGTCAATCTTCTTTGGAGACAGGTCTATTCAAATCCTTTGCCCATTTTCAAATCAGGTTGTCTTTTTATTGTTGAGTCCTAAGTTCTTTATAGATTCTGGATACAAGTCCTATATTAGATATATGACTTGCAGATATTTTCTTGATGGTGTCCATCGAAACACAGAAGCTTCTAATCTTGACAGAGGTACAGCTTATCAATCTTCTTTTTTTGCTTGTGCTTTTGGTGTCGTATCTAAGAAACCATTGCCTAACCCAAGATCATGAAAGTTACTTCTGTGTTTACTTCTAAGAGCTTTATAGTTTTTGCTCTAAAAGTTACATCCGTGAATCCACTTTGAGCTAATTTTTGCAAATGGTGTGAGGTATAGGGGTCCAAATTCATTATTTACACATGGATATTGTTATTCTGGTACCATTTGTTGAAAAGACTCTTCTTTCCCCTAGGGAATTTTATTGGTTTTTCTGCCCATAAGTATAAGGGCTTATTTCTGGACTCTTCTGTTCCATTCACCTATGTCTATCCTTATGCCAGTACTACCCTGCATTTATTTTTGGCTGCATTGGATCTTCGTTGCTGCACATGGGCTTTCTCTAGTTGCAGTGAGCAGGGGCTACTCTTCGTTGTGGTGCACACGCTTCTCTTGTTGCAGGGCATGGGCTCTAGGTGCACAGGCTTCAGCAGCTGTGGCTCACGGGTTCTAGAACGCAGGCTCAGTAGTTGTGGTGCATGGGCATAGTTGCTCCGTGGCATGTGGGATCTTCCCGGACCAAGGCTCGAACCCATGTCCCCTGCATTGGCAGGCGGATTCTCAACCACTGCACCACAAGACGGAAGCCTCCCGTCTTGATTTTATAGCTGGACTGATTCTTAGCCCCTACGTTGCAGTTTTTTTCCTTTTGTGTTTTATAATTCCCCACCTTTATCCAGTCTGGCAGCATTTATATGTTATCACAAATGCTAACCCTTCATCTAAGCCTGCATGGATAAACATCAGGAGTTAGAATATAAATGCTATAGATTTTCATTTGTTTATATTATGTTCATCACACTATACATTTACCAAGGGCAAGAACAGGTTTTGACTCACTGGTTTATTCTGAACATATTTCACATTAATGATCGTTTCTTAAGTTCTCTTTTCTTAATTACAGGATAACAGTCATCCTAACGTACCACCAGATGGTCTCTCTTTAAAATCTGTATCCAGTGTAAATATCGATCAACTTAGAATGAGAAACGAGGAACGAATGCGAAAACTGAATGAACTTCAGGATAAACCTGTTAATACAGGTAAATGGCCAAGTTTAATAGCCAACAGCAGATTCTGTGAGAACTCTTAAACCTGCTTCATGGAAGTTTTCACTAATGGCTGAGGGACAGAGGAAATGAGTTTTGAAAGCCTTTGAGTTGTAGGGCCTAGAACACAGTAGCTATTCAGCAAAACCAGGACGAAGGATTAATTTTGCATCAGATTCTTTCTGCCAGAGGGGGTACCCTTTTTTGAGTGGATTCTAAACAGGTAAGTTTCTGTGTATTAAATATATCCAGGCTTTGCTTTCAGCAGGGAAAATGTTGATCAGTATTGGCATCTCGCTTCCCTACTGAACTGAGAGATTATCAGAAGTCAACTTTAAAACGTTGAGTTCTTTGTGTAACACATCTATTATAAATCTGTAGTGCTACAAAGAAAACTTTTTTACCTTTTTACTTGGCCTTCTGTACATAGATATAAACAGAAAATAGATATTTTTTGCTTTAAGTCAAAGTATAGTCTTCTCATCATGCTGGGCGTTGGCCGTCTCTCACTGCTTTGGTGAACAGCAGGTTAAAGCTTATCACTGAGCACAGGCAGGCAGGATGCTTCCTCAGGCAACTAACGAGCTCCTCTGCCAGCCCTAGGCCACCTTCCTTATGGAGATGCTGTTAGTCATTAGGATAATGTGACAGTATTATAGTAATAAGCCTTATTAATTAGCTTTAGCAAATAGCAGAGTGGTCTATTTGGACAATTCTCTTTATTGTGTTAAGCTACATTACAATAATTTTCTAATAGCAATTTTCTTAAGATATTTTTTAGATCCAATCTTTAATATTTGTTAATTTAAAACTATACTCAGTCTCTAGGAGTAAGCTGTCATGCATTCTGATGGTGGTAATTTCATACCAAATACCAGCAAACATGGTAAACTGATAGAGCAGTACTGTTCATATCATATCTGGAAAACTGTGGACAGTGGGAAAGGAATGCCTTCTTTTTGGCTAAAAGGCATTTTAATCTGTACTAAGAATTACCTATTCCTCAATTTCTTTTAGAACCAATAAGTTGAATTAATAATTAACAGGGATATATACTTGAGAGAAAATAGACCATTTGAAGACTCTCCTCTTTTTCAGAAGGCTTTCAACTTCTAAACTTTTTTTCTTTTTTTTTTTTTAACATTGTCCTTTCAAACAGGAGCTTTTTGGTACGATGTGGATTGATTACTCATTTCATTGAGTGCATATGTCCCTTTGCTGAGGTAATCTTTCACAGACCAGGAGATGTAATTTAAAAAAGTAAATAAATAAAGAAATTGACATCACAGGGCAGGAAGACAGATTTTCCTATTATTATTATAATAAGTAAAATACAGATATAGAAGTTGAGTATAACCAGTTAAAAGAATGCAACGTAAGAGCTATATCTCTTAATGGAGTAAACACAACTTCTTAGATAAGGTATAAGAATGGATGTAATTTCATCCCCTAATGCTTTCCTAAAATGACCTTATTTCCTCAAAGCAGTGTTATATTCAGTAGGCTAGGAATATTTCCAAAACCTTGCTAAATTAAAAACAAAGTTTTGCATGGCATCCCTCAGGTGACACAGAGTAAGACTGCTGACACTTCTACAGTCAACATTCGGTGCCATCGCCTTTGCTATCCTTGAATCCCTTTGGGTGCTGCTACCAGTACCATGGAGTCACCTTGGTCAGTTGATCATTTTTTGTTTCTGTTCCTGGGTTTGCTTTCCTACCTCTAAAAGGAGGAGGTCTGAACAAAACAGGACAGTGTAGCACACAGTACTGCGGAGAAGCGCAGAGCTCTAATGGGTTAGACTACAGGAGACTTCTGTTCACATGACCTGCCTGCCGCCCGTGTTACCTGAGTCATGTCTCTCTTGCCTCCATTAGATGATGAGAGTTCACTGGTTGACCCTGATGACATCATGAAGCACATGGGTGACGACGGATCGAACTCTGTAGCAACTGAGCCCTGGCTCCGCCCGGGCACCTCAGAAACGCTGAAACGGTTCATGGCAGAGCAGCTGAGGCAGGAGCAGCAGCAGGTTCCTGTAAAACCAGGTACTTTCACTTGGCAGGGCCTGTCTACTGCACACGGTTAAAATAAATTGTATTTGGACCCAGTAGTGCCTTTTAAGGGGAAAAGAATGTGAAATCTGAACCTTAATGATATGTGCTACTTTTGGCCCATACTTGGCAGTTACTTATGTTCCATCTGTATATAAGGTGTAATTTTTTTCCATGATGATATATATGATGTATAGTATGTACATAAATAAAAGGACATGATTATTAAGTTATATAATGTAGAATTGTATAGAATTACTTTTGCACAAATTTTGCCATAAATTAGGATGGTAATGAGCTCTTGGAATCAACTACCGTATGTGCATTATTTAAAATTCTGCTTGTCAGTAAGATAAGGTGAATAAAACACAAGTGTCTTAACAGTACTGTAAAGCCAGAATACTTTGTCATATGTATGTCTGCTATTATCACTATTCAAAATAATTTTTCATTTAGTAAATATACTGGTTATAGCTGTTGCTATGTAATGAGAGAATCAAATGTGCTTATTTCCATGTCCTTTATTAACTACTGATTCAGTATAAATGATGGGAGTTAATGATTATATTCCCGTGAGCCATGCACTTAAGTGTCACATCTTTCTGCCTCTATTTTTGTGCCAGTGAAGGCATTACGTTTGCTATTTATATGATTTAACTACTTATTGATAAAAATAAATTATTTTTATTACAAATGTCAATTTCTTATTTTAACTGGAATTGAGGTTTCTAGACAAGGTGTTCTAGAAGTTGAAGAGAGGCAGGAACACCCAGGGGTAAAGGATGGGGATTGGAATCCTTGCCGCGCCACTGTGGACCCTTGGGTGAGTTAGTTTTTCTAATCACTCCCTCCCTAAGAGGTGCCTTTAAAAAGGTAAAGACTAATTCAAATTCTTGGAAATAATTCTTAGAGTCCAGCACTGTGACTGACAGCTAAGAACACCCCCAGGCACTGATTGCACGTTTCCACTGATGTAATTAATGGGACACAAGATCAGATAGGTCTACCTCAAGTGTGAAACTTCTGATATTTTGAATTTCAGCTGCATGTAAATTGCATGCTGATGTTTGTAATCGAATCATTTATTTTACTTAAAGATTTTTCTTCTTATATCTTCATCTGAAAGTAATATGAAAGCCTCCATCTCTGCTAGAGAAGAGTCCTGACATGATACCATACAGTAACAAATCGCCAGGTCATTTGAAACACTTACCGTCAGAGGCCAGAAGGTAACGGTGGCTCCTGGCTGTAGCATCCAGCTGGGCTTGAGCAGGGCTGTGTCTTGGGGGTAATAAATGTAGTGCACTTATAAATGCTCTGTTCACAGTGACTACTCACGATCTAAGAGATGCTACAGCAAAGACCAAACACGTCTCCTGTTTTTTAACACAACCATCAAAATAAATAGTCTTGACATGTTCTATTTTCCTTTTCACGCCGTCATACCATCAACTTGGACTCCGAGGACACACGATGGCAGCCCTGTAAAGTGCTCCAAAGTTAACTTCAACTTTAGCTCCTTCTCTCAGGATTCAAATAGTGCAGCCTTATTCTGGGTTAATAAATACACAAAATATTAAATTATGAATAGCCTATAGTTGAGAAAGCAGGATATGGGGGAGGCTGTAATGCCAGAAGCTGGAAAGAAACTATCAGAACTAAAGAGCATCATCATTGAATTTACATGTAGCTGTGAATGAGAATATCCTTTTCCCGGTTGCATGGCTTTTAATTAAAAAAAAAAAAAAGTCAATGAAACATGGGGCTGTGGATTACACAGGTTTTGATTGCACTGATGAAATAATCCAAAAACTTTATTGACCTATAACCTGATTAGAATATGCCAGATGAGAATCAATATTGTACAGAAAGTTGTACAGAATTTTTTTACATAGAAAACTTTACATCTGTACCATATACATTTTATCCATCTGAAAAAATTTTCTACATCCACTGTTAATACGGAATGCTTGACAATCTTGTCGTTTTGTTTAACCATCAGAGCACAATTCACAGTATGAACACATTTCCAGTAAATCTAACTTCCCCAAACCATGCCAGATTTGTTATTTTAATATATTCAACATTAAATTCTGTACACAGAGTAAAATCTAAATCAAGCCCCGCCACCCAAAAGAAAAGAAAAGGAAGTGACAGCAACCGAGAGTCATTTTGCAGTGATTCAAGTTTCGGTTCATGAAGGATCATTCTATTTTAATGGCTCATCTTTAAAAGCCCGAAGAGAAGTGTATTACAGGTGGTTATGTCAGCAGGGATATTTTCTACTTTCTTTGTTGTTGATCATGACAAGTGTCAGCCACAACAGCTTCTGGGCTTGTTAAACCCTCAAAGTAATCACCCCCTAAAAAGGGCAAAACCAAAATCCCCACAAAATAAAAAAGACAAAAAGCTCAACCCAGATGTTTAGTGCATTTGACAAAATATTATAGGTACTTAGCAAATGAATAAGAAAATAAAGAAAGAAAATAAAACAGTGCAGGAAGAACTATATAATGTTTAAGATTTTTATATTACAGACCTGCATCTCTGTACAATTTTTCACAGAAGGATGATTACCAGTATCTCAGATAGCCTGAGTGTGCAAAAATCTTCAGAATAAGAATACCATAGTTGCTTAATATCTTTTACCATGAACAATAATTTCTTCTTCTCCCCCCAACCCCCAATTATAAACATTTTATCCTTCAAAATACAGCTCTCCTGAGTTGTACTTCTTGCAGAAGTTCAAATCTTTACATCTAGAGTTCTTTGGGTAAGTTTCACTTCCACACCTGCCAGAAATATGTGGGGCTCTCCCTGCCACCGAGGACAGGGAAGGACACGGGAGCATATAAGCTGACACTGTGGGAAAAAAAGCTCGTGAACCCAACACGACAAACAATCCATCAGGTTACAAAAAGGGACTGGAGCACTGCAGGTTCGAGCTGAAGTTCTAAGCTTCTTTATCAGTAACCCTTAGACACTGCAATTCAGAGAAACCATTTTTCAGGTAGGAAACCTCAGCTCCGGCGTCCTTTTGAAGAACGGAGGGATGTAAACGCCAACAGAAAAATATTAACTTCCCATCATTGCTTGTTTGTTCCAAGTTCCTGTTCAGGTGGTTGTGATATCTGAAAAACTACTCCAATTCGCAGAAAAAATCTTCTAAGAACAGCACGAAGTTCAGGAATCAAGTCAAATTGCATAATTTCACATAAGAGAGGGTAGTAGAATGATGCGTGAGCTTTAAACTGGGGGGAAACGAATTTCTCTGTTAGTAGTGCTTGCACTGCAAACCACAGAACCTCAAAGTGCCCTGAGAGGCAACCCACTTGGGGGCAAGGCCCTGATGGGTGAAGACCGGAGACGCGTCTGCATAAAGCAGTGATTATTGATCATGCAACTGAAAGATTGAGAAGTGTTCAAAACTTAATACATACATTATTCACTTGGTTATCTATCCTTATTTTGAAAAACATTTTCCATTACATTTCCTTGACAAACTTATGACAAACGTTTAGTATTTATCATTGTTTTCCCTGGGTAATAAGCAAAAGAAGGAAGCCAAGCAAGACCCACAGCTGAGTTTTTATAAGCTATGGGGTACTGAAACTGCATCTTTTATTTGGTAAATAAAATTTTAATTTTTAGGGAAAATTCTACCTAATACTGCAATACAAAATATGAGGTCTCCAAGCAAAAATTATACCTTCTATATTTATAGTTCAACTGATACACTTTGTATTTTTGCTGTAGTTCTGAATACTAGTCGTCTGCCTATTTTCTGTCCTTTTCTGCTCTCCGCACCCCACAAGCTACAAGTAAGCAGTAATGACACACCGTGGTCAGAAAGCAAACTGTGGAATAAGGCAGACGGGTTGGAAGTCCTTCTCGGCCACTTGGCTGTTGGTGCCTTAAGTTACTTCTCCAAGCTTTACCTGGCCCACGGGTCAGAGGGACACACACGTGGACAGAGCATGCCACTTGGGACGGCTATCTGTGGGGCACCGAGTAGCATTACATGGCCTCTACGGGGTCCCAAACACCACCATGGCCTGACGTGTCAAAATTCAGGCCACCAGACTAGGCATTTTTAAAACCTATTCAGGGATCACAGTAACCCATTTCCATTTTAGTGGGCTGAAAGTTGCTACATTTTTTAAAGAGTGAAATGCGTATTTCTGAAAACTAAATATATATATATATATGTATAATATATATATTATACATATATACATACACACACACACACAACTATGCATTTATATTTCATCTTTATTTCTACTGGCTTAAAAGTCTTAAATGAGTTTATGGCCCATTCACTAGATGCTCTGGGTCGCATGGAACCAATCAAAATGCCAAAGGAATGGCTGAATCCTAGAGCACAGGCCTGAAGCCCAGACGCAGCCGTGGTTGGGGGCGGATGGAGGGAGGGCTGGTCAGCAGTTTTTTGTTGTTTTTTCGGGGTTTTTTTTTGGTATGCAGGCCTCTCACTCACTGCTGTGGCCTCTCCCGTTGCGGAGCACAGGCTCCGGACGCGCAGGCTCAGCAGCCATGGCTCACGGGCCCAGCCGCTCCACGGCATGTGGGATCTTCCCGGACCGGGGCACGAACCCGTGTCCCCTGCATTGGCAGGCGGACCCTCGACCACTGCGCCACCAGGGAAGCCCTGGTCAGCAGTTTTGAAAATGGGGCAGAAGAGACTTCCGGGGGCAGGATGGGAATTGACCATGTGCAGGAACCCAAGTCACTTGTCAGGGTATCTTTAGGATCCCTCCCCTACTGAACCACTACAGAATCACTGACTGGAGAACTCGGCGGGGTGAGGAGGGAGCAGGGAGCGCCAGTGAGGTGCGAGCAGCAGGGGCCGCAGCCCGGATGCCAGTGAGGCTCGGGGTGCTGTACTTACCCTGTTGTCGCTGATCTTCAGGACTTTAGTTAGAAACAAAAGCAGTAAGTTAGTCCAGGCTTCCCGATGACTTTCCGATGTTAGGGTAAGGAAGTAACTCAGGGCTTCGCTGCAGACACTGGAACAGAAAAGGTTCCCTGTCACATGTGCTCGCACACCTGCTGGTATGACATTCACAAAGAACAACTGAGACGAGGAGGGCAGTGGTTCTTAGGAACCTGCCAGACGCCTTGTGTTTACATTAACTGGAGTGTCAACATAAACATTTATACGTTTGCCAAATAAAAATACCAGAAGAAGCCACTGCAGCTTACCAGGAAACAGTTTCCAAGTTTCATTGAATGCAAAGCCACCGTGCAGGAGCGCATACAGGCTTGGCATCAGGAGACCTGGGCTGAAACCTGGAGTGACCCTTCCCCTCCTGCATTGTGACCGGGACGCTTCTAGGCCTTAACAGTCTCATCAACAAGATGGGGAAACAGAGCCCAGGTGACCGCTTGGCGTTCTAAAATGAATTTAATTGGTCTCTGAGAACATCTATTCCCCCAAGAAGACACAAAACTACAATGTAGGGGCTTCCCTGGTGGCGTAGTGGCTAAGAGTCCGCCTGCCAATGCAGGGGACACGGGTTTGAGCCCTGGTCCGGGAAGATCCCACATGCCATGGAGCAACTAAGCCCGCGATCCACAACTACAGAGCCTACACTCTAGAGCCCGTGAGCCACAACTACTGAAGTCTGTGCGTCTAGAGCCCGAGCTCCGTAGCAGGAGAAGCCACCGCAATGAGAAGCCCGCGCACCGCAACGAAAACTAGCCCCTGCTCGCCGCAACCAGAGAAAGCCCGCACGCAGCAGCAAAGACCCAACGCAGCCAAAAATAAATAAATAAATAAAAACACAATGTAAACAGCAGTATTCCTTCTGAATGGCATGTTTCATTCTTAGTGTGAATTTAAATTTTAAAGGACAGAATCTTAACATGTCATGAAGTAAAAATGGAGTGCAAACAAAACAAAACACCAATAGAAACTCCACACACTTTTTCAAACTAAACGCAGGCAGGAAGGTTTTCACTTTCACAGATGGATTGGTTTGTAAAAATGGAGCTACCTATGGCATGAAAAAAAGCCTAAAAATTACAGCATTTGAAAATTTTAAGACATAGAACTTGCTCCTTTGTCCTGTAGCAGCAAAAACAGACGTAATTTGCTTGCATCTCACCAACTGTGTGAGAGCACGTTTGTCTGTAAGACTGTGTTTAAGTTCCACAATCTCCTCCTCAGGCCCCAAGCCGGGCAGGGCTGTGGACTCGGTGTTGTGTGTCCATCCCCATCCCCGTCCCACACACACCGCGCGGCCCTTCCCGCTCTGAACCGAGCCGCGTGGGCCAAAGCCAGGAACCCAGCCCCGAGTCTTACTTTAAAAGCCTCTGCTGGACCTCCTCCCAGGCGCTGGCCCGGCTCTCATCCATGTACATCCGGAATAGAATGCGCAGCCCGCAGGCCAGGCTGCTCGTCTCCTGCTTCAGAAGGTTGGGTTTGGATTTGCCCTTGAAGCCTGCAGAAGGGGGAAGGGCCGCGTTAGCGGGAGGAGACGCATCTCACGTGGAGGCAAAACAGCCTGCGTGAAGCCCATGTGCGTCCAGCCGTGGCGCCCAGGCCTCGTGCCCTCCACGGGGACAGGGTCACACGGAGAAGGCACTGATACCTGTGCGGGGGTGGGGGGAGGTGCCTAGTCGGGTACTTTTGGGTTTAGAACTCCCTCCCCTCAAGCTGGGGACCCGAGATACAGAACAGCTTTGCCTGGGAAGGCACAACTCTTCAAACGAGACACACTTCAGCTCCGGGCACCCTGCGCAGGCTACACCCCGGCAATGGGGAGAATGGGCCAAAGGTGAGCAGCCCGGGGAGGGGGAAGGGGGAAGCGGGGGACAGGGAGGGCCTGGGGAAGTGAAGAGCCTGGTGACCTTGGCAGGAACAGTCCCAGCTGAACGGTGGCCACAACTTGGGTTGAATAAAGGGGAAAAGATATGTATAGACGACTCCTTACAGAAGTGAGGTTGTGAACGGAGGAGAATGAACAAAGCCTGGGTGGGTTTAATGAGGAGCTAGAGAGACACTGGGCATAAAATAAATCACGCAAATGTAAGGCACCCAACACTGTCAGAAGAGTTTGTTGTTTAAGGAAGGGCAGCTTCCTTCTGTTTTCTGCATGTTCTGCAGCCTCTCACTCTCTGGCACCGTTTTGCACCTAATAGGTACTAAGTTAGTATTTCTTAAATAAAAAATTAGCTATGTCAGTAAAATTATTATAAAGCTTGTTTTTTACTTAAAATTTCCAACTTGTTCAAAAACAAATCTACCTCCCACTTCAAAGCCCTGCACTTCCCTTCTGAGGTCTGGCCTCAGGAAAGGGCAGCTTGTAGCATGCAGCCGGTGTCGACAGGAAGGCCCAGACTGGGTAAACAAGACGAAAGACAGTTTGAAAATCAGTCACTTAACAGTTTGGCTAAACACAGGGGAGACCAATCTACCCAGGCAGCTATCTGGCTTTTTATAAACCAGAGAAAGGCCTGTGGTACGGTGGCGCGGTTCACTGGGCAGGCAGGGGACCCCATCCACAGCTTACCCGCCTTCCACAGAGCCGTCCTCTGGTCATTGTTGGAGTTAAATGCTTTTGCAAATCTGTGTGACTCCAACAAGCAGTCCAGCAGCTTGAAGAGTTGTTGCGATGTTAGAAAGCGATACATTCCTTGGTCCTGAGTATCAACTCGAACGTCAAAGTCCACAGCGTCTCTCTTCGGGAAACAAACCACCGCAGCACACGCACCCCGTCACAGAGGTCAGTGAATTTAGAACTCAGGGCTCCCCGAAGACCCGTTTATGAGCAAGCCACAGAACTTAATCTGTGCTGCCTCAACAGAAAAGGTCCACCTTTTGCTATTAAATTTCCGGAAGCTTCATTCTGTGCATCCTAGTTGCCTCCGATGTCTTCAGCTCCCTCCCCACAGTTCCTGACCCCAGAGCTCTGCACCCACTGACCCGGACCCCGGCCCCTTCCTCGCCCTCCCCACGTCCTCGCTTCTCTTCACCAGTTTGAGGCCAGGGACTGTGAGTATAAATATTCTCGTGCATAAACCCCTCACCTCCTCTTTTTAGTAACTGGCTGGCAAAACCGCCTACTCCGTTGTACCGCACGATACGCAAGACTGGAGAAGAGCGGGCTTTCCCTTTAGATCCAGGGGCTCCGGGTGCTGCCCTGCAATGCCTCCACACCCCCCTAGCCCACTCTGCTGCACCTCTCACTCGTGTTTTTCTCTTCTCTCCTCAACGACCTAAAACTTTCTTCCCAGCCTCACCTGGTAGATGTATGACTTTGCTTCCTATCTCAGTGAGAAAACAGAAGAATCTCCCACAGACTCCGGCCACCAGACAGACCAACCTGCCGAGACTTTCTAACCCACCCACTTTGCGTGCCCTCCTGTTACCATCGCGAACTGTCTGTGCTGCTTATTCCAGGCGCCCCCAGGACTCTGCGCCAGGTGCCCCTCCATTCGCTCTGAAAGACGCTCTAGCAACTGTCCCTCCCTCTTCTGCACTGTCTCTCTCTCTCTCTCCCGGAGGAGAGTTTTCCAGGCTGCCATACTGCCAACCTTAGTGACAAAACAAAGCGAACCCTTCTCTTGAGCCCCTCATCCTCCCCCCGCGATTAGTCCATTTCTCTGTACCCTCTCTTAACAGCAGAACTCCTTGACAGACTTATGGATATCTGCCGTCTGCAATTCCTCTCTTCTCTTGTACCCATTTTAATAATGCTTTTGTATCAACATTACAATTAAACACAACGTCAAGGTCAACCAAAGTCCACCAAATTGCTGGAGCAATTCTCTAGGGCAACTGTCGGGTGGCTTCTCACCTGCTCTACAGAACACCTGACAGGGCTGATCACACCCTTCTTCTCAGAACACCCTCCTCACCTGACTTGCAGGGCAGCGCTGTCTCCCGGTCTCCCCCGGCCTCCCTGGCTCTTGTCTTTAGGCAAGAGGACAAGAACCTGCCTCATCACCTGGAGCTCTAAACCACAGAGGCCCCCAGGCTCGGTCCCTGACCCTCCTCCCAGCTCTGTCCACTTCGTCAGTCCCACGGTTTAAAAGGACATCTATGTGGCTGTGGTCTCTAGCTTGACCTCTGCTCTGAAGCCCAGACTGTGGCGCTAACTCCCCATTCAACAACAGGCAGTGGCCCTCGCACCCGCTCACCTGCGCTGCGGCTAAGTTTTCCGCGTCCTCCTTCTTACTTGTGGCAGGAAAGAACACGATGCTGTCGATGGTCTGGATGAGTTCCAGCTGCACAACACATTTAATCAACAGGGCGGCAAACAATTTTTGTTCTGGAAATTCTGTGAGGAAACCCACCCCAATGCACATGCAAACAAAAATTATTTTGAATCCTTTATAATTTCTATGACATTACAATGCTAAGGAAACATTAACACGTATGAAGGTAACCTGCACACATCACACTGAGGATAGCCTGCTTCTGCACATAAGCACTACTCAGTAAAAGCTTCATTTAATCGATATTTAGAAAAGCCTTAGAAAATTACCTTTTTAAGTAAACAAAAATATTCAAAATGACTTAGAACAGTGAATATGTTCAAGAAGGTTCCACTACAAATTTTAAGACTTAGATTATTCCTCAATAAAATGTATCAAATGGATTAAAAGCTACAATTTTAATAGCATTTACTGTAAACCCAAGTTTGACCTTTAACTAGAGGTAATATAAAAACCTCAACCAGAAGAAGACAACGGGAACTAGATCTGTGAGGCAGGAAGCGAGGGGCAGACAAGAATTCTGACCACTGGGACGATACTGTGGGTCAACCAGAGCACATGTTTTCTTTGGGTCCAGGTGGGTAGCTGTAGCTAAAATGACCCCATGTTTCCAAAGGGATTCATAAGCACAGAAGTCTATGAAGAGTTCCGCTAAGTGCGTGACCATAAAAGTAAGCACACTGGAAGTAACCGGTGCTCAGGCACTGCGTCCCTCTGGCCTGAACGACTGCGCTCGATGGGCCGTTTCCTTAAGGAGAGACATGATCACGGAAGGGTTTCCACTTCACTGGTCATCGGGTAAGCAAACGTAGAAATAAATGCAAGGCTCAGAACAACGACTCAACAGCTGAGGAGCTGCGAGACCCAGCGGCGCTGGCCCAGCCCCAAGGTCAGTTCTCAGGGTGGCTCTTGGGGACCTGCACAGCCGCCCACGGCGAGGGTGCTGCCTGTCCATCGGCCTCAGGGCAGCGGCTCCAGCACTGGACGACTGACTGGACAGTCCTTCAGTTTTTTCCCACTTTGCTATTATTAAAAACTCCCTTTTCTGACACCAGTTTCAAGAAGTTAGTTTTTTTGTTTTGTTTTGTTTTGGGCCGTGCGGGATCTTAATTTCCCGACCAGGGACTGAGCCCGGGCCACGGCAGTGAAAGCGCCGAGTCCTAACCACTGGACTTCCAGGGAATTCCCCAATTTCTACAAGTTAAATTCAGGTTTTAGGGATTTGGGGGAGATAGCAAAACAACTTGCTTAAATTTATTCTTATTTAGGTCATAACGACTCCTTTCCAGAGAGTTTTCAGAAATGCTGATGTACTGAACATTTAGTTCTTAGTACCAGATCTCAAGTCAAAGAATATAAGAAATCCAAGACACCCCCAGTCCCGGGGGCAGGGCATCCTGGCCGCACGCCTGGACTCGCGGGGACGCTCGGGAGGGGCTGGCGCCTAAGGAGACGCGTCCTCCTCAGCTCCAGTGTCAGCTGGGCGGGCATTCAGAGCTGTCGGCTGGGGAGCTCAGAGCTCTCCATGCCTCCCGGGGTCCTTTCAGAACTTCAGGAGGAACTTGGTCTCATCAGCAACAACCAACTGCATGTTTGGGGGACAGTACCTATTTGAACAAATCTCGTTCACAAGGGTTGACAGTGCCAAGGGTCATATTAGGCGACCATTTCACTGAGTCACCAAAGGACGGGGGCAGAGCTGAGCAAGGACAAACAAGGGGGACGGCGGGCACTGGGCGGAGCCCAGCTGGGGCAGCGGTGGTTTCTGCGCATGAAGAAGGAACGAGGCAGCTGCCCCTCGCACAGGGTCACGGCGACACCTCCCCACAGGCACAGCAACCACAATGTCCCCTGAGCGAAGGGAAGGGCTCGTGGGACACAGTGAACTCTTCCTCAAGGACCTTGAGGGGGTGGCACAAGGAAGGAAATGCGAGCCCTCAGGTCAGAAGGGCAGGGGAGCAGCGCGCTTCACTCCGTTCAAGGGATGTTCCCAGATCAGGCAAGTAAAAACTTGCCGACTATGTCCTTCCCTTAAAAAGCGAAGTATATGTAAGTTCAGTCTTGGGGCTGAGGGAGAGATAAAGCCGTGTCCTCACGGCACCTTCCAGGGCAGACCAAAGCTGTGAGGGACCCTAACAGCTGTGCTCCAGAGCCCAGGAATGAAAAATGAACACAGGCCGCTCATCGCCACCTGTCTCCCTTCTGAGAAGCAAGACACGGCGACTGAAGCTGGAGGCTCCTTTCAAGGAGGACACCAAATCTGTCGTCCCTCAAAAACAAATGTAAACACCTAGGATTAATCAAAATTCCCTGAAAAAAATTAACTGAAAAGGGATCGATTACCTAAATGTAAGAGCTACAAGTATAAGGCTCTTAGGAGAAAACCCTGGGGAAAATCTCTATGACCGTAGCTTTGCCTGTGGATTCCTAACTATGACACCAAAAGCATAAGCAACAGATAAACGGAACTTCATCAAAATTTAAACTTTTGTACATCACAGAATTATTATCAATAAGAAGTAAAAAGATGACCTTCAGAATGGGGGAATATAAATATTTGCAAATCATATATCTGACATGAGTGTAGCATCCAGAGTACGTAAGAAGCTCTTAACAACAACAAAAAAACAAACAACCCAATTAAAAATAAGCAAAGGACATGAATAAATATTTCTCTAAAGGAGATATGCAAATGGCCAATAAGCACATGAAAAAATACTCAACATCATTAATCATTAGGGAAATGCAGAGTAAAACCACAATGAGACAGCACTTTATACCCACTAGAATGGCTATTACTAAAAAGAAAACAGAAATGTCTGTGAGGAAACGTCTGTGAGGATGTGGAAAAAATGGAATTGCTGGTAGGAATACAAAATGGTGCAGCCACTGCAGAACACATTTTAGGGGTTCCTCACAGAATTATCTTATGACCCAGCAAGTCCGCTCCTATGTATACACCCAAAAGAATTAAAAACAGGTAATCAAACAACACTTGTACACAGAGATTCACAGTAGCATTATTCGTTATAACTAAAAGGGGCGACAAACCCAAATGTCCACCAGCAGATAAAAGGATAAACAAAATGTGGTGTATCCATACACAGGACAATTAGCTATAAAAAGGAATGAACTGCTGATCCATTTTACACTGTGGATGTACCTTGAAAACATTATACTAAATAAAAGCCAGACATAAAAAGTCACACTGTATGATTCCATTTATATGAAATGTGCAGAATGTACAACTCCATAGACACAGAAAGCAGACTGGACGTTGCTAGGGGCTGGGCAAGAGGAGAAGAGGGGCAACAGCATAATGGTTATGGGGTTTCTTTTGGGGTGAATGTTTTGGAACCAGATAGAAGTGGTGACTGCACAACATGGGGAATGCACTAAATGCCGCCAAACTGTTCACTTTAAGGAAAACGGTTACTTTTGTTACGTGAATTTCCCCTCAATTTAAAAAGCAATTGAAGTTGTCCTGTTTTCCTCTAGGGAGGAGGTCCTCTTTCCTCTGTGAACCAATTTAGTAAAAATAAGAAGGGATTCCCCTTCTTTGTGAAAAGAACTAAAGAAGGGGAGGGGAGGGGAGGGGCAGAGGAGACAGAGGCTGGGGGCAGCGGAGTGCTCAGAGGGCTCGCTCCATGCCCTGGCCACTCCTCATTCCTCTCAAGACCCACGTGCTTCAAACAGACAGCAGCTGAAAGCACTGCAGAAAAAAACTGGTCTTGTAGGTGTCAGCAGAGTTCCTGACCATCTGCCGGGGGACGTCCAGGTTGGAGCAAACACAGTAAGGAAGTGACCACACAATTACAGTATGTGTTTGTTAATAAAAGTAAAAGCAAAACTTTCATATCTTGCCTACATAAAACAAAATACACAATTTACTTTTATTAAAAGAAGTAACTCACTTGCTGCGGGCTTAATTTTGCTGACTTCCTCATTCACAGCAGAGACAGAAGCCGGTGGGGCTTGCTGTCTATTATCTGCAGATCTTGGCTGAATAGAATCATGAATATCTACAGATTTCTGCGATATCGTATCCTAATAAAGTAAAAAAATTCATTTTAAGTACAATGAATAAAGCTTAACGATGAAAATAGCTTCTATTACACTGTTTAAAAAATTACGTCGTGTCCCTATGAAAATCACATTGTACACACTGCAATTATGGACATACTGTGTAAGTTATTTCATATTACCTGCACATGGATAAGAGCTGATAATCTTTTAGAGAAAAGCTTCCTTTCTGACCCTCATTGAGATCAAGCCTGACACCACCCAACAGCAACAGAGAGAAATGCTAATAAGCTTCACTCTGTGGAAAAACTTGTCAGCAATACCCATGAATTGTCATGAAATCGAAACAGAAACACACATGGTGGGCAGGGGTTTCTGCAAGCTTTGTGTAGGCTTAGCCCAGGAGAGCTTTGTAGGGGTGCATTTAGGGAAGGATGTTGTCACCCAAGAAACCAGCAACCAGAAAGGTCAGTGAGAAGGTGACCAACTAGGAGAGCAGAGCATGGAGAGAAGCTGAGGTTCAAGTCCAACAGAGCCACTCCAGAACCCGGCTCCAGCTATGCGTCACCTTTGGGAAAGCAATGGATCTTCCAGAGCCGAGGTTTTCTGATCTGAAAATGGAGATGACACTTTCCTTGCAGGTTGTTAAGGATTTGGCAGTAAATCCTTAACACTTAGCAAGCCTTTGACACTAGAGGTATCAGACGATATATGGTAGCTGACATTACTACTCTTAGCTTTACTTGGTTCCAGCAGGAGACCAGATGCAGAGCCAGGGCAGCTGCAGCTCCCGGATGGAGCCAAGGAAGAGACTGAGCAGCCTCGAGGGGCACCACTGGGCCCACCGCCTCGGCCCGGCAGCAGGCAGAGTCGCCGAGCGCGCCCCCCGGCACACGCTGTCCTGACGACTTCATGTGCAGCACCAGATCTACCTCCCACCACAAGACTCACTTTAACATGAGGTTAAGTAATTTGCTGAGGCTGCAGAGCTAGTCAGTGCAGAGCCAAGATTTGCTCTGGGATCTGGCATCACAGCCCACCCTGCAAACTACTACACTATACAGCAGAGGGAGCAAAAACAAAAGCTCACAGAGCAAGCAGGGAGTGCGCCAAATCTAAGAAGAACAAAAATGGGAGCAAGTTCATCCTGGGCTGGAAACAGGATGTCATAAGCGGTGCAGTCTGTGATGAACGAACAACTCCGGCGGATCAGGGTCATGGAGCAATGCGGGCCCGACGTGCCAGATGTCACAGTTCTCAAGACACGTTCAGAGTGGTGCTCTTCTGTGAGACCTAAGTTTTAGCCACTGACAATTAGTTAAGAAATTAAAAAGTTCTGGGGGACAGATCAGGTCAGTGGGCATAGATTTGCTACCTCTGGCTTCTTGGGTTTAAAATTCAATAACATTAGTGGGAGAACAGCAGAAATCTGAATAAAGCCAGATTACAGTATTGTTTCAATAGTAATTCCCTATTTTGTTAACTGCACCATGACTATACATATTTATTTATTTTATAGAAAACACACTAAACATTTTAGGGAAAAAAGGGTGTGTTATTTTCAAATTATTTTCAAAGAATCCAGAAAAATGTATGTAGGGAGGTGGGAGAGAGAGAGAAGAAGAGGGAGGGTGGAAATAAGAAAGCAAACTGTAGTACAGTGATAACACTTCGAGAAACCTGCTGTGATGGTCAGTTTCATGCATCAATTTGGCTGGGCTACAGTAACCAGTTATTCAATTAAACACTATTTCAAGTGTCTCTGTGAAGGTATTTTGTAGATGTGGTGAACATTTACAGTTATGATTGTAAGTAAAGGAAATTATCCTCAATAATATGGGTCAAGTCTCATCCCATGAGTTAAAAGGCCTCAAGGGCAAAACTGACATTTCCCTGAAGAAGTTCTGCCTGTGGACTACAGCTGCCCAAGAGTTTCCAGCCTGCCCACCTGCCCTACACATTTCAACCTTGCCAGCCCTCACACCTGCTTAAGCCAATTCCTTGAAATTAAGGGGAAAAAACACATAGGGATACGTATACATACATATATTACACACACACACACACACACACACGTATAGACAAATATGGACACACATAGGTGTAGGTTATCTCCTACTGGCTCCATTTCTCTGGAACTGGAGAACACTGATACAGATTTTGGTACCATGAAGTGGGTGTGGCCATAACAAAGACCTAAAAATGTGAAAATGGCTTTGGAATTGGGTAATGGTAGAGGCTAGAAGAGTTTTGAGGCGTACAATAGAAAAAAACCTAAACTGACCTGAAGAGACTGTTGGTAGAAATATGGATGTTAAACTCAATTCTGGTGAGGATTCAGAAGGAAGTGAAATGCCTGGTAGAGAAAGCTTCTATCATCCTAAAGAATACACACACACACACACACACACACATATGGTCATGACTAGAACACTGATAGAAATATGAACATTAAAGATGCTTCTGGGGCTTCCCTGGTGGCGCAGTGGTTAAGAATCCACCTGCCAATGCAGGGGACACAGGTTCGAGCCCTGGTCCAGGAAGATTCCACACTGCAGAGCAATTAAGCCTGTGAACCACAACTACTAAGCCTGTGCTCTAGAACCCGTGAGCCACAACTACTGAGCCTGCGCTCCATAACTACTGAAGCCCACGTGCCTAGAGCCTGTGCTCCGTGACAAGAGAAGCCAGTGCAATGAGAAACCTGGGCACCGCAGTGAAGAGTAGCCCCTGCTCACCGCAACTAGAGAGAGCCCACACACAGCAACTAAGACCCAACGAAGCCAAAATAAATACATAAATAAATAACTTTATTTGAAAAAAAAAAAAAAAGGTGTTTCTGGTGAGATCTCAGAAGGAAATCAGGAACGTGTTATTGGCTGCTGGAAGGATGGTGATCCTTGTCATAAGTTGCAGAAACCTTGGCTGAATTGTGTTGTACTACTGGGTGGAAAGTGAAACTCGTAAGTGAGGAATGGTTCAGAGGGCAAAGCCGAAGCACCCGAGGGAGAAGCCATGGGCCTGGAGGGCAGGGCAGGGCAGGGCACCAAGCTACAGAAATTACCCTCAGGCCTTGAAACTTATGAATTTGTCCTCCTGGGTTTTGAACTTGATTAGGAACAGTGACCCTTTTACTCCTTCCAAGCTTCCCTTCTGGAATGAGAATGTTTACCCTATGCTTGCCCACCACTGTATTTTGCAGCAGTTAATCTGTTCTACAGGTTCACAGGTCCACAAATAGAGAGAAATTCTGCTCCAGAATAGACCACATACCTGATTTAGATGACTTAGATGATGAGATTTGGGACTTTTGATAAGATGATATTTACATGACATTTTGGACTTGGTGTTGATGCTACACTAAGTTGAGACTCCGGGGATGTTGGGATGGCATAAATGACTTTGCCCGAAAGACAGACATGTATTTTGGGGCACTAGAGGGTAGATAATGGGTTAAACAGTGGCCCCAAAAAGGTAAGTCCAAGTCCTAACCTTTGGTACTTGTGAAGGCTACATGGAAACAGAGTCTTTAAAGTTAAGGATCTTGAGACGACATCATTCTGAATTTGGGGAGGACCCTAACTCTAATGACTAGTGTCCTAAAGGAGAAAGGAGGGAGAGATTTGGCTTTACACAGCTACGTTAAGATGGAGGGATGTGTGTACAAGCCAAGAAGGCCAGGGGCTGTCAGCAGCCACTAGAAGCTAGAGGAAGCAAAGAAGGGTTCTCCCTTAACCCCCTGGGAGGGAATGTGGCCCTGCTGATGCCTTGAGTTTGGACCTCTGGCCTCCAGAGCCGTGACAGAATGAATTTCTGTTGTTTTAAGCCACTAAGCTTGTAGTAATTTGTTACGGCAGATCTAGGAAACAAATAAGCTGCGTGAAGGGTCTATCAGAATTCTTTAAACTGCTTTTGTAACTTTTCTCTAAGGTGAAATTATATCAAAGTTGAAAGTTTAAATAAAATTAACATCCAATAATATCTTCAGCTTGGTATGTAAATCCTTATGTAAACTGGTACCTGTCACTTGCGCTCTCAGAATCATTTTACTCTGTCTCAAGACCATCTATATTTTACGACATCTTTTTAAAAGAGCTGGGCTCATAAAAAGAATCTGCCCCATGGCAGAATACTTACCACAAATAGTTAAGTAATTTAATATATGCTTTATTTGTTAAAACTTACCAGCTGCTTTTCACTCACAGGAGACGGAGGTGTGGGAGCAGCTTCTCCAGAAGCAGGACGCCAGGTCAAGAGCCTTTAAAACACCAAAAACATACCAGTCACTGAGAGTGTGCACCACACCGCATCCAACGTGTTTTGAAATGAAACGAGCTGGGAAGCAAGTTCAAGGTGTCCTACAAATGATCCAGGCGCCACCAAGTCATTTAGCAAGACTATGTCTTAATTTCCCAATCAGTAAAAACGCCACTACAATTCAATTCCAAACGCATCCCTTAGAAAAAGATAATTAACCGTAAAATACAGTATTTACAATATTGTAATACAAAATACAATAAATTTTCCTTAGATCATTACATTTACAGTAACTAAAACAAATGCTGAGATTTTCTTTTTTTCAATTCAGAACCACTGCTTGGTTTAATCTGGATGAATAAAATCTTATTAAATCACTTCATTATGACCCAAATTTTAAATGATCAGACTAAAAGTTTGGGTATATAAAAAATTTAATTCATGTATTTGTTATGGTTTTATAGGAGTCTGATTTGCAATAAACACAAATTCAAAGAACACTGAGATATTTTAAAAAGGATTTCTGTTATGAGAAATCACTAATTACTATCAAACCTTTTATGTCCATCATTCAATATACGAATTTAAAGTTGTATAAAATCTTCTTACGCATGTGGAATTGTGGTTTTGAAGATGTCCAGTGTGCAGTTACAAGTTTTATCCCAGATTTCTAGGGTAAATTTTTCACCATTCAGAATAACAACATTCTCTAAGCAGTTCGTACCAGATCGTGCTAACTGCTCATTGTCTAGAAGAGAAAAGAGCAATTCATTTGTGTATTACCAGGGTCACATTTAACACGTTGTGTCACTTATCTGGTACAGACTTACCTTGTTGCACACACCAGTAGAGCTGGGCAAAAATGTCATCCAAAAGTACATCACTGAGTACTTCTAAATACTGGGTGAACACATCGCAGATAGCATAAAGCGCATGATTACATGTCGTTGTCATCCACTCAGCTTTCTACAGGGGAGACGGTCATTAAATGAAGGTCAGGCCATTCATCAACTACTAGAATTTCAAAGAAATATGTTTGCATATTTAAAACGTAAGCCTGTAGGTTCCTTTCAGAGCACTTAACTCCTTGAATGTGACATTCACCTCAACTTTATATCTGATCTATTTCTCTTCATTACCCCATAGCCATCTGCATATAAAATAACTATTTTCTGCACTGTTTTATTAAAAAAAACCATCACTGCATTGTCTGGCTATTAACGCTATGACTTTTCAAACAATTGACACTAATAACAACAGCTGGTCTTGCTCCAGAATATGACAGAACGTGGAAGAAAAATAGAGGAAGGCAATGATAAGAATTTATCCAAGTGGGTTAGCATAGGTTTAAAATAAAATGGGTGTAAGTAGGGGACTTCCCTGGTGGTGCAGTCGTTAAGAATCCGCCTGCCAATGCAGGGGACACAGGTTCGAGCCCTGGTTCAGGAAGATCCCACATGCTGCGGAGCAAGGAAGCCTGTGCGCCACAACTACTGAGCCTGCGTTCTAGAGCCCGCGAGCCACAACGACTGAGCCTGCATTCTAGAGCCCGTGAGCCACAACGATTGAGCCTGCATTCTAGAGCCCGTGAGCCACAACTACTGAGCCCACACATCACAACTACTGGAGCCCACGCGCCTAGAGCTGTTGCTCCACAAGAGAAGCCCGCACACAGCAACGAGGAGCAGTCCCCACTTGTCATACTTAGAGAAAGCCCGCACAGCAACAAAGACCCCACACAGCCCCCCAAAAAGGGGGGGGGAGTGTAAGAATTTCTTTATTTTTCTCAAATGGACTAATCTGGACTAATTTTTTTTATTTTAATTTTTTTTTTTGCGGTACGCGGGCCTCTCACCGTTGTGGCCTCTCCCGTTGCGGAGCACAGGCTCCAGACACGCAGGCTCAGCGGCCATGGCTCATGGGCCCAGCCGCTCCACGGCACGTGGGATCTTCCCGGACCGGGGCACGAACCCGTGTCCCCTGCATTGGCAGGCGGACTCTCAAACACTGCACCACCAGGGAAGCCCTGGACTAATTTTTATACATGGTTTTGTGCCAGGGCATAAACATATGTCTACTTAGTCCACTTTATAAAATGTTTTAAGAGTCTACCTGTAGATCTAAAATAAAATTTTGTGCAGGTCAGAGAGGCCCCAAATTTGCATTTAATACACTATATGGGACAAAACACGGAGACCTGATGTTCTTTCCCACACTTACTGAAACACATACTGTAACTGGACTGTAGTAAGAGACTTTGAAATAAATAAATAAATAACCACGCGTTCCTTCTCCAATTCAGAGTAAGACGCCCTACGAATACTAAGGAGGGCTACTGATGTTTTACTTGTGACAACATTAAAATGAGGAAAAGACACTGGAAGTTCAACAAAAACACTGAAAACAAAACCCAGTTCATTAACTCACTTCTATCCCCAAATTGCACTGTTTACAAAGACTTACTACTATATTATAATGCCTTAAAGAAAAAATTTCTAGGATTTTTTTTCTGTTCACTGTGCTTAAATCTGAAATACTAAAATGTATTAGGGAAGAAAAGAACCTTCTGATGTCACTGTGTTAAATGAAAACCTCATGTTCTCTTACCTCTGTCTGCTGTTCTGGCAATTTCATGTTGTCGAAGATTCTGAAAACAATTCTAAATAAATCCTGCCACCAGTGTTTTTCATAAGTGTGGCCATAAGTTTTCATTATTTCAAACATTACTGTTAAACCCCTAAAATGATAACATGTAATTAGGAAAGCTATAATACAAAAAAGCATACCACATTAGTATCCCCCTCCTAAAATAGTTTTTATAGTTAGTGCACAAAGTTACTGAAAGCAAAGTTTAAAACTGGTTTTAAACTAACATATGATACTGAGCTTTAAAAAATTTAGGTTGTAAAACAGGTTTCTTTAGGATGCATCTTTTAGGAAAAAATTCCAAAGGCCTTGGCCTGAAAATTTTTTCTTCTACTTTTCTTCCACTCCCACCCCATCATTCCAGCATTTAAAAAATGTAAATGGAATTATAGATTGAGAAAGATCATCATTTGGGTGAATATTAATTTTGTGGCACTGTGGCCATGGAACTCAGTCTAAGAACAAATAAAATTAGATTTTGGAAAATCTTTTTCAAAGAGCTACAGGAATTTTTAGTTAACACTCTAATTGTTCATATAATATCCTCAAACTGAAGGATTTATCAAACTAATCCACTAAGACACCAGTGTGCGCAGGGTGTCTGCTTCCTGCTGTACCCCAGGCCAGAGCAGCACCTCTCACACAGGGGCACACAGTTAAGCGTTCCTTGAACAAATAAACTGCTTTAATATCCCATTCTTCTCCTTTGAATAAGTGTTAAAACTAAAACTCAAAAGTGCCTTCTGATTCCTTATTACCTTTCTTGAAATAATGCCTTCATGTAAACATTAAAAAGCTTGATCTTTTCTCTATACATTAATTTCTTCTAGTAAAATATAGGTACCCTTCCACTTAGAAAAGGTTTATATTTCGAAAAGTCTGACAGTAAGCCAGAACAGAATTTCCTTTGAAACACTCCATAAGGACTGGTACGTGGTCTAGTTCATTTGCTGCTATGCTACCCCCGGGCCTAGTACATGCCTGATGCATAGTGGGCTCTAAACAAGTACTTGTTCAACAGATGTGTAAAATAACATTACGGTAGTTCAGTCCTACGGCAAGTTCACAACAGTTTATTTGATCTGTAAGATACCTAATGTGTAAAATCAGAAGTAAAGGAACTACAGTAAAGGAATTCCTGTGGAAGAAACACACTCTGTCTTCCCCAGGAGAACCGTGTCAGAGTTCCATGTCTCCCCTACAATGGGACAAGGCTCCCTCTTCCTCCCACTCCAAGTAACCTGGATGCTAACCCCCAGGGCTGGGGTGAGTGGATGTGAAAATCCTGTTTCTTCCAGGCCCCCAAAGCAAGCACAGATCTATAGAGGTTTCCAAGGCTTTTTACTATTGAACAAGTTTTGATGAATACTTAAGTTGCTGGTGTAGGGAAAAAGAATGTGTAGGGCTCCAGGTTAATTATTCAACCCTAAATCTACAGAATTCTGAGGGACTCAAATGAGAACGCATTTGGAAGTACTTTGTAATTAGTGTGTTATACAAATCGTAGTGCTGCATTTTTAAATGTAATCTAAATAACTGCCTTTACAAATCCTGGAATGAGGTAAGAAAATCAAAGCCATCACTGAACAAAAAGTTTACTCATACTTCCCCTCTTTTTTACCAACTAGAACATCCCTTTTCTCTTCTCTTTAACAACTAGACCCATCCATAATCTGAACATAGGAAAGGGTGAGAAGCAACATAGCGTGGTCCCAGACAAGGACAGGCTGAGAGGCTAAGAAAGCAGGTAGGTCCACGTCAAGCAGACTTCTACAAATAAACAAGGGCAGGGAGGTGGGTGCTGAGTTTCTATGACTCGTCAGTTATGACATGTTCGTTGCTCTACTGAAGTGGCTGGACATTTGAAAGCTGTATATCTAAATAATTTAGAGTTATATCAACTGAGGGCCATCTTGAATTTTATCAAGTTTCCTAACAGGTCCACTGACGAAAATCCTCAATGCCTACATGTGAAATATAATATGTGCTTGTGATTTACTAAATTCTATAACAAGTTTCCAAGGCGTGAGTCATATTTTGCATTATTTTCTATCTCACAAAATGTGTTATAACAAATAGCACTATAAAAGTGAAACATTTCTTAGGCTATAAAACAAACTTAACCGTGGCTGGGGACAGGTGTGGTTCTGGCGTAAGTGGTGGAAGGAGAGATTCATTCTTTCATTATATTCTATCACTGATTCGTTACAAGTCTATACTACCTTTCTGATGCACTGTTGACAGACATTAGGATACACAAGTTGGTCATTCCAATTTGGCCATCAAAAAATACAGGGTGAGAAAAACAATACTATGGGATTGATATGAACTCTAACAAATTCATAACAACTTCTTATAACTGTAAGAAGTGTGCACTGAGTACCTGTCTGGTTACATTATACCCATAATAGTTTCTTTACAAATGGACTGGATATTCATATAGATCTTTTATTGACAATATACTTTTGAAAGAGTTCAATTCTTTTTGAACAGGCCTATATTATTCAAAACTATGTTACTGGCCAGTCTTCAAAAAGAAATGGTTCTTCACCTAAAATCCACCAAAGACATGCATTTGGAAATTCTTTTATCATTCATCAGAAGATAAATTTTGGTGCTAACTTCAATTTCTGATTGGAAACAAATGTATGAAAAGAAAGAATGTGTAAATTAACATAGAACCTAAAACTCAAAGTAGGCCATAATCAAATTTTAAGGAAAAGTAATTTATTTCCATTTTTTATTGTTGCTCTACATAACATATTTTAAAATCTGCCTATCGAATAACTACTATATTGGATAAAATTGAACTTGAGTTCACATAAGTTGATTTGATTAAAGTAAGAATAAGCCTCTCAAAATTTCAATTTCAAGTACTGGCTGTTACCTGGTTCTCACATCTAACTTGCATCTGTTGATGACACAGGACAACTCAAAGAGAGCTGGGAACCATCCCCTCACCCAAACCCTGTCTTCAGGTGCCACATTCATGTCGTCACTTGTGTATTCCTTGAAAGCCTTCAAGAAGAAATGCAGGTTTACTAAAGGCAAAACATAATACCTATACATTAAGCATATTATTTCTCCAAAAATTTTTTTAACACTTTACTAATCAAAAGTGAGCAATCTGATACCTTAAAAAAAGATGGAGATTACAACTGCCTATAGAGCACTGGACTAAAAACCAGAAGCTGCTTTCAGCTTCAACTCCATCACCAGTTTTCTGCATTATTCAAGTTTCCATTTTTATCATTTAAATGGTTATTACATCATGCAGCCATGGCACCGCACTGGGGAGGTGTGAAGTTCAAATGAGTAGATGTACATAAGAAGAACGAAATGCCCCACAGGTCCCTGTCAGTATGTAGTAAAAATCTATGAAGCATCACTGCTCCTTATGACAGTTACAAAGATAGATTCAGATATGCAAGTCAAAGCTGGCAGCCAGGTTGCCAATTCAACCTTTCACTTCAGTGCTTAAGCCTACACTCACCCATAGTCAACTTCAGTATATTACGGTAATGGCTAAAAACACAGGCTTGGGTTCAAATCCCAGGTCTCCTTTACTATCCCCCGCAGGCAGGGGCACATTTTTAACTTCCTTGTGCCTCAGATTCCTTGTCTACATGGGGCTATAACACAACCTATTCCATAAAGCTGTTATGGAATATTAAACAAGTTAATACACGTGAAACACTCAGAAAAATACCTGACATCTTCAACAAATGTAACCATAACTCAGATAATTTTGAAAATTCAATACTTCATATCCCCACAATTCCCAAATAAACTTAGATCTCTGACTGGAAATAAATGCTCAGTAACATTCTGTTTACTAAATGATGCTATACCTGAGGTCTATCAGACACGTATTTTGCACAATGGCGAATAAGTCGAATTGCTTCCATACTTGTGTCTGGGAAAGCTGCATTGCATGCAAATTCAGACAAGCATTTCACTGCATCCTGGAAAGAATCAATGGTTGCTGGAAAGTGTTTTTCAAACACAAGGGCTATACGGGAGAAAAACACATAAATATAATTATCAACTTTCAGCTTTTCTTAATTATACCTCAAATACACCAACCTCTAGATGTAATGGATACTTCTTAAAGACTAAGGGTTTTAATGTCCAATAGACATCGGTTCCAACGGCTGTCCTGACCAGTTACTTGACTGCCTTGAGTAGTAGAAACAGGGAAACAGGTCTGTGTTTTGTTTACACGATAAACCCAGCACCTAATAGAGTGACTGGTACACAGTAGATACAAAATCAACAGTTGTTGAGTGAATATTCAAAATTACATTTAATCTCTCTGGATCTGAGTTTCTTAATCTATAAAATGGCGATAATAATCTGCACAGGATAGTGGTAAGCACTAAATAAAATGTTAAGCACAGTGCTTAGCACTGTACTTAATTTACTTAATTCAAGCAAGCACTCAATAAATGACAGCTATGATGATGTCATCATTCTTGATGTTGATGATGATGACATCATTATCTTCTAGAGAGGCTTAATTTAGATCCTTAGTATTTTATTCTTCTTTAAAGTCAAAGGAGGCTGTGTAGTGCAGTGGTGAAAAACAAATGCTGTGCTTTAAGACTCTCTGGCTTTGCATCTCAACTCCATCACTCACTAGTTTTGTGCCTTTAGACAAATTACTTAACCTCAGTGGGTCTGAGTTTCCTTATCTATTAAAAAAAAGAGAGAGAGAATAAAAAAGATATTTATCTCATACAGTTACTGTGAAGACTGAAGAAAATGCATGCAAAGTGCTTATAGTGCTTGCCATATAGTAAACATTCGAATAAATGTTAACTATAATATTACAATAATGATAATACTGTCACCATTTACTCTGCTTCTGTAGGCAAAACTTGGAAAACTTAAAGCCCATGAGGAGCCCATCATCTTATACTTGAATTATCTTCTGAACACATTAAAGTTTTGTTTTAACTTGAACAGAGCTTAGAGGATACTCACTGACAATATGCCCCGTTGTTTGGAACGCAAGTTCAACTATGCTTTCATCTTGATCGGATGCCGCTAGATGAAATACAGAGAAAATGTTCTTCCATCCAGACCGAATGTTAGCAGCTTGAGAATTAACCATCTGTGCTATACACCGTACAACCATATCTCGAATTGTTGGAGACCTAAAATATTAATACAATCGCTTGGATAAAACTCATCAGGTTTTTTTCCTTTTCTTCTGTTTTTCCCCCTACTGAGGAAAATAAGGTATTTTTCTGATATTAAGCAATTCAACAAATATAGTACCTGTTCCGTTTCATTATATGTTCAAAAGGTCTTAAGAAATCCTTCTGGAATCTGAAATTAGCAAGCTCCCCTTTCTCTAAGAACTTCATTGACAATTGCCTCAAGGAGTCTACTGCAAAAATAGCTACATCTTCATTAGGATTACAGCCAACCTGTAATGGCAACAGAAATACAGGGTGCTAATATCAGCAGTGAAACTTGCTAATTCTTTATTTTTTATTTTAGAAAACATATATAACTAATAGCATAGATAGGTAAATTCAAAGATTCTCCATAAAGGCACTAAGTGTGCTAACAATATTTCTCAACAAGAACATATTTTAACTAAATTCTTAAAACCTAGAGCAATTATTTTTAAAAGAAAAAACAGGACTCAAAGGGTTTTCTAAATCTAACTACAAAAATGTAATAAAAAACTGATTGGAAAGGAAAAAGGTCTCAATTAGATTATGATAAGGAAATTTTAAACAACAAAAAATTACAAATTAAGCAAATCCTATAATTACTCAAATACCTTATTAAAATGATCTCCAATAACTTCCCAAATTCGAGACCACTGCAGTCTTATTCTTCCCATGTTGTAATATGATATTTCTACTATTTTTTGTAGACTAAACATTCTTGGATGTGTAGTGGAAAGTAATTCATCCATAGACACAGCACAGAGCCAACGGACAAAGTCCACTATAATATAAATGGATTAACATTTTTAAAACTTAACTTTGAAGTCTTTTAAGCTAAAAAATCAGTTTTTAAGTGGAGTAAATGTACATACTTACCAATAGCATTTCCATCTAGCCTTGTGGACCCTGTAAATATTCTAAAGAAAAAAATATAATTCAAAAACTTGTAATGTCTCACTTCTGATACATCAATTCAAAAGTAAGTGGCCTGGGGTACGAGCTACTTTTATCTGTTTTAAGGGAACAAAAAATCAGGTAATCAAATGAATATTTTTTATCATGTATTTTAGTGACAAGTATAGCTTGGATGTCCCTCCCTCCCTCCTTTGTACCGAATGATATATTAGAGCACAAATACACTGTTGTAATTTTTTTATTAGTAAATTTATAAACACTAAGAAAGGTCTCTTATGAGAGTCTTAGAATAAGAAAAATGTTAAGCTGTAAAACTAATAATTGGCATACACAAAACAAGATTTTTCAATTTTCCTGAGTATTTACCCACATTAAACATGTTCTTAAAATGAAAACTTCTACTTTATTTTTATAAGCAATGTGTGTTTGATTCAAAAACTCATTTATGTTAAATTACAAATGGTTAATAGAACCTTGCAAATAGTCTCCAACAGTTTAACCAACAAGTGGCTAACCCACTTTTCTTACAGCATTCAAATGGTGAGAGCTAAGCTATGCTGTCCAGCTTTGCCCTGCCTTCTTCACTGAGCTCTTTTATCGTGTTTCAAAGTTTCATAAAAGATTTCAGCATAAACATATTAGTCCTCTTAAAGTCTGCATTTTTATCCATGTTCCGAGCTTGTAACCAAGGGTTTGATACGACTTCCAGGATGAACTGATATTCCGTAATTTAAAATGTACATCATAGTATTTGCACGATAAAAAGGAAACCTCAAAGGCAGCAGCAGGTCAAATATTAAACTTAGAAATAACAGTCGTCATAGTAACAGTAATAGCTACCAACAATCACAAGGTGGATACTATCCTAATTGCTTTATATATATATCCACTCACATAATAATCACAAACACCATGATTATATATACTGTTATATTGACAATTTTATCAACATAGAAACTGAGGCACAAAGATATTGAATAACTTTCTGAAAGTCACAGGATCAATAAGTGTTAGAGACAAGATTCAAACCAGGACAGGCAGACTCCAGAGTCCACCCTCTCAACCATTTTGCTATACTGCTTCACACTTACCTGAGCAAAACATAATTTAAACATTTAAAATACATTCTAGTTTTTTCCTACTACCACTATCTAAAAATTCTGGGTATATCATGATTTTTCAACCTCAATGTCCTTGAAGGTCTATGCATCCTGGCAATGAGTAACAAAAACAAGATAGGAAAAATGGCTTAAAAACTGACAATGCAATAACTCAGAATCTGATCTCCTGCCAAAGGGGTATCTTGAGATTTCCTATATTGCTCTTATCAGTAGAACAAAACAACAATTCAAAAATCTGACTGAAAACACAATCTGGGAGAAAAAGTAAGAGTAATGGGGCCCCACTGAATCCACTGGTTAGACTGGATCCAGAAATTTACAATATACAAAGCCTACAAACCTCTCACATGAACAAAAATGAGATTCGCTAGACTCTGCATTGTGAATGTCATTAAGCTGTTTCTCAAACTAGAGGTATTCTCATGGAAGGCAATGGCTATAAAAACCATACCACAAAGAAGGTCAAAACTAAACAGTACAGGGGAAACAACAGGAGAAGGAACAAAAGAAACGAGAAAGCTTTTTTTCTTTTTTTTAACTGAGAAGGAAGCAAGTGACAAGGCATATAGGAGTAAAGAACAGAAGCTGAGATGGCGATTATATGCAACTCCAGGGGAAAGCAGCAATGAATCCTCTAAATGTGGTGAGATGGTGAAGAACAAAGGCAACAAGAACAGAGAAGTTCGTCAGCAAACAGGTTCTGTCGACTCAGGAGACAGTGGAACGTCGGTGGAGCGCGCATCCTGAGAAAGGACATTTAAATTCCTACTCACTTTGGTAGCCTCTGAGGGGTCACTCTATTTCTAGTAACGCTCCACTAAAGGTAAGTCAGATGGTGGAGCACAGCAGTCTGTGGAGGCATTTAAAGTTAAGCCTTAATATACTAAGGCAGGAGAACAGAGCTGTGTTTCACAGAATCATCTATGAAATGGATTCTACATGCCATGTATGAAAAGCAGAGAACAGAAGTATGAGAATCTCGTGTGTTAATATCAAAAGACATTCCCTGAAAAGTACGAGTAGGAAAAGAAAATTGATAGATTACTAAATTCATTCACATTATGATAGCAATGTAACAATGCAAAAAAAAAAAAAGATAAAACTTGCAGATTCCGGATCAAATAAACTTTTAGCTGTATGCGACATACAGGCAGACTAAACTCCTGTGTATTTAACGTTTTCGTAGTGAAAATATCAGACGCAACATTTACTGCTTAGACCCAAATGAAAGATGTTTATGAGCAAACCCAGTTGGGGAGGAGCTGTCCATATTTTCTGATAGGTGACAGAATATTCCAAAGTGAGGGATGGGTCAGTATAAAGCTAGATCTGGTGTGCTTAAAAAACAATAATAAAAATAAAAACTATGGTACTAAATAACTGCTTTTTAACTTTCAGGGATAAATCATTCCTGGACAAAATCCACCCCTGCAAAGTTTAGTAATACTTATGAAGTATCTGGTTTAACAATGCCTAGCAAATGTTTCCCTAGCAAATCCTAGAGGATCAGGTACCCCAGATTAAAGTGCCCTATATTCTCCTAAATTCTAACAGTACAGGATTCCAAATACAAAACTGAAGATAATCAGAAAATTTTACCATTTTAAAGCTTTTGATGGAACCACATATATCTTTCCATTGATTAATATAATTAAGCAAAGAAAAATTATTTTATTTTCCATATTTAGTTCCTATACTTGTCATAACAGATTATCCAGAACAACAGGCCTAAGGACAGTAAAATGACTTTTCTTGCTGGACAAGTACAGAACTTTCCAGGATGATGCCTGACAATATTCTCACCACTGTCTTGAATACCAGGGATATCTCACTGAATTAGCTTATAGACTAGAATCAGAATATTACAAATAAAAATAAACTCAGATACTCAGAAAGGAATTCAGAAGAAATTTAACAAGGAAGTGATATGTACCACATAAGAATAAAATAATCTTATAACAAATCAAAGAGGTAACTTTTAATGCTGTCACTATAAAGTAAAATTTAAATATTGAGGTCTTGTATAAAACTGGACATTGAATTTATGTTGTAGAAGTATCTGGTGATGAGTTTGAGACAATGAAGTACTAACAGAATTTGTGCTAAGACTCCTCTGAAACAGCACACATTCTTAAAATGGAGAGGCATATCATTTGTTCAAATGAGTGACATGTCTCCCTGTAACAAACAGTGGACAGCTGGATAAATCAGAACTGGCTTTGGTCATACAAAATATGTTATGGAAACAGACTGTTGCCTGAATAGATTCTCATAATGACAGTGAAGATGATTTTCTGGATGGCTAGAAAACCATTTGGAAGACATCTATCCTAGTAGTAGAAGGGCAGATATTACACTGCTCTGGAGCTGTACATGCAGGCAGAAAGGCAGAGAGGTTGAACACACTCAGAGATATGCTGCCTGAGTGTATATCTTGGTGCCACTCCTCCAAATTCTCTACTAATGAAAGGGTTAAGGTAATAATCAAGACAAGATTAGCCTGGTTGTGAGAATGAGCAAATTATCTAATTCCCCTCGTCTCAGTTTCCTCATTTGTAAATTGAGGACAATAATAATACTTATCTCAGAGGCTGCTGAAAGGATAAAATGAAGTAACACATGGAAAGCACTTTGTTTTTTTGGTTTGTTTTAAAGTGAATCAGTTATACATATACGTATATCCAACTCTTTATTAGATCCCCTTCCCAGAAAGCACCCTGAAGAGTGCCAAGCAGCACATGTTAAGCCTTTGAGTTATATAGTAGGTATAAGATGATACACAATCTTTTTTCAACCTTCACAAGAGAAAGGCAAATTACCTCCTTCCCTTAAAAAAAAAAAAAAAAAAAAAAAAAGGAAAGCAAGTGTACATTGGACACGAAGAATTCTTTTCAAGGAAAAAGTTCCAGGGAGTATTGCCAGGGCCAGTAGCAAATGAACACTCTAGTTCTGTCCATACTTAGAGCAAAAAGTTTTTATCTAAAAGCAAAGTAAAATAATGGATCAGCATGAGTCTCTAAGCACCAGAAACAATTATAGTACATATTGTATTTTTGAAAGTTTCCATCAGAAGTGTTAAAAAAAAATTTAAACATCAGTGTTGTAAAATGTTAAGTTTCAATTATTTGGGCATCCATCTGGAAAAAGCTCATCTTCAAAAAAAAAACCACTAGATATTGTTTTACACACAGGGAATTTTTAAAATCTAGAATAAACTAAATATTCTATAGTAAAATAAACCATAGTACAGATTTTCTTTTAGAAAACAAACTAAAAATGAGGAATATCTGGTAATGTATATAATATACAAATTCTGAAATCCTATTCAAAGAAGTTTATAATGAGAATTGCCACCAAACCCCTTCATTTCACCCATAATTCAATACTATATCACACACTCAAAAAGACAAATTATACTCTATTTTAAAACAGGGATAATAAGGGGAGTACATTTTCTATAAAGGAAATTTTAAAAAAGAAAAAAAAAGAACCGTGTTTTTTCTCATCAAGGGTACAATTTCCCTAATGCGCACTAATGTCTATCACTTAAATTTTCATACTGTTTATCTCCTTCCTATATTCTATGATTTGAAAGCAAAATTATAGGTACTTCATCATTTAAATCACAGCATATCACAATACAGTCTTATATTACTTAAGAGAAGATGTCCTGGCAATAACGTTTCTCTTTTAACTAACGAGCAGATACATCTAAGTGCTACAGAATTAAAAGTGTCCATCTGAGAAGGGAATAAAGCAAGCACCTTACCTATCTACGGCAACGACAACACTCTGAGAACTGGTCTCTCCAATGGATTCCTGAATACTTGCTATCTGCTTCCAGTCCACATTTCCTCCAACTGCCACACAGGAAAGGGAGGCATTTCAGTATGAAAAGCATTCAGCGGAAGAGCACACGTTCAGTTCTAAAACACATTTCTGAAATCAGTTATTTTCCTAATGAAAGAAATCAAGCTTTGGGGAAGCGATTCTTTTGGTATCAGTGACCAGTTATCAAGGCCAAAGGTGCTTATTGAGCTATATACTAAGTGCTATACAGACATGGTTAGAGACACAAACTGTGTTTGCAAAGATCACACAACTTAGGGGCACTGAGAATTTTGATCACAAAATTAATGACATTAGGAATAATTTCCCTCACTGTTTAAGAAACACAGCACCAACCCCAGTTCCAAAGATATCTACTAACGGGCTTCCCTGGTGGCGCAGTGGTTGAGAGTCCGCCTGCTGATGCAGGGGACATGGGTTCGTGCCCCGGTCCAGGAAGATCCCACATGCCGCGTCCGTGAGCCACGGCCGCTGAGTCTGCGCGTCAGGAGCCTGTGCTCCACAACGGGAGAAGCCACAACAGTGAGAGGCCCACGTTCCGCAAAAAAAAAAGATACCTACTAAGGAGGATTACCAATTCCATGTATCGAAAATTAGATCTCCCCTGTAATGCACTCTCCAGTCCCATTTACAAATGTTTACCGGAAATTCTACCAGTATGCTGTAATATTCTCTTATTCAAAAGAATCACTCATCTTTTCCCCCAACACTGGTTCCATGTGTTAGGTAGCAAAACAACAGTTTCCCCAGTTTTCAAACTCTTAACCTTACAATCATCTTTGATATCCTTCCCTCCCTCAACTTGCACTAAATCTTTCTTTTGGGCTGTTTTTCATATGATTCATTCATTTTCATCCCTACTCGGTTTAGACCATTGTAACTTCAGGCCCAGATGACTATTACTATATGTAACAGTTCCCTCACTGCTTTCCCTTTTGCTGATTTTCCCCCTCTTCAATCTCTCCTTTCTTCTCCTGGACATTAATTTTCCTAAGTCATCACCTTCATTTTGCTTACTATTACTTTCAGGACAAAGTATAAACTTTTCAGCCTAGAGCTTAAGGCAGTTCCCTTCAACATTTTTTTTTTTTTTTTTTCCCTTCAACATTCTTGCCAATACCTGTCTCTATTCAGGCCATCCCACAACTACCTAAAATTTATCTACCAAGACCCAAATTTGAGTTCTCAATGAAGGATTCCCCTCCACTGTTTCACCTTGCTCTGTAAGTATTTAAGTTTATACTTAAATAAATACTGCTCAAATCAGAATTTCTTCCATTTAGTCTCTTATTTAAATTACTTTAGGTGTGTTACTGTTGCCTTCTCAGCCAGATAAAAAGTTCCAAGATTAGGAACCAAATCATACACTTTCTTTGCATTCCTCTACTCAATATTAAGTCCAAGGCAAACGCTCAACAAATACTTGTGGACTCGACTGACTAGACACTCAATAAATGACTGTTTGAATGCAAACATAATAGACGATGTTATTTAAACTAGCTGAACTCAAATTCTATTCCGGGAACTGAACAAAGTGAAAAGAATGTGATCCCTGTCCTACAGAGCTAACAATTTACCAGGAGAGACAGGCTTACAACCAACTTTAATACAATATAACAATTATTTCATGGCTGAAATGAACTAATTACATATAATACAAGTGTTGTTAAACAGAACTAATTTTGACAGGGGAAGGGAGAATGCGGTGTTAGCTCATGGAAAGGCTTCACATGACAAAATATTAATTCAAGTTAGGCCTAAAAGGATGATCATGTGGGAAAGAAAGGAGAAAAAGCAATTCAGGAAGAAGGAGCAGCATACATAAAGTAATGGAAGTATGCACGTGCAGGTCATGTTCCAACACACTTGGGTGAAGCCATAATGGAGGATGATTCTGGCAGGGGACAATGAAGGAGAGAAAGACGAGCAGTAGGAGATGAAGCTGGAAAAACAGACTAGAAATAGAATGTGAAGAACCTGGACTGTCACGTTTAATGCACTACTTTTGAGAACAGGGAACCATCAGACCTTTTAGGAGATTGACATGATCCAATCTATTTTCTGAAAAATAATTCTGGTAATATCTGTAGAACACAGTGAAACAGGCAGAGCTATTGGAGCCATGGAGACAAATTAAGAGTCTATTTCTATAACACAAGTGAACAAGGATGACAGCCTGAAATAACTGACAGAGAACTGGGGTGGTAGGGAAATACTGTCAAGCCACACCTGAGGTATGTAGCACATTACAGGAATTTAATGAAGAAAAATCTGTGAGAAAAAATAATGCCAGTCACCACATAACTTTCTTTGTGTGTCAACTGAATGTCCTTCCTATAGAGATATCTATACCTTTTATATTTAAATATTGATATAATAATTTGTGATCATTAATAATAAACTTACTTAAAGAATATTTAAAATGCCTAACAATCCAAGAACCAATTTCATAAATATATAAAATCTTTCAGGGCTTCCCTGGTGGTGCAGTGGTTGGGAGTCCACCTGCCAATGCAGGGGACACGGGTTTGAGCCCTGGTCCGGGGGGATCCCACATGCCTCAGAGCGGCTGGGCCTGTGTGCCGCAGCTGCTGAGGCCCGTACGTCTGGAGCCTGTGCTCTGCAGTGGGAGAGGCCACTGCAATGGGAAGCCCACGCACCACAACAAAGAGTAGCCCCCGCTCACCGCAGCTAGGGAGAGCCTGCATGCATCGGCGGGGACCTGACAGCCAGAAATTAAAATAAAATAAAATAAAATAAAATCTTTCAAACATCTGTATAACAGTGTAAGTAACAGGCTAATAATTTCAGTTTTACCAAAGAAATTATTCAAAAGCACAAATATTTAGGTTAACTAAGAACAAAGATGTAGGTGCTGTGATATTCACGTAAGATTTATATGACCAAGCAACTGAATTTTTAAACTTTAATATATACCATAAAAGAACAGTATGCATATAATTCAAACCTAATAATCATATGCTATGTATTCTTTTCTTTCTTTCTTTTTAAAATAAATGTATTTATTTATTTTTGGCTGTGTTGCGTCTTCGTTACTGTGCCCGGGCTTTCTCCAGTTGTGGCGAGCAGGGGCTACTCTTCGTTGTAGTGCGCAGGCTTCTCATTGCAGTGGCTTCTCTTGTTGCGGAGCACGGGCTCTAGGCGCACAGGCTTCAGTAGTTGTGGCACGTGGGCTCAGTAGTTGTGGCTCACGGGCTCCAGAGCACAGGCTCAGTAGTTGTGGCACACGGGCTTAGATGCTCCACGGCACGTGGGATCTTCTCGGGCCAGGGCTCGAACCTGTGTCCCCTGCACTGGCAGGCAGATTCTTAACCACTGTGCCACCAGGGAAGTCCCATGGTGTGTATTCTTAATAACTAAAAGTTCCATGTTTCCAAAAAGTGAAAGTACAGATTTGTATCACAGCAGTAAGAAAAGTCAGATAAACATACACTCAGCCCTATTAACCTGGTTACATGAATATTTGGAGTATGGATGCTGTTAATAAAGGAGGATATTAATTTATTTCTTAAAAAACATATTATATACAGACTAAACCAGCTCAGTCATCTGTACCACATCCTCTTCTAGCTTCAGTTCTGACCACAGCATCCTGAAGAAAGCATTTGTCTGAGCAGGTGACAGGGCACAGTTGGAAGGGTGGACATCTGCCACACTGGGCGAGCTGGGAACTAACCACTGAGATAAGCTGAAGGGAGGGCTCTGCCCAACAGGGGCCACGTCAACGGAGTGGCTCCCTCTAGGACACAGATTAAAATCTGAGAGACCTGATCACTTTGCAGTGAGTGGAGAACACAGCAAGCTGAAAAGAGAAGTGGACGACACAAGAGGAAGCCTATATAAAGCATGAGAGAGGTGGAAGAGTATGGCTGGTCGCTTGAGTGGCTTGGAAGCTTGGAATTTTTATCTCATTTCCAGATTCCAAGTGTATATTTTAATATAAATTCCCTTTTCCTGAAGGGAGAAGACAGCTCATCTCATCTCCTTGCAACCTAAGTAGCACAGCAGCACAGTGATCAAATTAATTTTACTTCATTTTCAAGTATACCACTAAGCATTATCAGCAATTATTATTTCTCTTGTTTTTACTAACACTGATAGAAGATAAAATATTCCACTGGTGTATTATTTTTAGTGTAACCTACTTCTGTTACTTGCCAAAACTGAGCCCTGGCAACCTCAACTATCTTTGGTTGGGCTTTCCTCCACTCCCTAGGACTTATTGGAAAAAAAAAAAAAAAGCAGCTTTCAAAAGCTGCTGAATCAATCAATGCACATTCACTTCACTTGCCTGTAAATATTTTTCATTTGTATCTCATTCTGCCTGCTGGAACAATTATAGTTCTAATGTCTGAGTCAGACTTCCAGGTTACTTCCAGGTTACATACATCACCAACCATGCAGGTGCTCAGGCAGTTCTAAATCCTGCAGCTGGCTCACCAAGTCATCGGGTCTATACCTACAACCTCCCAGAATCACAGAATCTAAGATACAAGTGAGGTACAGGCTGCACTGCTGGCTGCCACAGCTGGATTACCACTGGGAACTAACTGTTCCAGTCCAGCCTGAAGCCACACAACATGGCCCTCATCTTTACTTCCTTCTCTATGGATTGTTTTTCAAGCTTGAAATTCTTCTAAATTTCCTAAGAATTTTTATTGCAAGCAACAACAGAGAAATCACTAAATCATGAAAAGATAGAAATGTCCAGAAATACAGTGTTACAGTACAAAGCCTCAAAAGGTAAATGGTGGGATTTCCCCAGTGGCGCAGTGGTTAAGAATCCACCTGCCAATGGAGAAGACACAGGTTCAATCCCTGGTGTGGGAAGATCCCACATGCCCTGGAGCAACTAAGCCTGTGTGCCACAACTACTGAGGCTGTGCTCTAGAGCTCACACGCCACAACTACTGAAGCCTGTGTGCTCTGGGGCCCGCGTACCACAACTACTGAGCCTGCGAGCTGCAATTACTGAAGCCCGTGCTCCGCACCAAGAGAAGCCACTGCAATGAGAAGCCCGCACACGGCAACAAAGAGTAGCCTCTACTCGCTGCAACTAGAGAAAGCCCATGCGCAGCAACGAAGACCCAATGCAGCCAAAAATAAATAACATTATTTTTTAAAAAAAGGTAAATAGTAAATATTCTTAGATCTCAGGTTTATTCCTTCTTGTTCTCTTTAAGTCATGTCTCTAGATTTCTTGGTTGGAAGTGAGGTAGGGAGGATGGATAAAGAATAATCCAGGAACAATTAATATACCAGCCACTGTACTAAGTCCACATATATATATTTTTATTTAATCCTGACAACTCTGTAAGTAGATATTACCATTAGTTTGCAAAAGAGGAATTCGAAGCTCAGAGAATTAAAGTAACTTGCACACAGTAAAGAAGAAATATGGAAGAATTCAAACCCAGAAGTACAGTATTCAAAGTGAAAGACAGTCTAAACTTGGCTTCTTCCCTGGTGGAACCCTTTCCATTTATGACTAAAAATGTATTGTCTTTGGTTCCTCTGTACCCATTTCTGCTAATACCTTCCTTTTTTTTCTACTGGGTTAAATCTGGAAGGTCCTGGCTATACTGAGTTCATGGGGAACCATGGGAAAGTTTCCAGACTGGCATAAGAGTTTGGTTATGTCTGCACAGCGCCTTTAAAAAAATATGAATATGAATGCTTTCTCCAGTTGCCCCAACTATTTACCATCTTAAGCCTTCACTCATAAATGTTATCTGCTTAGTCTTAAAAGCTGGTTATTTTTTTATATAGATTTTCAGATTATTTTCCATTACAGGTTATTACAAATATTAAATATAGTTCCTTGCACCATGCAGTAAATCCCTGTTGCTTATCTATTTTATGTACAGTAGTTTGTATCTGTTAATCCCATATTCCTAATTTTTCCCTTCCCCCCTCCCTATTCCCTTTGGTAAATATAAATTTGTTTTCTATGTTTGTGAGTCTGTTTCTGTTTTGCATACAGATTCATTTGTATTATCTTTTAGATTCCACCTGTAAGTGATATCATATAATATTTGTCCTTCTCTGTCTGACTTACTTCACTAAATATAATATTCTCAGTCCATTCATGTTGCTGCAAATGGCAATATTTCATTCTTTTTTAGGTAAAAGCTGGTAATTTTAAACTGAACCTTTCTCCCACCCCCAACTGTGAGATTATGACTAATGGTCACTTAATATTGGAAACTAGACGAGGCAAAAAAGACTTACAATGTCACCTTGCTTTCCCCTCATAAGGCTAGTCAAAGGGCATTTTATCTTATCCCTCTAATTCTGTTTTATTGCTACAAAAAAGTTACTTATATTGAGCAAGTTAAAAATAAATTTTGATACTTCACAAAAGTAATTCAAAAACTTCTCACCTAGCCCGAGACCCACAAATTCATCAGCAGCCTGCTCTTTTGTTCCCGTAAGAGATCCTTCTCTGCCTCGCACTGTTCCAGAAATGTACCGAGGTTTCACTCCAGTTCCTATAAGTTGTGCAAGCTCCAACTGACTGATGCACTTCAGAATCTTAATTACAAAAAGGAAAAAAATTTAAATTCCATGTTACAAATGTTCGCAAAAATATTTAAATGTACTCAATCACGATTTAAACATAGGCTACATTATAAATCATTATAAAAAGCTAAATGTACTTACCCTGAATGTACTAAATTAATTTTCTCCCCAAACACTTAAGCATGTCAGTGATATACTGTTTAGCATGAGCTCATTTTATAAACCAGATTGCAAAGCTGAAAATAAAGGAAGTGCTTATACCTCATGCCATGAATTTCCTAGATAATTTCCATCTGTATGAGCCACTGTGATAAGTGTTTTAATTGTGTCAATGTTCTTCTGTTTCATTTCAGTAATCCCAGAACTCACTGTAAGTAAGGTAAATCTTGCTAGCGCCTGGACATATGCATCTCTTTCCAGCTATGAAAAAGAGAAAAAGCAAACTTACATGGTTGTAAACACAACAGGGTAATCCCTAGTTCCCTACTGACAAACTGTTTACTTGTTTAGTAAGTTTTTAACTAAGTCATGAATTACATATAATACCTCAAACTGTAGTTTTTTTAATTTTAAGATGAATGAAGCAGAAAAGGATGAATTTCTAAAACTGAAAGGCAATGGAGGTGTCGAATCAAGACAAGATTTTAGTGACAATAATTCATATATATAGTAAAAAAAAATTCATTGAGCATTTATGTTTCAAGTGACTGAACCAGCAGAAAGCTGATTTATAAATTTGCTCATTTTTTCTCTACAGTTAGACTGCTTTTTAAGCTATAACATTCATAATTAAATGTGAAATGGGTTTTTAAAAAGAAAGCAGGCAAGCATTGGCTAAAATTTATTATCAGACAAAGCATATAAATTACTAGAAGGGACTGTCTTCATAAAAATTGTTCTAGATACTTGGGTCTCTTAAAGATAACTTGTTCTTAGGATAGGTAAAGTTATATATATATATAAAATGTGAAAAATATATGATTCAATAAATAAAAACATGCAACACAGATAAGATATTCAAATTGCAATATAGGAATTCAAACTCTTAAGGAAACTCTGTACATAGCTAATATTCTACAGAGAAAAAACTGCAAACCAAAGTTATTATGATGAATTTTAGACACATCAATAAAGAACTACCCTGTTCCGTCACAGCTTCTTGGAAACGTAAACATGAAGACAGTTAAATTCCATTATAAACTTGAAATTCATTTTTAATAATTTCAACACCAGAAATAATTTAAACTGTAGTAATGACAAAAGTAATTTACGTTTTCCAGACTGGCTACAAAGGCAAAATTCTTTGTTACCTGAATGCTGAAAATGCATGCAATTCTGATTGCACATCTTATACCTTCCAGGCAAAGAGAGGCTACTTCAGTATCATCACAGTCTTGTAGACCCACACTGAACGCAGCCAGAAAAGGGGTCCAAGCCAACTACAAAGATTAAAAATTTGAAATACATCACAAACATCAAGTGATAATTAAACTTTATGATAATACTATATTAACATTTCTCAGATTTCAGGCAATTTGAGGAAGTTCTGAAAAAAACAGCAATGAGTTTCTTGGCATAGTTACTTGGAAAGCTTTCTTAGACAAAGGAGAAACTATATAATGCCGCCTGGGCTTAAATAAGCGGGAGAGCAAAATTATAAATTTGGGAGAGGACACTAGGCATCTTTTAAGCACAGCATCTATAAATTATTTACATTAATGAAAAATGGGAATAGTCAATACTCATAAATTATATTAATTTTACCCCTGACTTCAGAACTCCTCTCCCTCTGTAAGCTGTGTCTCTTGAAATATTTCATGGACTAATTTTATTTCCAAGAAAATCCTTTTAACCATTTTCCACTTGTAACAGTTACATTACTCTCTTTTCTTTAAGCCTGCTCTGTGGACATCATTTAGCCTTATTTATTTATTTTATTTTGGTAGTCAAATATTTTACTTTGAAACATGAGCGATCTCTGGTTCCTAGTTGGACAATATTTTAAAATACAGTTCAATAAAATACGTCTTGATTACAGACTATGAAAGCCAACAAACACTAAATTTTAATAGAACTGAATACCTTGTGAAATTGTAATGTAAAATAAACAAAAAAAGAGAGCTACCTCTGACTACTGAAAATCCTCATATCAAATCATATGTGTATATACTGGTGTGTGCATGTGTGTGTATAACTTTGAAATGTCTGATACAAGAGTATTCGCTGCTTTTGATAGGTCAAAATGAAGCAAAACTATATATCTGTATAGCCATACAGATGAAAAATGTTTATACCAGTGTGGTACGGAAACGACAACTGGAATTTTTTAAAGATCTAAATAAATTTTAGCACTATTAAGAAAAACAGAATCACCCAAAGCTTTGCTTATAACGTCAGAAAGTTTAGAAGTACAAGTGTAATTCCTAAACAGAGGAATATAAGCCACAGTAACTAACTTCCAGTCCTAGCCTTGTTACTTATTTAACCTCTTTTTTTCTGAACCTCATTTCTTCCCCTTTAATACCTGGACTGCCACTACAGAGAGATGCTGTGGGAAGCATAGGAAGTGCACTACCTTTAAAATACAAAGCACCACATTAAAGTAATAAATTACACATCCTATTATAAGTGAAGAAACAGCACATCTATTTGGAAACCTTTGTAATATTTTATACAAGGAGAAGTAAAAGGTTCTTAAGCCTGTGACAAAAGGTTTAACCCCACTGCAAATTAAAGACAATGACTTGTCTTATCAAATTATACCTAAATAACATCCAGAGAACAGTGAAATTGTCCCCTCAAATGTATAAATCTCTATAGAATACAATCTGGCGATATGTAAAAAGGTTCTTAATAAGGTTTTCATCCCTTAATATTATATCACATTCTAGGAATCTCTCATTTATTCCTTTACTCAGCCAATGCTTATTTACTGAGCACTAACTACAAGCCAGGAATTGTGCTAGACATTGGGAAAAGTCAACAGAACAGATGAGTCCCTTGCCTCATGGAGCTTAAAGTCTAGTAAAGAAATAGCCATTCAGTTTTAAAATAAATAAATGTATAAATACATACTGTTATAAATACAATGAAGGAAGAGTATAGCATGTTATGAAAAGGGACCTAATCTAGATTAGAGGGGCCAGGGCAGAACTCTCTGAGAAAGTAACATTTAAAGTAGAAACTACTCAGGCAAAGAAGGAAAAGGCATCCTAGACAAAGGACACAGCTTATATGAATGCTCTGAAGAGAAAATAATTTAGGACATTCTAGAAATGGAAAGAATACCAGTGTGGCTGCAGCACAGTAAGAGACAAGAACTCTAGCGATGAGGTTGAAGGAAGGTGGAGCTCTAGACCACACATGGTGTACAGACCCTTGGGATGTGCTAGGTTTCATCATAGCTGCAAAGTCAGTGAATGGCTTTAAGGAAGAAGATGACAGTTCATTTTGTATTTTAAACATTCTGGCCTCTGTAAGTGGGTACGAGAAGCACAAAAGTAGACATAAGGATACTAGTCAGGAGGATGTTACAGTGACAAGAGTGAGAAATGAAAGTAACTGGAGACGGTAATTACAGTAGAAATGGCAGTGAGAGGAAAGGTTCTTAATTCTAGCTTAGAGGAATAGTTTAAATAAAGGATAACTAATCCAGAGAATAGATCATAAAAGCTATTTATGAAGAATTTTTAATGATATGGGGAAATACTTATGTGAGAAACAGCAAGATACAAAATTCTATACACAGTAGGATCACAACTGTTTAAGATAAAAAGTAGTATGTAAACATATTAACAGAAATTTTTTCTGAGTGGTACAATTATGGCTGGTTCCTTATTCTTTTCGTTTTTTCATCCTCCACCTCCCGTCTACCAAAAACATTTGAAAAGAAAAACAAAATAAAGGTATAAGATTATTCAAAACAAAACAAAAATCTGCTTTGTAATTTATTTCATAATAAAGAGAAAGTATACCTTATATTTTGACATCACTTTCTACATTATGCCAAAAGGAAGGCCAGTTATACTCCACTGTTCCTTCTAACGTTATCTCCCTAGCATCCCCGCTCGCGTCCTGTAACCCTCCATCAACTTTTAGAAAGGTCACTATCACACAGACCTTGAAGTAGAGGTAGAACTGTAAAATTTTAGAGCTGAAACCTTGTAGTCATCTTTTACTACCCATACACATATGTAGTTATGAATGAGAACTCGAATTATAATCTTCAACCTCCACAGTCCATCTAACCACACTGTGTCACAAACAGAAATGTACTTAACCCATTTTTCCTTCTCAAACTTGACTGGACTCCCCTCCACTTCCCTACAATCCTTATGATGCACTGCTTACTCCTTCTGGAATTTGAAGAAAGGATAGAAAAAAAGAATAGGAAAATGAAGACTGAATGGGAAATCAAATTTTAAAGAAGCAGTAAGAATCATTCTTACTAGATCTATAAACATAAGAAAGCTCCCTTTTGTTCCTGACTCTACTTTCTGGGCCCCAGGAATACTCAGAACCCTCAGCTTAGTTCCTGGGCCAGAGCACTGAAAGAGAGTAGGAGGCTCAAGATCGCTTTGAGATTTCAGGGAACTCCAAAGCTCTAAATAGAACACAGAGGAAACCAGGCCAAGGCTTAATTCTCCAAAGAGCTTTCTGTTCTTAAGATCACACGCCTATTAATTGCTAATCATGCATACCTTTTCTCATTCTCTTCAAGAAAAATTTTATATTTGCGATCTCCTAAATAATATGGCTTTCACTTCTGGGTGTATACTAATGGGCTATATCACTGTATTTCCTTAACTTAAGAATATGCTGAACAGGACTTCCCTGGTGGCGCAGTGGTTAAGAATCCACCTGCCAATGCAGGGGACACGGGTTTGAGCCCTGATCCGGGAAGGTCCCACATGCCACGGAGCAACTAAGCCCGTGCGCCACAACTACTGAGTCTGCACTCTAGAACCCGTGAGCCACAACTACTGAGCCCGCGTGCTGCAACTACTGAAGCCCGTGCGCCTAAAGCCCGTGCTCCGCAACAAGAGAACCCACTGCAATGAGAAGCCTGTACACCACAACGAAGAGTAGCCCCCGCTCGCCGCAACTAGAGAAAGCCTGCGCACAGCAATGAGGACCCAATGCAGCCAAAAAATAAAAAAAATAAATAAATAATTAAAAAAAAAAGAATATGCTGAACAGCAGTATATATAAATATATACACTGCAAACAAGTTCTTAGTAACGCTTACCTTAAACATAGGTCTCACGTGCTCCAAATGTGTCGCACTTGTGAAAGGTGCTTGAACATGGCTCACGGCCTCCATGAGTGCTTTAGCTGTCTTGGCCATCTGTTCCATTTCTAAGTTATACAGAAGTCTTCTTTGTTTTTCACTGGCTACATCTGAAACAACAAACACTATTAGCGTTTAAAATGTAAAGCCTTTAAGAATGCTATTTTGATGTTATAGTATAAAATAATAAGTACTACCAATGAATACTAACTCAAAATAGTCCTAAGAAGCCAGACACAAAAGGTCACATAATGTATGATTCCATTTAGATGAAATATCCAGAGTAGGTAAATCCATAGAAGCAGAAAGCAGACTGGTGACAGCCAGGGGCTGAGGAAAGGCAGGGAATATGGAAAAACCGCTTAACGGATACGTGGTTTTATTTTGGGGGGGTGAAATGTTTTGGAACTATACAGAGGTGGCGGTTACACAACACTGTGAATGTACTAAATACCAGTAATTGTTCACTTCAAAATGGTTAATTTTATGTTATATGAATTTCAAAAATGAAAGAAAAAAATATCCTGAACTAGGAGGCAGGGATACATGGAAAATCTATGAAAAGGGAAGAGAGTAGGTACAAATCTGTCACAATGAAAGTACTAGGGAAACAGCCCAAACATGGTCTAGAAGAGAAGAGAGGTTAGTAAAAGGCAATGGTATCCTCACATGACACAGGCTTGAATGATCTCCTGAGCTGACAAGAAAACAGTGGCCCTAACACTTGGGATGATTTCAGAATTTCAGCACACCATCTCCTCCTTCCCATACCCCACTGCTCAGTGATTTCCTACCACCATATGGAGAAGAGGCCAGAGAATGAGGGGTATGAAGATGTTACTATACGGGTGTGAGGAAGAAAGTGAAATCAGATAATTGGCATCTACTTAGGTGTGAAAATGAAGTCTTGATCAATATACTTAATTTCTTAAGTAGAAGCAAATAACGCTACCAAGTAAACTGCTGATTGGTGCTGGACTGCAGTAAGAGCCAAGGATGCCGAGTTCAAGACGTGGCTTTGCCACGCTTTGGGTTTTAGGTCTAGAGAATTAGTGAAAGTTTTTACATTGCACTCAGCTCACAGATTCTATGATTCTAAGTTTCCTAACCTCTCTGCACTTGTTCCCTCTTCTATAAAATGAGGGAGAACTTATTAAAATTCCTTAGAATCATTCCCTATATTCCCCAAAAGATAAGGCCATTTATACTCCACTATTCCTTCTAACATTATCTCCATAGCCTCTGACTCTCATCTGATAATTCTTCATCAACTTCTAGAAATACACATATCACACAGGCCTTTTCGATTCTCTCCTGTTGACAGAATTTTGCTACTGCAATTTGTTCTTTTAGATGAAGCTTGAGATTCCACTTCCAAGTGGAAGTTGCTCAGAAAGGCAGGAGTTCTCTTTCCATATTATATTACTGAGCCACTACCCTCACCTCATTCCTGCAGTCAGATTTTAGCTCTAATTTAATCACCACCATCTACATGCACAGAACGTGGAGAATGGGGCTAGGGCCCCCCCCCCCGCCCCGCTGGCTCCTGATGCCGGTCAGATTTGGGAATGCCACGGCGCTGTAACTTGTGGTGCATCTGAAGTAGTGAGTTCCAACCCCCACGAGCTCCCCCATGACCCTAACCTTCCCCATCTCCTTGCATCACCCCTACTTCCAGCTTCTGTTTATGTGTAATGATAGGTGAACCAATGGAAATAAGTTGCTTGTAGATGACAAGGAGGCAGTAAGAAAGAATGAGAGCTGAAATCTGACTCTTGGGGTTGCCTAACCAATCAGTCTCTTTTGATCTCCAAATACGTGCTGATATTAACTGCTAAATGGACAAGTGTGTGTTAAACGCACACTAATGCATGCACATTATGCAGCACTTTCCGTTTATCACCGGTCAGTGCTATCTTTCTTCAGGATACGGGAAAAACACAATCAGATTAGCACACTGTGTATTATAATACTTTTCAGTGCAATAATACTTGATCTACTCTAAGTAAAACACTTTCAAGAACCCCTAGTTTTCCTCCGAAACAATCAGAATTCAGTTGATTTGGACACTTACTTTGTTTACTTGATTTTGTAGGGATTGTTAGTTCTTTTGTTTCTTTCATTGATATCTTTTTTCCAGCTATTTCATTATAGATGGCTGATAGATACTCTTCAGGAAGATCTTTACTGTCATTGATACCTCTATTCATCTTAATGTACTGTTCCTTTGTCATTTTATTTTTAACCTAGAAATGAAAAACCATTATAATTCCTAAAAATTAACAGAAAAATACTCATATAAGAGAATTTATAAATACTTTGAGAAGTAGAAAGTGGAAAATACTCAACAAAGCAGACATTAAAATGAAAAAAAGGAAGTCACAGAAAATAAGGACAATGTAGGAAAGACCCATCCTGGTAATATACTAGTTCACCTTGCTCTGAGGAGTGCGTGAGTAATCTGTAATAAGAAAACAGCGAGACTGAATAATGAAATTCTTTGCTTTTGCCCAAGGTTTAAGAGCTCTAGTCAGAGTCCTTTAAAAAAGGACCATGACAATTATTAGACACTTATGTCATCAAAAAGATTCAAATCTTAGTTCAGAAGAACATAAATGTGTTTGCTAATGATTTAAAAACTGATTTTATGTAACAGCGGATGCAAGAGTAACAAGAGCTGAAATTTATTTAAAATCAGATAGCAATCTCACTGACTCATCATGGCAACTGAATATTAGGTGATCTGGGCAAAGTATCCTTGGAACATTCTGCCTTACTTAAGAGTATGCTGAACAGGAACATCCTACTGCACACCCTGGTAAGTCTTTGGAGTACAAATCTGTAGTACATAAGATGGTAGCCCTGTCGCCAAACTTGGGAACTAGCACAGACAAAGTGTTTATGCTTTATATCCCTGAAAACCCAGATGGATAAAACCTGTAAGTCATATGATGTCTCTGAAGATACATTTACTTAATTAAATATATTCCTACCACTTTCCATGAAGAATTTAAGGCACCTCTAAACATAAGTGTCCTGTAAATTTACAAGAAGGTACACAGAATGACAATCAAGTAAGTCATCAGAAGTTTGCAAAACTAACTATAGAGAAACCAGAACGTCCAGAGGATATAACTGGGATACAAACATTTATTTAGTTCTGACTATTCTGCAAACAGATCTTTCCAGTACGTCAGAAAGGGTGAGAGGAGCACTTCTCCTACAAAAAAGTAAAAATATTACCATAAAAGTTTCCAAATGTAATTTATTATTACTCAAGGGAAAAAAGCTCTAACATACTAAAACTTTGAAAACTTATCTTGAGTCATGGCACTTAAAAAACATTAAAAGAAAGCCATTTCACCTGAAGTTCTGATGAATATTAAAAAAGCAATGACCCAGGGATACCAACATAAAAGACCACACAAGTGCTGCCAATAAGAGGCTAAAAGAAGATTAACGTCACCGGAAATTTTGAACATGGTATGATGTTTTAGCATTGTGCCAATGAGAGACAAAGACAAGCCCTGGAAGAAAATCTGAAGTAGCAGCAAAGTATATTTGTGGATCTGGGCTGGGAGGTAGGGGTAGGAGCTCCAAGCACGTTGGAGAAGAGACTACATTAATTGCAGATACACAAAATGAAAATACACTGCTCAAACAGAAGACTTCTGCCACAATGGGATTCTGGAAGTAGTGTAAAACATAATCCTACTTTTCTTCTCCTGCTTTATCTTTTATAGAACATTTTACTCTTGACTTTTACTCTCATGTGCTTAAATTAAGCTGTGCCTAATTAAGTTTTAGTACTTAAATCACTTAAAGCCAATTGTTACTACTGATGAAGATTAATAAACAAAAAAAATTAAACGTTCTAAATGTATTTCAAAAATTAAAAAAAATTGTCTCACTCTATATATAAATGGTAGTTAACTATAAATATTCTAGGTGAAAAAGGAACATAAATGACTTGTTAAATTAACCTATATTTTAACTCTGAAAACAACTAGGAATGAGGAGAATTAGTTTTAAGGAATTCCTTTAAAGTTACCCGTGTTCTTTGAAAATGACATCATTTGTTATAGTTCATATAGCCCTGAATCATAAATCATATAGGGTCCATATAGGGTTCAATTTTCTAACAGTCCACTTAGCTTCACAGGAACTCACAAGCTGCTTAAAACTTTATAATTTTTAAACTCATAAGCTGTTTTAAACCTTATAGTTTTTCCAATACATCTCAGATTAGTAATAAGTATATAGTTTATTTCTCATCATAAGAGTAATACATATCATTAGAAGCCTATCCCTAAGAAGTATTAAGAAATTCTTGCAAATAGGTTTATTTATAAAGATAATTTTCCTCAAGTTTTTGGAAACTATGCATAAAATACCTAAACCTTTAAAAATAATGTTTTTGTTATTGAATATCAGCAATCAAGTGACAGTTCCTTAATAATTAAAGTAAAGGAATTACAATTTAATGAAGCAAATGAAATTTAAACACTTCCTGGATGTCTGGTATTTTAAAATTATGGTTAATTTTTAGGTGTAATGGTACTGTGGTTATGTTTAAATACAGTATTTCTCTTTCAGATATATATACTGAAATAAATACAGATGAAATGATATGATACATGAGATTTGCTCCAAAATGACCTGGGGGAGAAAAGGGATATAAATAGAACAAGATTGGCCATAAGTTGGGAACTGTGGAAGATGGGTGATAAGCACATGAAGGACCCACTATACTAAATGCTCTGTTATTTAAGTTTGAAATGTTAAGACAAACAAACAAACAAAAGATGGTTTATATGATGTTTTTCCATGTTGTAATAAACACAGGCAGAAGAGCTATAAGCACATTCTTAGATTAAAATTTATCTGAAGTTTTATACAGCTGTCAATCATGAGAAAGACAAATACAGATTTTACGGATATCTATAAGTCTAATTAGAATTACTACCAGAAACTGCATTTGTAAAATGTACACTACACCAAATTAAATACCCCAATTTGGTGACTGGTTTAACTAAACTAAGATTAAAATTTCAACTATTACTTACTGAATTCAAAACAATTTATTTAATCTGTACTATTGATTGTAAAACTGGCTTGGAAGAAGACATACCTGTGGACTGTGAAGGTCTGTGGTGAGCATGATAATTGAATACGCCAGAACATATGCAGTATCTGCACTAGCAAAGAGGGTTTGTCTGCAAAAATAAATGTTTCGTGTTATAAACTTTTACTGTTTACAGTTAGCATTTAAATAACTCACCTCAAACCCCATGTCACTTTTAGTTTTCTCTTTCAGGATTTATGTTCTATCTCATATTATAATTTTTTATGGAATTGTCTCATCACTTCCAGATCGTGTATAAACTAAGTTTCCTGGGGCAGGGGATTATGAACCACCCGATGCTCCCCAGAAGAGGGTCTCGGACATAGTCAGCAACCAATAAGTACTTGAATCTGAATCCTGCTTACCCCTGGTTGCATTCTAAGTATCTTGCAGCAAACTTTTCCATCAATCGATCAATTTTCTGAGCTTCCCCTGGAAGACGGAATCCTTCCAGAAACATACGAAGGGCTGAAACAAAATCCTTTCCTGAAAAGTCATGTTGGTCCACATATGCATACATGACTTCTTTGTTAAATTTATCATTATCTCCCAGGAATTCACCTACTTGAGTCTAAAGAACAAAAGACAGAAATTGATATCTTAATAGACTTACATTTCCTACACAGCCAATTTTTTAAAAAGCAGAAAAAAATCCATAAGATCCACAGGTTTTAACCACAGGGTTAATTAACTATTTCAAAAGTGAAGTTAAAAGTTAAACATACTAAATGTGTTTATTTAAAAAAAAAATCAAGATATTCTTTTGAGTATAGAGAATAAAAAAGCAAAATTAAGAATAGTTAGCTTATTTTTACATACTTAGGAGGACATCTTAAAGGGGCAATAATATTATTAACTTAAAGAATTTTACAGAAAAAGTTAGAATGAAATAACATGGTGTTCTTACAGAGTCTAATCTTTCCTCCTGATGTAAGAACTGGGCAATATCTTCAGGTGTAGTGCCAAGCATCCCTTGTTCTTGGAGGTACTGTATTCCTCTCTTTGGTTTCTTGGTAAATCTAGATGATGTTAAAGTTAAAAGGAACATTAGAAATAGAAAACCATTTGTATTGCCTGAAAAGATCTAAAACTACAGTGAATTAACTTTGCAGCACTTAGAAAACAGAAGTGTACTTAAAATAATCAATGCATTATTATTGTACAAAATGTACAAAAACAATATACTGTGCAAAGTTTTCTTTGAAAAGGATCTCAAGTGGAAGGCAACCTTTATCACTGATATAGATCATTTCACAGAGTATGTGAGATAATGCCATGTAGCAGATGAACTCTGAATAAGGATATGGATACTAAATATCTCATCCTTTTAATATATATATTCTCCTTAGTGCTCAAGTAATCCTGGCTCATTCTCCTTATATCCATTGATTATTTCTAAGTTTCCTGCTTTTAAAATACAGAACTTGAATTTTGGTGACTGTTTTAACCACAACCTGATGGCATCATTTCCTTTATAAAAAAATATATTTATATATCCAGTGTTTTCAAAATAAAGTCCACACTGATTGGACACACAAAACCTTTCTCAATATGGCTCATTTCTTGAACGTATTTACAAAACAGAAACAGACTCACAGACTTAGAGAATGAACTTATGGTTACCCTGGGGCGGGGAAGGGTGGCGGGAAGGGATGGTTAGGGAGTTTGGGATCTACATGTACACACTGCTATATTTAAAAAGGATAACCAACAAGGACCTACTGTATAGCACAGGGAACTCTAACTCTGTTCAATGTTATGTGGCAGCCTGGATGGGAGGGGAGTCTGGGGGGAATGGATACATGTATATGCATGTCTGAGTCGCTCTGCTGTGCATCTGAAATTATCACAACATTGTTAATTGGCTATATTCCACTATAAAATAAAAAGTTAAAATAAAAAAATATATAGTTCATTTCTCTCTCATTTACTCCCACATATCCCTTTCCCATTCCCTAAACATAAAGCATTTGCAGCATCTATTTCCTCTATGTGCCCTTTGCCTGTTTCACTCACTGGGGAACTCTCCTCCATGCTTGAAGATCCAATTCAAATGTCACCTCTTTCTTTCCAAATCATTTACTTTCTACTTTTATTGTTCCAATAATTAGTTTGGTACCTCATCACCGTCACCTGGGTATTGCAGGAGTTCTTAACTGGTCTCCCTGTCTCTTGTTTTGCTCACATTACAATCCATCCTTCAGGCTGCTGGCAAAGTCATCTTTCCAAAACAGAATCTAATGCTGCTGTTAACTCTGCTTAAAATCCTTCAACAGCATGCCAATGCCAAGAACAAGACAAAACCTCCTTTACACAGAGAATGAGGCCCCTGTAATCTGGATCCAGCTCGATGCTCTCATCTCACCTCCTACTTCTACCCGTCCACCCCCACCCCTGCCACACTGAATAGTAATAGTCCTCAAATGTTCTCCTTTTCCTCTGTGCTGCTGCACATGCCATTCTCTTTGTCTGAAATATCCTTCCCTGCTCTGTCCTCCTAATGATTCCCCTGTCAAGTCCTAATTAAACTGCTGCCACATACATAAATTAAAGTCAAGCATTTTTCCCTGAGATAAACACAATCTCTGCTCTCTAGAAGCTCTCACTCTAATGGAAGAAAAATTTTAAAATTATAACAGTAAAATTATTTCAAAATTTTTATAAATTTAAAAAATATATAATAGTAAAAATGCAACAAATAACGTATCCACAAAGTGAGAAGACAGCACAGCAGAGGAAATGTCTAATTAACAGAGATGATCATGATCTACTTCCTGGGAAAGTGACTGTGGAACTGAGCTTTTAAGAATGATTACATCTTTTATAAACAGTCAGGAAAAACATCCCAGACAGACAGGAAGAGGTCATACTAATACACGAGGGCATAAAGCAGCATCATATTATAATAAGTAGTTCTGCATTGTTGGAAAAATGAGATGAAATAAAGCAGCAGCAGATGATCTAGCTTAGAGTCCAGCAGATTTAAATCATGATGGGTATTATATGCTATTAGAAGAAGCCGTGGCTTTATTCTCTAAGAGGAAGAGGGGGGAGAAACAGAAGTACACTTTCATTCAAGAAAGATTACTCCAGCTAAGTGTAAGAAAAGACTAGAGAATAAATAAGACCAAAGAAAGGCAAGCCAATTAAAAGAGTATACTAGTCAAGGCACCAAATGGTGACGGTGTGACTTGAGTGAACAACTGGGAGACAAAGAGAATAAACTGCAGAGATATACAGGAAGTAGGATCAGCTGGATTTAGTGACAAATTAGATCTAATGAGGAAATCTAAGGTAATTCCCGGGATTCTGGCTCATAAACTTAGTAGCGTGCTGGGGTTACTAGCCTGAATGGGAAATACAGAAACAATAGGGTTTTCTGTTTGTCTTTTGTTTCGGGTTGTACTGGGGAGTTGATTATGGAGACTGATAAATTTGGTTGTGGACATGCTGAGTGTGAGAAGCTACGCAGTGCCCAGGGGAGATGTCCAACAGGCAATTACGGATGAGTCTGGAGTTCACTGGAGTTTTTATGTTAAAAATAACACTTGGGAACTGTGAGATGTTACCATATAGTAGCTGAAGTCATGAGAAAGAACATGATCATCTAGAAACTACAAAGAAAAGGGCTGAGGGACAGACCCTGGAGATGTTGAGATGTAAGCCCAGGACAAAGAGCCCATACAAGACTGAGACGGCATGGTCAGAAGGTAGGGGAGAAGGACAGAATGGTGTCATGAAACGAACAGTTGTGGAAGAGTATCCTGGGAGCACAGCATTCTCATGGAAGTGTGAAGCAGAAAGCAAGCCGCGTGGCACTGGAGGAACTCGAGTGGCACTCCAGAGGAACAGTGGAGGCAGGGGGACGTCTGCTCTGGGGCCCTGGGAGGACTCCCTCTCACTCCTAAGTACTTCGAATTGAGTGGTCCTACCTCGGCAGCACTCTGTACAACACTCCATTATGGACTTCACACAGTACCATTAAAAAATATATTTTGCCCATACTTAGACTGTAATCTTGAATATAAGGACCAGTACCTTCATGGTTCTTGGCACACAGTCCCAAGTACCAAACATGTGTTTGCGGGGTGACCAGCAGAATTTCAAAATGAATATCTGTTTGCACATACGAGACACTGAGACCCCCAAAACAAGGGCTGTTTCACTCATCAGGTTTCCCCAGCACTTTGCATAATGTCTGGAACAGATGGGACTTTAATAAATACTGACTGAACAGCTAGAATAAATGAAGTATTGATGGCTATTTCCTGAGGCTATTTTTGAGATTTTATAATTTTATGACAATGAATATGTGTACATTTTATCAACGTTTTTTCTTTTACATTATCGGTGAAAAGGGGCACCAACAACCACTGCTTAAGACTCAGGAAGAAATGCTTTACAGCAGAATTAGCAAGTCAAGTAAACATATAAGAGAATTTTTTTTAACAGTTTAGATTCATGGATCTAGATTCATAGAGAAAGGCCAGCAAGTTCAGTTTTCCTCACAGCATCTCTTTGAAAGAAGAGAGGGGCAGTAAGAGGAAGGAAAGCAGCACAGTGTGACTCAGACAGGAGACAGTCCAGGAGCAGGATGACAGCACACAACTTACTAGGAAATGATTTCACGAGATCAGGGTCTGGTAGAGAACCCAAGTTTGAGAAGGAGGTTATCACCTTATTGACATATAAAAATGCAATCAGTAACGATAAATCAGTAACAAGAGCAGCACATCTGTAACTGAAGTGGAGAGAATATAAACCCTATAAAGGAGCAACACTCACAGGAGAAGTTCCCTACTTTAAATGTGAGTTATCATCTGCTTAGGGAATATAATGCAAGATTTTATAACTGAGCTAAACAAACAGTGCAAAACTGCACAGATGATGTTTGTCAACAACACATAAAATATAGTGCAAAATTAATGCACATTACAAGGGTCTGTTTGGGCCAGACTGCAATGAACAAGGGGAGCTGACTAAGGAGTCACTAGAAGTCTTGGATCCAGGAGAGCTGTACTCCATTTTATTCTCTGAAGGGTGTTAATAGAAGGGACTAAAAATAATCCAAAAATGTAAAGAAACCCAGGATAAGGGTGGCACAGTACTGGCAGAGGGATATTCAATAACATCTCTCCGTAAAATTGGACACTCACAAATCTATCCCCTGTTCTATTATTTCTTTTTGCTGCTTTAGGACTTCAAATTGCTCTGGATTGTCAGTGCCAGACATCTGTGTGCTGTAGCTGCCTATTCCTGATGATGATGTTGACTCCAGGGAATTTAAACTTCCGTATCTGTTTATTGTCTCAGGGTGTTTTATTTCATTCGTCTCTTGCTCTGAGGGTTTTTCCTGACCTGTAAGTAGAAAAACTGATTCAGTAAATTATTCTGTCAAAGGAAAAAAATTTCTCAAATAAGGCAAGCTATTTCAATGTTGGTTAGATAGCTATTTAATACAAATAACGTATTAGGTGCCATAACAGATAATATATACTTTGACATTAAAACACACTGCAATTAGTACAGGTACAATCTGCATCACTAGGAGTTCTTTTTGCAAATACAGTGCTGAGTATCCACTGGGTTTCTGCTCTCAGCTCATGTCTCACAAGGAACAGTTTTCCCTCAAAGGACTGAGATAACACCAGGATAGCCTCGCAGCTGTGAGTTTTTCTCTGAGTAAGGGTAAACGTCAAACATAAATGAACAATTCAATCTTCTTAAAACATTTTTGGCTTTTATATGTTTCTTCTATGATTATCCTTTAACCAAGTTGCATAAACACGATTCACTTTAATATGATATTCAAAATACTTTTAGGAAGATTTAGAAAGAAAAAAGTTGGAATAACTAAGCTGGGAAATTCATAATTTGAAGTTCGTTATTTAACTCAGAACGCTTCTTTACCAGCTAAATGAATAAAGATGTCAGGAAACTGGCTTAATGGCTTCTGCAACTATCCTCCAAAGCATCATTTAGAATTCTACTCAAATGTCATCTTACCAAGAGTTGTCTGAGAGTTGGGATTCACATACTGATCCTTACTCCATTCAACCATACACTTCAAAATTGACACTAAGCATTCTAAACCTTTTTTCCTCAGGCTCAGTTCCTACAAAATAATTCATAAAGAGAATAAAAACAAACAAAAATCTTTTAAGGAAAATACACAGCTCTTCCTTGGCAAAGTTCAAATTTCAAAATGTTTTTAAAGTTCTTACCTGAACATTACTCATACCGAGTTCTTGACTGCCTCGTCCTTGAGCAATTTTTGATAGATCATTTACTAGTCTTTCAAATATGTTTGCTGCATTTAAGTCACAATCATAGTTTACGTAAATATCCACCACACTCTGAGCATCTGTAACAGTACAATATGTTAATTTTAACAAAAGGCATCTAGTATATGAATATATTTGGCCTTTTAAATATCTCAATAAGAAAGAGATAATAAAGAAGGATAATTTCACGTACCTGCACAAATCCTTGTCAATGTCTGAATAACCATCCATTTGTGGTCAAATGAGCTGGTAGAAGTCTCCAAAATGTATAGGAAAATTTCTTTAAAGAACACCTGTGATTAGGGAAAAACCTCCATTTAAAATATTGTTTATAATTCATATATGTGATTACTTTTTAAATATCCCAAAGCTGCAGAGCAAAGATCAGGACCCAGGGTCCTGGAGTTCCACTCCTTTTGAGTTCCATTTCTGAGACATCAGGACTTAACTTGGGTTGGTCACTTACACTGGCCCTTGCAGTAAAGAGCTGTACTTCATATCACTGTATTTTGTTATCACACAGCCACTACAACAGAAATCTGCAAAAATTTGGAGTTCTTCTGGGAGATTATTTCTTAAACATATTTACAAAACTAATAAAACTCCTATTTCATTTTTAATCCCCCACAGAACATAAACTATATTCTGTTCATCAGTTATATTTTTCAGACATTATAGTACTGGGCAAGCCTAAGTGTTCCTAGATTTTAAAGTAACTGACGTTGTCATCTACACAATAGAAAGGATCTAACTCCCATATACTGTTATATTTTTATAATTACTCACACAAGTGGGAATCTCTTTTGTCTGAAACCTACAAACTATTTCTCACTATTCTTTACACCAAATAATGCCAAGCACAAAGGATTTAGTCAACCTTATTTAAAAAATTTCTATTTAAGAGCTAAGAATTTTCAGATTCATATTTATTTTGGAAAAATGACTACAACTCAAGAGGGGATGAATGAAAAAGAAAACCTAAAACAACATATTAATATTTATGGAACATATGTATTATGAATACAAAAATTCGTATTTGTAATTTTAGACTACTAACATCTTATCCCCCTCAAAAGGACAAAATACCCTTGTGATGTGCTTTTCTTTCACAGAATTCAACACATTTCTATTACTCGCCTAATGTCAGCATTTCCTGTAAGACTGTAAGCTCTAAGAGAGTAGAGACAAGGTCCCTCTTACTAAGCATTGTGTCTACACTGCATGGCAAATATAGTAGGCATCCAATACATATTTACGGCCACAATTCTCAAACACTGCACCAAGTAACCCCAGAATGCTGCAGCAAACTCAAGAGGGATGCCATGAGAATTTCTGGGGGAAAATTCAGAGAGAAATACATTTGCTGGATACCTCAAAAAACTTCACAGTTTCAACATCAATTAAATCACATGACATTCCTTTCAATGACATCGTTATTTCTGCAAACCTGGGGTTCAGTGGTTGCTAAGATAAGCAGGTACTGCATGAAAATCAATGAAGGAAATGAGGGTGGTAATGTCCAATTTGATTTCAAAATCTGAGAAGTTTGCAGTGTCCTATAGGCTCATACATTCCAGTAGTAACTGTTGACTATTTATAAATGAAATAAAAACATTTTTTCTTTCAATTTATGTGTGCTTCATCCTCCCCACCCACCCCCCGCCCCCAAATGCAGACTTCATTGTTAAGAAAAATACTTGTTAAGTTGTTTGGACCTAACTGCTTAATAAATGGAACTGTTAGATATTTCTTCTGGAGTAAGGTACACCATGAAAAGATTAGAAACGCTAATGGTGCCGTGGATCAAGAGTTTGAAGCTCTCTGATTTATGGGAAAATAAAAAAAACACATATTTGGAGAAAGAGGGGGGAAAAAACCCTTTAGCTACTGTCTACAGGTTATCAAACTGAACTAATATGCAAAAGCCTATTATAGTAAATTAAGACACCATGCCTATCAACAGGGGCTCTAAGAAAAACCAAAATTCTAAAGAGTTATAGAGTACCTATCATGTAATACATGTAAAATAACAGTTCTATCATAAGCACTTTGTCTTCACATAATTTCTCTTGAAAAAGTGTGTATACACTGTATTTTCTGAAATAGATATATAAGTTAATACCCAAGGAAAAACTTCATTATAAAAACTCTAAGATTCATTCTCATAAGATGAATCTTCACACAACAACAATCTCAATTTTGTTTTGCAAATTTAGGTTTTCATATGTTGGGTTTCCTCCAAGTGGAACGCAGCTCATCTTGCATTTGAATATGTTCAGTACTTTCAAAAGCATATCTATATTTACCTTGTTTTATCCTCATAATCTCCCCATAAGGGACAATGGAGGTTGAAATAAACCTGATCTCTTTAAAAAAAACAGAATATTACTACAACAATTTTAATGAGAATCTACCATCTATGGACAAGAAATTTCTTAGAAGTATTTCCCTTTAAATTCATGCTTACAAAATTTTTGTATATCAAATTTACTTTACAGAAATAGTAATCACAACTTAAATGATTTTTATGATATCTGGTTCCATAAGAATTTACACTTCACACAGTCATCTAAATAGTACTTAAAGAAGGAGAGTCTCAGAGAAGTAATTGAATGCACAAAGTCTTCCAAAATTCTCTAATGTCAATTTAAATGTCTCATCATCGAATGAAACACTTCTGGCTTGTTACAGAAGCAAAAGTTCCACAAGTTTTTATTTTAAAGTCTCTTTTATTTGTAGTTCCTGAAGATAATGAGAAAAAACTATCTAAAAATAGTAACTTCCTAGTTTTGCCTTGCATTATTTTAACACACATATGGCAAACTTCTAAAACTTGACAACATATATGCACCAGAAATTGTTTCCTGTCCAAAAATATGACCCAAATTTTAAAAATTTTCACTTAAAATACCAAGACCTTATTCTGTCTCATTCCCATAATAATGTTCCACATGAATTTTAATAGATACTGTAGAACCTTTATAATAAAGGATAATATCAAAACTCTGGGAAAATAATGATTTATCCTTCCTGTGAGCTAATGAATTCTTAGTCTTGAGTTAGGATTAAATATAAAAATTAAAACGTAACTGCACATCATATCAAACATAATATAAAGGTAAAAGTTGACTAGCATAAAAGTATTTCTAAAATATACCATGTCCCAATCAAAACAATATTTTAACAAAGGACAAGCTGGAAAAAAATCCATTCAATCAGTAAAACAAAGTACTGTTTTTAAATACTGAATTATTTGAAGGTAAAAACAAAAGACCAAGAAACGGTACACTTGCACAATACATGCGTACATGGTTGGGAGATTCCCTAATTTCATTTTGCTAAGGCTCTGGAAATATTTTAGAATGACATAACTGTTATTCTAGTTCCAAAGATGTTGAGAGAAAACTTTAGGAATATAATAATAACAGATATATTGGGAAAAAAATATAAAAGTTAAAATTTCAAATGTCCTAAAATATAACTCCTAAAATATAATTCTTCTTGATCACCTCTTTAAGGTACCAAAAACTTAAATGGCTTAAAACCATGCAGACAAAGTATTTGTTTAGAGCTTTCTTTTAAGATAACCAAGTTCACTATTACGTATCATATACACAATGGCAAAATTATTGTGAGGACCAAATTAATTCAAGACAATTAAAATCATTCATGGAACTACTTATTATACATTCCTTGAAGGCAGGAACTCATGTCTTAATTTGATTTTGCATTCTTAGCGCTTACCTAGTGCTTAGTAGTACTTTGTAGGCACATGTTACATGATAATACACAAATATTATTTCACATTCTAAAAAACTTTCCAGTGTATTAAAACATGATTTAACATGAAAACAGATGAATAGCCAACAATGCTTAAATGCAGAACATACCTCAATCTGCATCTTCAGATGCGTCTTGAAGTTTGACAACAAAGTAAGAAATATGGAAAGGGAAAGCTCAAAAACCTCTGGAACAGAAGAAACTCCATTTTTTGAGAGTGCAACACACAGATACTGCTTAATAGCATTAATAAACATCTCATTTGTCCTGAAAATAGGTCCTGCATTCTGCAGAATGGATAGAAGTAACTGCAATGAAAGAATCTTGGATCGTAACTCATGAGACCTAAAATATAAAAAAGAAGGCACAGTATATGGACAAGTTTAGCATTATGGTAATAATAGGTTGTTCCAAAGATATTTCCTGTACCACATAATTTCACAAACCTTTACATGGAAAGAAACAGAAAACTCTGCAACATAAAGAAGAAGGTACAGTACATAAATAAGCTTGGCCACTAATAATGGGTAGTTCCACTGATGTTCTCCTTCTACCACATAATTTCATGAACTTTTTAAATGGGAAAACAATCACTCACACGTATTTAACATCAACCTACTGTTCCTTTGAACAAGAAAAGAAATTTTAAAGATTTATGCCTTGTTCCTTTCTTTCACAAGTATATTTCACTTTTTAGAAATCAACATGAACTTCTCAGATTAAGGGCCATATTTAGTATAAATAGGTTCCAATGTACTTTTTTCCTAGTTATGCTACTCAAAAATCCTAAATACTAATAAAAAGTTTTGGTGCATTACCAAATTAAAGCATTGTTTCAAGCTTACTTTTTCTGTAACCATCGAAAACTCTTTTTTTAAAAAATACATACAAAGAGGCTTTTAGAATACTTGTACCTCTTGGTAGCTTACCCACTTATTCTAAATACGTATTTTTATATAATGAAAAGCTGAAAAACACATTTAAGCTTAAATTGAAAATGGCATTTTTCTGATCAATATACTGTGCCACATTTCTGATCACTATCTAGAAGTTTAATGATCAGATTTCACAAATACAATTTTTCTCCCATTGAAACAGGTTTTTTAAGCCCAAGAGACCAAGGAGATTGATCCCAGGCAACTTTTCAAATGCAGAACACATCTAAATGCTCTAGCCATTGGTTCTTTTTTTAATTTATTCCAAATTGTACTCAGTCACATTTACACCACATAGTAAACTTAATTGCTCTTGATTTCTACCTTAAAAATTTTATGGTTTTAAGTGTCAAGTGATTCAAGGACCTAAAACTCTAACAAGGAATATTTAATTTTAGGTAAATAGGAATCACAAAAAATACTGCCATCTTTGAAATAAAACTGGAACCAATAATACCATTAATACACAGTCATGTTTCCAAGATGCCTATGCCTCTGAATCTAAGAATACGTATGTGCAGCAAATGCAGTATTACAAAACAAACAAACAAACAAAAAAACCTTAGATAACTCAAGTTAGAAACAGTGGGAATAAGACTTTGAATACTAGCTATAGGAAAATATGGAGTGGGCCAGGTACTCCCCCTTCACGTTGAGGCCTTCCAAGGCTTATCCACTACTGCTACTTCCTTAGTCTACCTCACATTTATCACCCTTTTTGCTCAGTTCCAATAGAAACTAAAACCCGCAGCTTATCATTCACCAACGCATGAGTTTTCTTATAAGTATATTTTATCTTTGTATCCACAGCATCCAACAAAATGCCTCATTAGTATGTGCTCAAAATAATTAACGGATTTATTCATGCACTCATCTAAACATTAAGTATCTACTATGAATAGGGCATTAATCAATGAAGAGATGGTCAAATGATTGTTTGATAACACAATAAAGTATACTTCTGACAGGCAAAAGAAGCTTGACATTACAGGTCTGCAGTTTTTTTGTGGGGTAGTTTCAAATTACGATTCAAGCTTAAAGAACATTTCCTGGATCATCATCTTAGCAAGGCCACAAAATATAAAGAGAAGCAAAGACAAAAAGGAAATCGTATAACTACAAAAGATCATTAATTTTGGCAAAACAATCATTCAAGATAGAAAACCATATACTCTGGAAAAAGAACAGTTTCTAGGGGTGGAAAATTTGATCTCTTTCAGAATTCCATTCCAATATTTAATGACTGGTGGTCGAGAAGGTTTTCTTTACGTTGAAACAAAATTTCCTAATATCTCTGACTTAAGCCCACTACGTAGGAGGATAATTTACATTATTCGTCACAATAATCTTTTGTAATATTAAAGGTCTGATTTGGGAAAACTAAACATCTGAGGCTTTTAAGGTCACCAACATTTTTAAATCATGGGAAAAATGGCTTTCAGCACTAGCACCAAATTCTAAAGTTATTTTCTCCTTAAAGTAGGTCTTCATCAATCCAGAATGATAGGTCAAAATTGTCATTCCCCCCCCATAATGAAAATAAGAAACTGAAAAAATTTCAAATATATTCGTATAAAATATATAGGCTATAATCAAGTTTATATTGTAATTCGAACAACCTTAATCCTGTTTCTGTAGCGTTTGTATTTTCAAAATATTTCTGACTCTCAGGGTTTGGGGCTAAAAAGATAAGAGTTTCAGGCTTCTGGGCCTAAAAGATGTTTCTCACTGAATCAGTACAATGTGACAAAACAAAACTGTAGAAAGTATAACAAATGTGGTTTCCCAAAACTTATAAAGTTTTTATTGTAACTGTCTCCAGTCTTCCTTCTCAGTTGACACTTAGAAACTGAAATGCTCTAGGGTTTTAAAAATGAATTTCCCCCTATTTCAATATCCCTTTCTCAAAGTCACTCAGGCCTCTTCAAGCTGACTTTCTCCAGAAAGTTCTCCTAAAACTGACATGCTATATAATACATGATGCTGCAACATCAGAGGAGCAGGGCTCTTTAATAAATCCCAAACTCAACCTCGAGCAGGAAGTACTTGCATTGGAATCATTTACACAGAAAATATATGACAATTTATGACTTAAAAAATGGCACTTACCTACCGTTTAGACTAATATAATTGATGGGAAGCAGATGAGTGACTCCTATGTTAAAGTATTTCCTGCTCCCCATGGGAGAAAGTTTTCATCTTAGGGCATTTTTTCAGACCTTAATGAATATATTATTATCTTTCATTATGACTTTTAAGATTTATTTCTCTTAGGTTTTATTACCTTTCAAGTAGTAGCTTTCAGAAGCCTAGCATGAGGCTACACGTAAAGGGCTACATTAGTACCAATGTTACTTACAATATTAAAATAATAATTCATTTAATCATTCAATACTTGATGAGCACCTACTATGCACCAGGCACAATTCTATAATGCTGTTGGTGTGCTTTTGGAAGATAGTATAAGGTATCTACTCTAGCAATTTTGAAACTCACTGTTCTTTAGTACATGTTTTAAAAAGTAAAATAACCCCCCAAAGTATTTTTGAAGGTCCTAAAAGACAAAAACAAAAGAAAACCCAAAGACTATTTTACAGTAAGGCTCAAGATTAAAAAGCTGCATTTGTCAGGCAGAACAGCTGAGGACTTACTTTGGATCTGGCGGTCCATCCGACAGTGGTTTCATTGACAGTTTACACAATGACCTGAATACTAGAAAGGCATCCTTTTGTAAAATGTGGGAAAACTTAGCACCAGGTGAAGGTCCTGAAGAATTTCCAGATTCCTAAACAAGTGAACACACCATGTAAATAAAGGTATCTGCCAGTGCAAATCATTTCAGCCTTCTATATATTTTATTCGATTCAGTTATATGTGGGGTTCTACTGGAAGCAAAACTAGATGAGGAATTTGCCATATTGTTTTTCTTTATTGTGACATGCCACTCCCATCCCCAGCAATAAATACCTTAAAAAATGCATTCTTTTAAAATATGCCACCAAACTCTTAAAATTTACCCATTTATGGCCTAAACTATGCTTTCCACTACCTGTCACTAGGTGTTTTATGTTTTTGTCCTATTTTATTTTTTATCTACTCTGCGCAGATAGACATAAGACAATGGAGACTGTTAAGGCAACATTTAAAAGTTATTAACTGATAAAGGTCAGCAAGGCCCGGAAAACTTACCCCTATGTATGGGGCAATGATTTAGGGTAGGACTCCCTTATCTGAAAAGATAAGGAAAAAATACACAAAATAGAGGGTAGGAAGGATGAGGAGGACCCTATCACTACCACAGTATGGATTTTATTGTACCCTGAGCAAAGGTAAGATGAAGTTCTCCAGATCTCCAGAAGCTCTTTCCCCTCCTAGTATACTAGAATTATCCTATAAATATGTGATAAGAATGTTCTTTTTAAATGTAATTTCAATGGGGGAGAAGGAAAGATGTGAACACATATGAGACACACCTTAGAGTTGGAAATATAGCTATCAATATTTTAAGGAAATAAACTGCTCTGGATTTATATCAATGGGAAAAAAAACACAACTTTTTATTTCCTCAAACTGAAATCAGCCAGCATTATCAACTGGATATATTCACCACAAGGTGTTGGTAGCAGCCTATCAATTTGTAAGATTAAGAGGATTTTTCCTCTATTTATACCTGAGTATCATTGGAAGAGACAGACAATCTGTCATCAGGTAAGGACGGTGTATATGCAACAGAAATTGGTGTTCCTGGAATTCCATTTGCTTGAATATTTTCAGTGTCACTACCATCTTCTATGGTTCCAATGTTGCCATCTGCACTTGCATTTATGGTAGCCCTTTCTCCCATATCTAAAACGGTAAGAAGAAAAAACATGCAAACATATTTAACTTAACTGAAGTGCACTGAAAAAGCATACACTATTTAAAATGAAACAGTGGCAGAAAAGCAATGTGAAGTAAGATGTATTGGCACCATTTAAAGGTTAGCATACTTACTAGTAAGTATGCATTTGGAATATATCCAAACATGATCCTTAAGTAGCTCTGGCAATGGAACACACTCAGCTGATGAAAGGCTAACAGAATGTGCTGAAACAGAAGCTTACTTTTAGTCTATATTAGCATTTACTAAACTGAGTCCTAATGAATGCTAATGCCTTAAGATATTAAAAGAAATTCTTCAAAAAAATCCCATTTTCAAATAAGTTTGGGAAATGATGGAAAATAGGTATCTTTATCACAGCCTTTAATTTGCTAATACACTGAGTTCTCCAAAGGGGATATACAATACACAGTGTTTCCAAAATTTATTTTACCATGAGATCCCAACCCCCTTTTTAGAATACCTACTAATACCTCTAATAACATATATTCTTTGGAACACAACTATGGAAATAATGGCTGTGAATATTCTTCAGTATGTCACTCTGAGTAATCTTACTTGTGATTAATATACACAGAAATAAATGACTTCTAGTAGGACAAACATAGACAATGCAAACAATACCAAGTTTCAGAACTACTCTAGGTGTAATGCATGTTACTTTAAAAAAGAAAACTTCATAGCAGCACTATTTACAGTAGCCAAGATATGGAAACAATCTAAATGTCAACAGACAGATGAATGGATAAAGAAGATGTGATTGATATACACATATAAAAACACGATGGAATACTATTCAGTCATAACAAAAAATGAAATTTGAAGCAACATGGATGGACCTAGAGATTATCATACTAAATGAAGTAAGTCAGAAAGAGAAAGAAAAATACCACATGATATCACTTGTATGTGGAATCTAAAACATGACACAAATGAACTTATCTACGAAACAGAAACAGACTCACAGACATAGAGAACAAACTATGGTTGTCAAGGAGATGGGGGAATGGGGGAGGAAGGGATTGGGAGTTTGGGATTAGCAGATGCGAACTATTATACATAGAATGGATAAACAACAAGGTACTACTGTAAAGCACAGGGAACTATATTCAATATCCTGTAATAAACCATAATGGAAAAGAATATGAACTAAAGAAAGAAAAAGGAACACATACATGTCTGTGGCCATAACTCAGTAGCTATCTGGCAGGAAACTGCTCCTCTCATGCTGCCAAGTAAAAGAAATTACAGGCTAGCATGAGGGAAATACAATGTACTAGAAGGAGCACAGATTTTGGAATATGAAAGACCCCTGCTGTTTTAATCATGTCTCTACCACTTAACTGGAGAAGTTATTTCCCCTTCTTCATAAGCAACAAAGATAATAATGTCTATAAGGAATCACCAAAACACACACACATGCACAGTACATAAAGAACACAATTGGTTCTCAATAAGGGGTAGTAGCTATTATTAATCTTGCTGATAACTGGTAACATGTGCCCAATTTTTTACCTGATTTGAGTAATGAAAGGAGTGTACCTGGTAATACGCTAATGTCTGACGGACTAAATACTATTAAAGCTTTCTATATATATGTAAAGAATGCTTATATATATGTAAAGAACTCTCTGGAAGAAGTCACAAAAATTTAATAATGATTATCAGAAACTGATGATTGTTCCCCAAAGCACTTACTCCCAACCTTTTTCTCTGTACTCAATTACATCTCTTTCCACTGCCCCTCCTCCACCTTCCCTTAATAAACAACTTCCGCCTTCTACTTAAGCTACGCAGATAATTTAACATAGGCTTCCTTACTCCTCCTCACCCACTATAAAATTCCTTAACACCAACAATCATCTTTATCTTCCCTCTCATTTCAGGGAAAAAATATTCCTTCACATTTCTAAGATGAATCATTCATTCACCCTCAAATCTACCTCTTCTTGCCTTAGGTAGTGTCCTTCTCCCCTGGATACTTTCTTGAAACATTACATTTTCAATTTGTGCACATGACTGGATCTTCCCCAATACTCAACCAACACACTCACATCTTTTCACTATAAAGACATAACTTTCCTGCAACTCCTACCACACATCAGCTACTGTCCATTTTTCTTTTCTAAATCAAATTTCTAAAGAAATAATTAATATTCATTGATAATACTTTCCTTCTTAGGAAATTTCTGAAACGAATTGAAAACATTCTCTTATTTTATTTTCAGGCTTTGAAGCCAGACATCTTTGGGTTGGAGTCTTTACCACTTCTTACAGGTTAGCTTAATCTCTCAGTGCCTCAATTTCCTCATTTGTAAAAAAGGGAATCATAACAGTACCTAAACATCCCAGAGTTTGGGGAGGATTGAGTAAACACAAGTAAAGCACTTAAAATCATTGGGGATACAAAGAAAGTACTTAACAGTTAGATATTATTATTCTCTATGTTTTTTCCCTCTAATTCTCCCTCTAATTGTCCCCTAAACATAAGTGCAGACTTCTGTTTACAAGGTGGTGAGCTGAGCCCACTAATTTACCTTCTTCTTTCACAAATCCCACTCAAACTACAAGGGAAAAAAAAAAAAAAAAAACAAGAGAAATAGCCTTTAGTAGCAATGGAAAACTAAGGAGGATATAATCAATAGACCAAAATCTTGAAGGAATTTCTAAAAATTAAGATAAGTTCATGGGAATTCCCTGGCGGTCCAGTGGTTAGGACTCGGCGCTTTCACTGCCATGGCCTGGGTTCAATCCCTGGTTGGAGAACTAAGATCCCATAAGCCACGCAGCATGAACAACAACAACAACAACAAAAGGTTCGGATGGAGGAAGAAGGGAAAAGCCAATAATGTTCAGATGCCTGTGACTGAACACATGCAAAGGACAGAGCTACCTGAGAAGTGGCTGAATTGTACCATGTGAGTTCCAATATACTCCAAAGCCTAGACAGAATGCCAAGGGCTATGGGGTAGGAGGGAAGAGAGCTTGGGAAACCAGGCCAACGTCTACCAACAGAGCTGTCAGCAGCCACGATCATCTAGAATGTATCTGAGTGCAGCCTGTTAATTAAAGTGGAGGATTTGCTTGGTAGGTGTCTTAACCTAAGAAGTAGGGTAGGAGGGGAGAGAGCAGCGTCCCAGCTAAGGGAGAAGAGACAGTGCTGCAATAAACACTGAGCAAGCTAGTACAGCAGTGAAATCTCAAGTTCTAGGCTTCCACTCTAACCACGTGTTTCTACTTAACTAATGCTAAATAAAGCCCTAACTGAACGAAGGCAGCCTAAGATTTCCTGGCAAAGGCTGGGAGAATGGGAACAAACCAAGTTTGAAGAACACTCCCCCCACTCCTGACCCCTAGGCTAGAATATATAAAACGTTGAAACAGCATTTATCCCAAGCTTCACATGGCTTCAGTGTGTGCTTACAACACAGCCCAAGGATCACCAGGATCCCCCTCTGCTCAAGGGAGGCATCTGCTTCTCTTAGTTAAGTTCTCAGCTGGGAAATAAGGTCTGCCTTTGGACGGCAGTCACCTGGCAGACTCTGGAGAGGAAAGCCTCATGAGAAATGGAAAAGCAGTGCACAGAATTACTGAGAAAGCTCTTTATATACTGATCAAATTTGGTCTTTCTATTCTTTAAACAGACAGAAATGTAAAGTCTACGCTCAAAAGTAAGGACAAAGGTCAGCAATCTGAGCAAATGGTTTCCTGGTGAAACATTTTACAGCTGGAACAATTTTAATTGGTACTCCCAGAGATGTGTGAAAGAATACTGCATCAATAAATAGGAGCAGGGGCTTCCCTCCTGGCGCAGTGGGTGAGAGTCCGCCTGCCGATGCAGGGGACACAGGTTCGTGCCCCAGTCCAGGAGGATCCCACGTGCCACAGAGCGGCTGGGCCCATGAGCCATGGCCGATGGGCCTGCGTGTCCGGAGCCTGTGCTCTGCAATGGGAGAGGCCACAACAGTGAGAGGCCCATGTATCGCAAAAAAAAAAAAAAAAAAAAAAAAGCGCAAAGCACTATGAAAAAAGGGAGCTCAAGAAAAAATAGGGGTTCTTGGAGACAAAAACAAAATTACTGAAAGAAAAATCATACACTGGGAAAAGCAGTAGAATGGACATTAATGAATAAAGTATTGGAAAGCCCCTTGTAACATTTTCTCTGAATGCAGAATCATAAGACAAAATGATGGAAAGTAGGAAAGACTGTCAGAGCGATAAAGGATATGATGAAAAATACTCAACAACTGTAGTGTGTGATGTGGAAGGGAAGAATGGAAAGAAAGAGGAGAATTAATAGCTAAAAACATAATAGAAAAATCACTAGAATGATGAAAAGTTATGAAAAGAATTCAACAGCTAGTCCTGATTTAAAAAACAAAAGTAAAATCACACCCAGGCACACACACAAAAAGATAAAAAGTATCTTTTAATAAACTAGAAATACAGAAAACTTACTGAACTTGATAAAGAGTATCCTCCAAAACACAAAAGCAATCATCAAACTTACGGGTGAAATATAGCAATAATGTTAAAAACAAATGAGGATTCTTGCCACCATTAACCCTACTCAACATTTTCTTGAGGTTCAAACTAATGTTATATAACAAAACTGAGAGACCAAAAATGAAGCGTAAATATTATAAAGGAAGAAACAAAGATAAAATATCATTACTCACCTAGAAAACCCAAGATAACCAAATGAAAAACATTTAGAAACAATTACTAAATAAACTTACTTTTTGAACTGAATGAACTGGTTCTAAACTTTGTGTATACATTTAATGAAATGTATAAAAAACTGATGGGGAGGGACTTACACTATAAAGATCAACATATACAATAAAGTTAAAATATTTTAAACAATTCAACACTGGATAAGAATAAACAGCTCAATGTGACTGTACAGAAAACTCCAACAGAACCATTTTGGATAAAAGTGGGATTTCAAATTAATTTAGGAAAGGAAGTATTATTCTAGGTTATAACTAGCTATCTAATCTCATACCAAACAGAAAAATAAATTTCAGATGAATTAAAAATTTAAATTAAAAAAATGAAAACAAAAGTATTAGAAAAACATGGTATGGTAGAATATTTTTGTAATCTTAGGGTGGTAAAATCCATTCTAAGCAAGACAAAAACACAAAGAAAAAGGCTTTATTTGTTAAATTTTTTAGGTATGGTCAAATACCTGCTGAGAACAGTAACAACAGAAGCAAAGGGAAACAAAACAAAACAAAGACTGGGGAAAAAATATTTATAATACAATGAACAAGGGCTAATTTCTTAAGATGAAGGAATCTTGAATTAAGGAACAAAAACCCATCAAGAGGGAGGGGATATGGAGATATATTTATACATACAGCTGATTCACTTTGTTGTACAGCAGAAACTAACACAACACTGTAAAGCAATTATACTCCAATAAAGATGAAATACAAAAAAAGAACAAAAACCAAAAAAACTGAATGGAAAAATGGGCAAAAGATAGGAATAGGCAATTCAGAAAAGTATAAATAGCCCATAGACACTCAGCTGCACCACATGAAATTGCCAGTATTTGACCTACAAAAATAATGACTGCTTCCTATGTTTTTACCATGCAAATAATCAAAGAAACATAAATTAAAACAATAAGATATAGTCCATCTATTAAAGTGATGTTAAACAAAGCACTGTATATAAATTTTAAATGTTCATACATCTTGGTCAAGTATTCCTTACCCTAAAGAAAAGTGCAAAATGATATCTATAATATGAATGCTCCATGAGAGCCATGCAAAGCAAAAACTAGTAAATAACCTAAATGCTAGTATTAATAGGAGGTTATTTAAATAAATTATGGACCACCAATATAATTAAGTACAATATGACATGAAAGGAAAAGTATAATTTAGTATGTGACAACAGCAGATTATAAAGCAGTAAGTACAGTATGTTCCCATTTATATTCAAATATATGAATACAGACATGCATGAAAAATGTTATTAAAAAAACTTTTTAAAGAGCAAAAAACATATCAAGGTCAGAAGACTTGGGCAAATAAGGAACTGAGAGAAAATATTTGTAAAATATATCACAGAATCCTAATATAAAAGGATTCTCTGAAATTATAAGGGAAAAAGGATAAAAACCTGACAGAATGAACAAAAGACATGAATAATGACTCCCTAAAAAAGATATACAATGGCCCTCAAACACAACAAGATATTTAATTTCACTCGTGGAGAAATGCAAATTAAAACCAAAGTAAGATACAATTCTCACCTGTCAGGCTGGCAAAAATTCAAAACCTTAAACTCCACTGGGAGCTTGGAGAAAAAGGCACTCTTGTATGTTGCAAGTAAGAGTGCAAAACAATACAACACTTATGAAGAGAAATTCAGCAAAAGCTAACATACCTTCACATTCATTTACCACTTGACCTAGTAATATTACCTCTTTGAATTTGCCCAGAGGATCAATCTCCACAAATATGAATACAGATATACATGGTTATTCACTGCAGCTTTATTTGTAATAGCAAAATACTGGAAACAACCAAAGTTCCTGTCAGCAGAGGACTGGCTGAATAAACATATACCCACATAATAGAGTATTATGCAGACAGCCAAAAGAAAAAAGATTAAGAGAAATCTCTATCAACTGAAATAGAGGGATTTCTAGTATATATTAGGTGAAAAAAGGGGAAGACACAGAAGATATACAGTGTTCTATCAAAAAGAAAGAGAAATAATCATAAGTATTTGCTTACTTCTCTGGGGAAACACACACACACACACACACACACACTATAAACCTGGGGTCCCCAACACTGCCCCCCACAACACCCCAGGCCACACGGCACGAGGTGAGTGGTGGGTGAGCGAGCGAAGCTTCATCTGTATTTACAGCCGCTCCCCATAGCTCGCGTTACTGCCTGAGCTCTGCCTCCTGTCAGATCAGCGGCAGCGTTAGATTCTCATAGGAGCGCAAACCCTACCGTGAACTGCGCATGTGAGGGATCTAGGTTGCAAGCTCCTTATGAGAATCTAATGCCTGACGATCTGACATGGAGCTGAGGCAGTGATGCTAGCACTGGGGAGCGGCTACAAATAGATTATCATTAGCAGAGAGGTTTGACTGCACAGAGACCATAATGAATTAATTGCTTACAAACTCATATCAAAACCCTATCAGTGAGTGGCAAGTGAGAACAAGCTCAGGGCTCCCACTGATTCTGCAATATGGCGAGCTGTATAATTATTTCATTATATATTACAACGTAATAATAATAGAAATAGGACTTCCCTGGTGGCGCAGTGGTTAAGAATCCGCCTGCCAATGCAAGGGACACAGGTTCGAGCCCTGGTCCGGAAGATCCCACATGCCGCGGAGCAACTAAGCCCGTGTACCACAACTACTGAGCCCGTGTGCCACACCTACTGAAGCCTGAGCACCTAAAGCCTGTGCTCTGCAACAAGAGAAGCCACCACAATGAGAAGCGCACGCACCGCAACGAAGAGTAGCCCCGCTCGCCTCAACTAGAGAAAGCCCACGTGCAGCAACGAAGACCCAACGCAGCAATCAATAAAATAATAATAATAGAAATAAAGTGAGCAATAAATGTAATGCGCTTGAATCATCCGAAACCATCCCCCTGTCCCGGTCCGTGGAAAAATTGTCTTCTATGAAACCAGTCCCAAAAAGGTTAGGGACTGCTGTTATAAACTACAAACTTATGAAAGTCGTTACCTATAAGGCAGGTCAGCAAGGGGAGAAATGGAAGGAAGAGTTCTCTAAGTATTTTATATAATTTTTACTTTGAATCATGTAAATGTTCTTCAATTTAAAAAGTTAAATCAATAAAAATAGTTAATACAAGTAACTTCTGAACACAGTACTCTCTTCATCCTTAGTAAAATATATTCTAAGGACACATATGATTGCAAAGAAATCTGAACTTTAATTAATCAGCTTGTTCTTGGTAATGGCACACTGTTTCTGCAAATTTAGGTTTTCACTGTGGAAAAAGAAACACAAGAATGAAATGCAGGAAGATGAAGAGAAACCTTGTGGTGCTGGATGTGAATTGGAACTAATAAGATTATCTTGTGATTGTATATCTCCTGTTTCTGTCCACTGGAAAAGACTAAAAGTAATAACACCCCAGTAGCAGTGAGCATACCTAGTACCTAGGCCTTGGTCTCTAAATACAATTGCCCAGTAAAAAGAATAAGGACTCCTAAAGAACTTGTTGATTCCAGGGCTGGGACAAGGGAAAGCTGAAGGTGAACCTAGAACATCTTACTGTTCCAGAAAACAAGGAAATGCTCAAAGACAATGCAATCACATCAAAAGGACACAGGGGCTGGCTTGAAGGGATTCCCACTGGCCAGATCAGGAACAAAAAATGATGACAGTAAAGGATTATAACACACTGAATAAAGGGAGGTGCTCTTCTCCATATAAAAATGTTGATTAATATTAGAATTATGAAATCACTATATTGCAATCCATGTAATATCTAAGGATCATCAAGGGATTTTAAAACCAGTAAGTGAATGGATCTTGATATGATCTCAAAGTATCACTCACAGATTACTTATTAATTATAAAGGGGAAAATGTTCCCTTACAATGAAGAGAGCTGGTGGTCATCTTTAACCAGGTGATCAAACATTATCACCAACAGGGGGTAACTTAATTATGCACCAATTTATATGATGTAATAAGAAATACCAACATTACCTAGGCAGTATTTTTGCCAAATATGTTTACTCTAAATCAAAATTAGGAAATCATCAGATCAATTCAAACTGTGCAACATTCTGCAGGACGATATTACACTCTTAAAAATAAATGTTATGAAAGATGGAAAAGAAGGCAAGAGGACTTGTTCTCAACTAATGAGACCAAAGAGACATAATCAAATGCAGCAAGTGTACCTAGAATGGGTCCTGGACTAGAAAAAGAAACAAAAGGATATAAGAAACACATTTGGGGACAACTAGGAACACTTTAAAGTGTATTTATATTAGATATTCTTAAAAGAGTGTTACTTTTCTTAGGTGTGAAAATGGAATTGTGGTTATGTGTGAGAATGCCCTTATTCTTAGAAGATATATGCTGAGTTATTTTAGGGGTAAAGCGTCATGTTGTATATAGCCAACTTTCAAATGGTTCAGCAAAAACAAAACACACACACGGGTCTACTTAAAGACAAGTAAAACAAATGTAGCAAAACTGTTAATAATTAGTGATCTAGAAAAGGACCTACAGTTTTAACTGTACTGTTCCTTGAACTATTCTCTAGGTTTGAATGTTTTCTAAGTAAAAAGCAGAAAAATGAAAGAACTTTCACTTCACACTCTGTATTCATATGTATTAGAAACTGGCAAAGGACCAGACAGTAGCCATTTTAGGCTTTGCTGGCCATATGATCCTTGTTGCCACTACTCAACTTTACTTCTGTAGTGCAAAGGCAGCCACTATAAGCAATACATAAACAAATAAGCATGGCTGTGTTCCAATAAAACTTTATTTACAAAAATAGGTAGTGGGCCAAATTTGGTTCATGGAACATTATTTTCCAACCCCTAATATACATTATAAAATTTTAAGAGAATGTGTGGAGACCTAATACTTTCTTTCTTCCCTTATTATAAGTTTATGGTTTTTTGAAAAATTCATATTCCCCAAGACCATGCTCTCTTCTTTAGCCTCTACACTTTCCCATTTGGTAATCTACTTCAAGTACTAATTTTAACAGAATGACTCCCACCTATAACACCTGCCTTGATTATCTCTTAGGCCAGAGTTCTGTATTTCCATTATATATTTCATAAACATTTCCACATGAATGGCACACCTGACGGTCAAATGCAATGTCAAAATAAAAATTAGTACCTTTTTTCCCACGCCAACATCTACTCCAATAATTCTACCAATAGTACTACCACCCACTTACCCATTTAGGCTCAAAAACTGGGAGACTGCCTGTGCAGAAAAGAGCTAACATAGCATGCCTGAGACTGCCTATCCTTAGAAAGGCCTGCTTGCAAAGTTGGCTCTTGGCTGGAACCTTGGAATTTACACTTCGGGAGGATTCTCACTCTTCCCAGAACCAATAAAAGTGGCTCACTGTGCCTCAATAGTTTGTACAAATAATGTGGTTTATGCTGGAACACCAGCTTTCCCTCTGGGAAACTGGAATTTTGGTATATGCAGATAGAGAGTGCCTATACCACAGGCTCCCCCCAAAAACTTGGGGCACTCAGTCTCTAAGGAGCTGCCCTGCTAGACAGCACTTCATAATTCAATGCTTGAGGAAATTAAGAGTTTCCCATGTAACTTCAGTGGGAGAGGAATCCTGGAATTGTCCACCTGATTTCCTCCAGACTTTGCCCCATACGCCTTTTCCCTTTGATGATTTTGCCTTGTACCTTGACTCACCACATCACAGTGGTGAGTGTAACTATATGATGAGTCCTTCTAGTAAATCACCAAATCTTGAGGTAATCTTTGGGATTTTTGACACAGTTTTCATTCTCTCTTTCACCTAGATTTCAATCAGTTGCAAACTCTTCTTGATTCAACTTCCATTATCTCACTTCTCATTCACTTTTTCCTCTCTATTTCCACTGTTACTGTCCTATTTAGGTTTAGATTACTGCACTGGTCTTTCACTGGACTTCATATTTCCCTACTTAGCTTCTTAAAACATTATTCTGATTACTTCATTTCTTAGTTCTAAAATCTTCAATGGTAACTTATTCTCTCTTAGAACGAAGTTCAAAATCCTAAAGCTGGAATTTATAACCATCCATTGGTTGGCTCCAAACTACTTTTTCAAACTTATTTTCTACCATATGACACCACATACTCTACACTTCAGCTAAAGCACCACCTGCCAATTCCCAAATCACTCTCTCTAGAGTTTAGCTAACTGTTTCCCATACATCAAACACCACTCCCTATACCTGCGTGAGTATCTATACAGTCTAAGTTCAAGTGTCACCTCCTACATGAAGCCCTCCTGGATAATTTTAGCTAGAAATACCCATTCTTTTTTTTGAATTTTAATAGGATTTTAGCTATTTCTTTCTAATGACACTTATCTTACATTCCTATACTCCAGAACCCCTTTCCTCCAGAGCATGGTCTATTTCAGATAAACGTTTGTGTCTCCTTACAGTGCCATACAATTGTATGTGCTTCCTAAGTATTCGTTGAATGAAAAGATGAATGAAAAATTAAGAATGCAATCAGATGAATACTTGCTTCTAGTGTTGTACTAAAGAAGGAAATATATTCTTAGAAATGACATTATAAATGGAAATTAGGCATGGCTGAAATAGTACTATTCTCATTCAAGAGCCACACTGTACATTTAATCATATTTCTAGAAGTACATGTAGCAAGGTACTATGCTTAGTCCTGTGCAAGATACCATGAATTAAATAAGCTTCAGTGGATTGGTCTCAAATCTAATCCTATCTATAATAATACTGTTCACAAGAAGTGTGAATGAAACTCCTATCAAACTTTAAAAAATTTTTATAATACAATCCATATGATAGGATCTGCCCCTGTATCAGCTATGACTTAGGTCATGATAATAAAGGTATAAGAAATCACGATTTTTCCGAAGATACAAAATACTAAAAACCAAATCAATTTAAACATTTTCTAGTTTATAAAGTTTAACACATTTAGGAGGAAGGAAAATATACCCTTGCCCTTCTCCCAGCAAACATAAAAACAAAAAATGAAATGGTAATCAACCTTTTTTTTAATGGGGTGGGGAACAGTGGGTTTTTATAAACAGATTATAACTGAAACTGGAGAAAAAGGAAGTACTCATCTATAATCAAAGAGATTTAAATATTTTTCTACACACAATTTTTGCCTTTTCTGTTTTGCACATTATAAAATAGTCCCCACAGTCACATGAAATAACATAAGACAGAATAAACTAATTTCAAGTCAAATATGCTACCTCCAACGATGACATTCACCATTTCTTCTACAATGCTCTGCACAATGTCTCGTGGCTTTTCCTCACAGTCATGGTTTTCGCCATCGTATAATACATCATTTTTAGATAATGCTTTAAAAAAGAAAAATTCAAGAAAACAGTATTTTAGTTTTTGGGAAACTTTTACTAAACAGTTATAATGAAAAAAATCTAAGAAATTAAGAATAAAAGAAAAAAACAGATATATGAAACTAGAAGCAATTACATGTTAAATCTTCAAAACTTTTAACCAAACCATATTTTAAAATGTTTTATCATTAAGTCAATTTCAACAATGATTCATTTGACAAGCTATTAAATGACTATTCAACTTAAATGAGTTTTCTAGATTATTCCTTTAAGAACCAAAACTTTTAAAAGTTCTGAATGAAACATTTCTAACATGTCCCACACTGATCAAATAATATTAAACGTAATTAAAGCTTCTTTTGATTAATTAGGCTCACCAGTAATAACAAGCTCATCATTGTGCTCTAATATAATGAGGTCCTTGAAGAACCAGAGACTGGGCTATCTGAGCTCTTCCTTACTATTTTTTCCCCAACATACTCCACATATCCAATGTAAAACTAAATTTAGTAAGTAAAAAAGAATTCATCTCCCAATTTAACATTAATCAAAAACAGACATAACTACCAATCAGAACTTCTGAACACACAAGAAACTAATAAAACTTGATATTCCCAGTCAGTTTGTAGTGACTTTTGCAGATAAAAATACGGTTTCCCCGGGATTTTCTGAAATGCTGAAAATATCTCAGGAAGGCTCAGTTGGCACTTTATGATGCTTTGAGATCTGGGTCCCTGTTCTGGGAGCCACTGCCCTACAGCAAATGGCCTCAGACTGCATGTGAGCTTATGGTGCTACTGTCTACACACGCCCCGCAACTCACATCACTATGAAGGACCACTACGTAAAACTCTGACTTCCAGAAGTCTGTCCTCCCTGTTGTTCACTGCTCCTAATCTACTGTTCGCTGCATTCTACAAAATACTGAATGTCACAGGAGAAAGTTGATAAATAAGCATGCCAAATCAGTAACTTCATTTTATAAAAAATTCAAATACAACAGCATTTAGATTCTTCTGTGGAGTAAAAACATATAAATGTCTTGACATACAATCTTTCCATCTTTCTTAAATTTTGTATTCCTGCACTCCAATTGGCTAAAGTTACCAAGAGCCTAAAAATTAACAATTTCAACATAACTAAATATATATAGTCACTAAAATGTGCACAAAATGATTAGCAAATCGAGTCAATTCTCTTATAAATTATCTAACAGAATTAGAGTAACCGTGAATAATACTTATTACACATGAGAAATGATTATAGAAGTTAACTTTTATGTCCAAAGTCACACAGCCAGTAAGTGAGAGAGGTGTGATTCAAAGCAGATAATCTAATTCCAGACCACGCACTCTCACCCAACGGCTCAGAAGCAAAATTTTCATTTATATCAGCTGTCGAGAGAAAAACACCTTTAAAAATCACGACTATCCCACAGGAATTATGTCTTATTTATAGTGCTGTATCTTAAAAGGTACCTACAGTGGTACCTACTACACAGTAGACGCTTCCACCCCTTGGGTCTTGGTCTATGTTGTTTCTTCTGTTAGAAAACTCCCTAAATTTTCTGGCTAGGCAATTCCTTCCCTTATCCAAACAAGATTCAGCTAAAGCAACACTTTCTCTACAAAAGTACTTCCTAACTCTCCTCAGCAGAATTATCTTATGCATGCCACTTGCAGGATATTTATCACATTACACCTCATTTATACATGCCTGACCTTCCAGGCAGACCATGAGTACCCTAAGAGCAATGGCTACACCTTCATCAGCTTTTTTAACGCCAAGTCCTAGCACAGTGCCTGGGACACAGTATGCTAAATCAATATTTGCTGAATGCACGGATGAAGAAATGGAGGAATAAATAAAGTTCCAGCCTTATTATAGATTAGCTCTTTGAACAGCTCCTTTATAAGCTTACAGTTAAAGTAGGGGAAATTTCAGCAAGGGCAGGCTAGAAAAATGTAAATCATATAGGCAGTATGGATTCATTATTAGCTTGAGTACTAGAAATGCTTGGTTTATCAAAACTGTCCCCTTTAAAGTAAATGCTAAATAAAGTACTCTTAAAAAGAGTAAAAAGGCACCAATTCATGACACTGCTGATGCTCAAACCACTGTTATGTTATGGAAAAGATGTGGTTAAAGAAAAAAATCAAGAGCTGAAAATATACTATAGAAGTCTTTCCTCAAAGTAAAGTAAAAACACAGAATTCAGATGAATTGTAACTAAGCCCTAACCATCCTAGTTCTACAAAACCACACTGGAAAGGCAACAGAATTTCCATCATTTTTTTGACACCAAGCTAAGGAGGAACAAAGGGAAGAAACTCGTTTCCTGGCAGTTTTATAGAACAGCTAAAGCTGAGAATAACGTTTGGGGAAAAAATGACTGCACGTGATTATTTTTAGAGAAACACATTTGTAAAATAAATAAATGCAATTTAATTTTTGTAATCTTGTAACCTTTTTCTTATAAATTTACTTAGAAAAAAACACAGAGAATATCTAAATCTTATCGATTATTACACATCAGGCTATAAAAATAAATATTTTTGTATGCCAGGTGGTTATTCAAAAGATATCTTTTCATATTTAATTTCAGTCCTTTTGACAATAGTACCTTGTGATCTTATAATGATTTCCTAAAATTTTCAGTCACATTCCAGAAAACTTTACTAAATAAATAGGTCTCCTGTTTGCTATGAACTAATTTTAAGAAAACTTTATCACCTAGGATGGACAAAGTCCACAATTACCACAATGTGCCTGATACCCATTAAGTCATATCACCCTTTCCACGTTTCTTTACCAAAAATGCCCTCCTACATTCTTCCCCCAACACACACCTCCCAACCCCTGCAACCCCTTCTCAGAAAGATTACTTTCGGCTGCAGCTGCCTGATCAGCTTCAGTCTGTTCATTTTCTGCACTGGAAGTATCAGATCCATTTTCAGGTTCTGTATCATCCTGAAGGCTTTTATCCACATCATGTGAATGGGGATCAAGGTCCCCTTCATGTTCCTGGGATATATGATCAACAGTCTGAGGTGGCAAATATCTAAGTTGAGGTGATTCAGGCTCATGATGGCTTACTGGAGACTGCAACAGATGATGATGCTGTCGATGCCTTTCTTTTTCCATTTGTTTGGCTTCCTGCAACTGGAAAGAAAGAAAATAATTGCCAATATTAGCAAAATAAGTTGTTTAAAATTTGGAGCGGTAATGTTATACTCAACTATAAATCCTTCATAGGAGCTGCCACCTTGTCTCTAGGCTTAGAAATCGTGGTCCATCAGAAATAAAAAACTAAAACATACTGAAAACGAAGAACAACAGGAAACAGTGGTTACTTCTTAGGGGGATGGAATTTGGCAAACAAGAACAGAGATGGAAGTCTTTCACTATATCCTCTTGTCATTATTTTTGGTGTTTGAATGATGTAAATGTATTACTGAAACAAAACAAAATTAAAAACAAATTAATTTTTAATAACCTTAGAATGATAATTGGACTGTTGCCAATGTAACAGTAGATTTACCTAAAATCAAATAAAAGCTTCACTAAGGGAGGAAAAAAGTGGACAGGGAAATAAAATACACACACATTCATTTTTACTTATATATATAGAAACAAAGTCTAGACATTTACACAAGAAACTAGTAATAATGGTTACCTTTGGGGGTAGAAGTTAGGAAATGACTGAACTGGAAACAAGAGTGGGAGGGAACCTTTCGGTGTGTACCTTTCTGTAGCATGTTCTCATGTCACCTTGCCAAATATCTTTTAATTAAAAAATAATAGTTACACTTAATAAATAAAATTACGAGTACTTAAATGCCTCTGCCCAATCAGTCATCTAATAAGAATGAAAAAACTATAAATGTTCCAGTTTTATTTTAGGAGACCTAAATTACTATGTACGTAATACCACGTGTAAAACTGGCTCACTTACAAGATGCTAAAAACAGTAACAATCAAGATCACAGGGTTTCATTTTTTGGCACTTTATTGCTTTTAGACACATCTCTTTTGATCCTCATGACCTAATAGGAATCATTCTCACAGAATTAATTTCCACAAAGATAAATATTTTACAGTGTCAAACATGAACATTTCATATTCCTAGTAATATTCTAGGTTATGCAGAAATATCAGAATTAATCATATGAATTTATAAAACAAATTTGAATTAAAAGATTTAAATGCCCAAAAGGTACGAAAAGACTTATAATCTGCAATGATCTAAGTCCCTTATTTTACAGATAAGGAAACTGATGGGCATGACTAGTTGCACACAGTTGGAATCAGAAGAAACTTCTCAGACTTCTCAAAGCTTTAGGCCATTCATGAGAAAGTCCATTTCCAAATTAACAGTGAGGAACCTTTGACTTGCAATCCAATCTCGCCCTCAGCCTAACTTCAGCTAATCCGTACCATGGTTTAGTAGGGCAAGCACATGCTTAGGAATTACAGACAAGCATAATGTTGAATTCTAGTTTTTTCTACTTATTCCAGAGTTGTATAAACTCTAGAAAGATCCTTGGGAAAAAAGAGGAACTTAACTTTAAAAATTTTCTATACACTTTCATACTTTGTAGTAGGGTTTCTCAACATCAGAACCATTGACCTTTGGAACAGATAATCCTTTGTGTTTTTTTTGTGTTTTTTTTGTTTTTGTGTGCGTGTGTGTGTGTGTGTGTGTGCGTGCGTGCACGCGTGCGCTGGGGGAGGTGGAGGTTGTCCAGGGTACTGCAGGGAGTTTAGCAACATCCCAATCCCTATCTCTAATGGGTAGAAACCCATTACAGGTTATGACTCACCCCAGTCATGACAATCAAAAGTGTCTCAAATATGGCTTGGGGGGCAAAACCACCTCCAGTTGAAAACCACTGTTACAGAGAAAGAAATTAGCATCTTCTCTTGAAATAATTTTAGAACTGAACACTTTATAGTGAATTTTATTTGGGAAGGAGAGGAAAAGTTATCAGCTGTATATACGAATGAATTAGACTTCTAGCTTAGAATATTTTAGCAAATGTGGAAAATTATTCTGCCTTGCCTTTTTAATTTTCTCTCTTCCCTTTCTGACTTTTCTAATTATCCATAGCACAGAACTAATATGCCTCATAACATGAAACATGTTCATAGCCTTTATCATAACTCATTTGTTATATATTTATTTGTGTGATTATTTAAGATTCATCTTTCCCCTCTATGTCTGTAAGAATTCTGAAAGTAGTGGTGATACAGTGCTGGTATTTTGCCCAGCACTGTACAATTGAGAACTAGAACAGTGCCAAGAATGTACAGGGAATGTAGTAAAATTTGCTGAACAAGTCAAACCGATAAAACTTATACTTCTATTAAAAAGTGATAAAATTTCATTCACTTCTTCGAAAAAAAGCAGCAAAACTATTATATGTGGTTACAAAATATTAGCAATAATCCAATGTCAATACATAGGAGAGTGACTGAATAGACTATAGTACATGCTCAAGTACTCTGCATCTATAAAGAAGAATGAGGAAGATCTAAGGGCTGATATGGAATGCTTTCCAGGACATACTGCTAAGTGAAAAGAGTATGAAAGAGTATTCAGAGTACGTGTGGTAGCCAGCCTTTTTAAGATGGCCACCAATGATCTCTACCTCTTGATTTTCACTTCTTTGTAGAGTCCCCTCCCACACTGTGCCAGGGATGGTCTGGGTGATCTTTTTTTTTTTTTTGAACATCTTTACTGGAGTATAATTGCTTTACAATGGTGTGTTAGTTTCTGCTGTATAACAAAGTAAATCAACTATACATATACATATGTCCCCATATCCCCTCCCTCTTGCCTCCCTCCCACCCTCACTATCCCACCCCTCTAGGTGGTCACAAAGCACTGAGCTGATCTCCCTGTGCTATGTGGCTGCTTCCCACTAGCTATCTATTTCACATTTGGTAGTGTATATGCGTCCATGCCACTCTTTCACTTCGTCCCAGCTTACCCTTCCCCCTCCCCGTGTCCTCAAGTCCATTCTCTACGTGTGCGTCTTTATTCCTGTCCTGCCCCTAGGTTCTTCAGAACTCTTTTTTTTTTAGATTCCATATATCTGTGTTAGCATTATGGTATTTGTTTTTCTCTTTCTGATCTACTTCACTCTGTATGACAGACTCTAGGTCCACCGACCTCACTACAAATAGCTCAATTTCGTTTCTTTTTATGGCTGAGTAATATTCCATTGTATATATGTGCCACATCTTCTTTATCCATTCGTCTGTCGATGGACACTTAGGTAGCTTCCATGTCCTGGCTATTGTAAACAGTGCTGCAATGAAGACTGTGGTACACGACTCTTTGGGTGACCACTTCTGATCATAAGGTAGACAATGTAGCTTCTGCCTTGTTCCTCTCTCTCTCTCTCTCTCTCATTCTCTGCCCAATGAAGGCTTTAAATGACTTCAGCCCCAGCTGATACTGTGATCCATGCAGCCAACTGCAACTTCATGTGAAATCCAAGCTACAACCACCAGCTAAGCCACTCTTGGATTCTGGACCCTCAGAAACTGTGAGAGATAAGCAGCTAAGCTGTGAGTTTTAAGCAGCTGAAGTTTGGGGTAATTTGTTATGCAGTGACAGATGACTAATACAGTATACTACCTTTCATATAAGAAAGGTGATACATGAAACCATACATGTATCTGCTCATTTGTGCTAAAGAAATGTAGAAGGATAAACCATAAACAATAGAGATTAGCTACATCCAAGGAGTACAAAGAAGGGAGGAAGAGGACTGGAGTGATAAGAATGAGGAGTATTTCTGTAGAGCTCTAACTCTTTTTTTTTTTTTTAACATTTTTACTGGAGTATAATTGCTTTACAATGGTGTGTTAGTTTCTGCTTTATAACAAAGTGAATCAGTTATACATATATATATATCCCCATATCTCTTCCCTCTTGCATCTCCCTCCCTCCCACCCTCCCTATCCCACCCTTCTAGCTGGACACAAAGCACTGAGCTGATCTCTCTGTGCTATGAGACTGCTTCCCACTAGCTATCTATTTTACATTTGGTAGTGTATATATGTCCATATATACACTACCACTAACTCTTAATTCATAGTAGTGTTTAACAGACTCAAAAAATAAGCAATTAAACCAGAACGTGAGGAGTACTGAAACGGAAAACAGGCAGTAACAAACGAACTTAACTGCATTATAAAGTAATAAAATTATCCTGCTGAAGTGTATGGAGAAGAACAGAACTAACCTAAGTAACTTTGGAAAATAATATTTTGAATGGATACTATAAGGCTAAAGACAAAGAAAAAACAAAACCCAATAAATATAAATGCTATAATGTACCTAGTAACTTTGCTTCTCACAGTGCTATAAGTAAGCAATTCTAGGCTTCCCTGGTGGCCCAGTGGTTGAGAGTCCGCCTGCCGATGCAGGGGACACGGGTTTGTGCCCCGGTCCGGGAGGATCCCACATGCCGCAGAGCAGCTGGGCCCGTGAGCCATGACCGCTGAGCCTGCGCGTCCGGAGCCTGTGCTCCGCAACGGGAGAGGCCACGACAGTGAGAGGCCCGCGTACCGCAAAAAAAAAAAAAAAAAAAAGTAAGCAATTCTAAAACTACTATATGTGTGTAATAGGCCTGAACAAATAATGTATCATAAAAAATGAAAGCCTTATTTCTCACTGTTTAGAGAAAGTTACAAATAAGTAAAGGGAGAAGGCTGAAATGAACCCTGTGGTACTGGCCTGGAATCAGAAGCATCAGTATGAACACAGCTTTTAAGACATACGGATGGGTAGTCACACACGCGGTGGGGGAGGTGGGGTGACTGTACACATATGTATTTCCTAGTTCAGTCTGCTGGGAGGGCCTAGAAGTAGTAACATCTCAGCTGCAGTGAACACACCTGGCACTCAGATCTTGGTATCCAATTACCATTCTCCAACTGAAGGAGCCAGGGCTCCCTGTTTATGTGTCTACTACTCCAGCGGGGAAGCAGAGAAAATTCAAAATGAGCAGGGAACATCTTGAGATTCCAGAAAGTGAAGAGGTACTAAAAAAAGGTTGGGGGCTATTGTCAAAAGGACAGAAGGCCAAAGCTGGAATAACTGGGGCAACAGAATAAATAATGATAGAACTGGATTATAAAACATAGAATAAAATAAACATCCATTAATACAGATTGATATAAATAAAAAACTGAATAAATAAATAGGAAAGGAGAATAATTCTGGTTAATAAATATAGAAAGAGAGAGAAACAGAAAATCACCACCAGGGAAACACAGCAGTAATAACTGTTGCCAGTCAGATCCACCAATGGATACTCAAATTGGGTGTGGGGGAATATGAGGAAAAAAACAGGATATTTGCATAGTCTGAAAGTATCTCTCCTGAGATATTTATTAAATGTAAAAGAGTAACTTTCCAGTGGAGGAACCTGGAAGATACCACCTTAACTAAGTAATCAGGGTTTCTTTACTTAATAGTACTATACCAGTGTTAATTTCTGCTTCTGAACATTGTAATATGGTTATGTAAGATGTTGCATTAGGAAAGCAGAGTAAAGAGGATCTCTCTGTAAGTATTTTTGCAACTTTTCTCTAAGTTTAAAATCAGTTCCAGATAAAAAGTTAGAAGTTGATTTTTAATTATGAAGACCTAGATAATTTTTTAAAAAATGATTCTCTAGCTGCTGGTCTCTTACCCTCCTCCCCAAATATATTTCATCACTATAGAAATTTATTTTTTAAAGGCTCAATGAATAAATAATTTTATACCAGAATAGATCAAATTAGGTAACTTGGGGCTTCCCTGGTGGCGCAGTGGTTGAGAGTCTGCCTGCTGATGCAGGGGACACGGGTTCGTGACCCGGTCCGGGAAGATCCCACATGCCGCGGAGCGGCTGGGCCTGTGAGCCATGGCTGCTGGGCCTGCGCGTCCGGAGCCTGTGCTCCGCAACGGTAGAGGCCACAGCAGTGAGAGGCCCGCGTACGGAAAAAAAAAAAAAAAAAAATTAGGTAACTTGATATCTACATTATACTCATCTACTAAGCTTGAGAGCAATAAAAATATCAATTCATAAACACTTCGATGAGGATGATGGCAATCGACATCTTTCAAATTCTATTTCTGAACAATTCAAAATGTATTTTATCCAACGTCAAGCAACTCAGTAAGCCTCAAACAAAAACAATAGCACAAATCTCCAGTAGGTAAAACTGTAAATGAAAGACATTTTCTTCACAGACACAAAAGATTTCACTATATTTTCATTAAAATCTTTTCTATAGTTGATGCCTGTGGTGTTCTATACAATCTCTCTCATTTTTTAATACTTACTGCTTGGTTTTCCATGCGTGCAAAGATAACATTTAGCATCTGAGTAAGAGTAGCTTTGGCTGTTGTCTGATTGATGAGATTTTTGCTTGCTAGATAGATATTGTAACATGTTCTCACAGCTTGCAGTACAGTTCCTTCGTGAATTTCTATGTGTTGAGATGTTACTGCAGTAAGTAAAGCCTTTAAAAAAAAATAGTTAAAGCGATTTTTTTTTGCATCCAGAGTTTCAGCACAGAAATACATTGGTATTTTTGTATTAGAATTAAAAATTGCAGACACCATTACCACTTTAAGGTAATGTATACAGATTTTCTACCTGCCTTAAATATATCATCAATTGTTAAAATATTTTATGTCTTCCCCATCCTGGTTGTAGTTTCCATATAATCCTCCCAAACCCAAAACGCTAAAAAAACATTCAACTGATTTATTTCAATCCGAGTTTCATTTTAATAGATTATTATTTTGGTCTACTAAACTGCACAGCATTAATACTCTGTCATAGTGTAGCACAGATACGCTTCATATGATATATCTGTTGAACTAGATGTCAACTTGGGGAGGATACGTATTGTGCCCTATTCACTTTCAAATTTTTCTGAGATCTAACTTACAGACTGAACTCAATGTGCTGTTGTTATTACTGTTGAAGATGCTTACAAATGTTTTAAAATAAAGCATTTAAAATAATCCTAAGGTGAATCCTCCAATAAAGTGAACAGCTATAATTTCTGTGAACTGTCACACATTAGGTTACTCAATTTCTCAAAAGCAAGGACTTGTATCTTCTGTCTTTCTATGTTGCACAGTGCTATGCAGGGTCAGCATTAAGCACATACTAAACAAACCACAACTGACATGAAACTGCAAACAACAGGCCAAACTGAATAGCTTTATTATAATTATGACATTTTATAACTTATGAAGTAAATGCAGCTATGAGACTGAAAGGCTCAGAAGGGGTGATAGACACACATAAAGGACACTTCATACATGTAAACAATTTCAAAAGTACTAATAGTACAAGAAAATTTTTACTAACAAATAAACATACCACCACTACTATTAGCAGTAACATTAAAAATTCAATATGTATAGTAGACTGAAAACACAAATGAGTCATTTTTCTTTAAAGGAATTTAATGATCCAGGTGTATCATAGCACAAACCCAGGACAGGATTTAGCTGAGCAGGTTCAGCAGATTGACAGGTGCAAGGGAAGCAGGAAAGCTGGTGCTCAAGCAGAAAGGCTGGTGCAGGTGGGACTAGACTACAAGTGGTCTGACAGTAGTAGAAGAAACTAGAAGGGTAACAGGACCTTGACATGGGACCCTAAAGCTCAAAAGATAGAACCACGTTAGAAACTGGAAAGCTCTGGAAGACTCTGGGGGCCTAAACTGGGGCCTTCAAAATAAGAGATTTGGTAATGAATCTTCTCCTAGTGAATTCCTGGCATTCAACAATAAAATCCCCTGATATGGAGTCTAAAAAGCACCCAAATGACCTCTATTATAGCTGGAAAGCATATAAAATAACTTTTCCAAATATTTTCAAGGTAAAAGGCTTCTGATTTTAAAAAAAGTAGATTATGAATAACAAGTTCATTTTTATAATTAATTACCTTTATTATTTGTAACTGAACTCCTTCATCTGTTTGAGGACCTTGGAAACAGCCACAAATTGTTTCAATGATTCTATCAATTAATTTTTTGCCTGGTGTTGTACTATCTGGAGCATTGCCAGTCAAGTGCCCATAAGCAATAAGTTTCTGAAACAGAGAAAGAAAATAAAGATCCTAATTAAGCTAATATATATATATATATATATATATACACTAATTAAATATACTTTCAAATTATGATATACAATTGAACATATGTTAAACTTTTTACACAAAAATATTAAGGTATAATCAAAGCCAAGGCTATACCAACTTTTCCTAAAGAAAGCTTTATTAGCTATAAACGTGAAATTATTTACACTTGTAATAATCACAAAAACAGAAAAATAACCATAGCAAAACCATCAGGCAATACTTTGAGAAAGGCAGGCCTTAGAACTTGTCTCTGGTGAGTTCTAACAGCTTACGGCTTTCTATCCAAACATTACTGATACTGCTTTTGTGAAAGCTATCTTAACACGTTCAAATGACCCAAAATCTTTTTCCAAATTAGGTCTGTGAATATACAGAAAACCATTTCCAGACACTGGCTGCAATAAATCACAGATTTGTTCATTCATCATTACCATTATAACCCTGGAAGGAAGACCTTAGATATTAATTTTTCAGAGAAAACAAGGTCACAAATCAAATGAACTTATCCTTATGTGTGTGTCTCTGTGTGTAAGTAAAACAGGAAGACAGAAAGGAATTTTTCTGACATAAATGAAGGTCAGAGCTAAAGTTTCACAGTAAATATAAATACTAAACTGTTAATATTAACCCACTGCTTCACACAAAACAGCAAGCATCCAGTAAAATCAGGGCAAATAATGAAGTATGTAAAATCAGCAGCAGGTTACGACACTTCCATTATTGATAACCTTAGTAAAGATTTTGTGTCTCACTAAGCTATCTAATGATTTCTGCTATCCTTAAACTGGAAACATCTTTTTGCAACTATTGTTTCTCTTGAATATAAGCAACCATTTGGTTTCTTACCACAAAAAGAATAATCAAGGCTTTCATGGAAAATGTCTGAATCATCAATTGTGAGTACTACTTAGAAACACATTCAAATTAGACGGGTTTTGGATAGTGCCATTTCATACATACCTGTAAACAATCTAGAGATGTACTAACTATGCGGGGACACTTGGACTGGCATGCCAATTCAAAGGGCAGGAAGTACTTGTCTGCTTCGATAAAATTTGTCTTTGATTTCACTGGTGGAAGGGTGCTTGATCCAGCTTTTGCTTCTCCATGAGGAGGACTAAATGAAAAAAGAAGAGTCTGATTATAATATCACATTCATCATATTGATGATATACTCACTTTAATTTCAGTTCTAAAAAGCAAACCAATTTTCATTTTCCCATATTTCATGAGGGAACCAAAGCCCAAAGAAGTTAAGTGATTTGCTATAGGTCATAAGCTAGTGGCCAGAGACATAATTAAATGCAAGAAAAAAATTTTAAATTAATTAATTTAAATAAAGTAATTATTTAGGTTATTAAATTTTTAGTCATCTTTCTAAATATGAATCAAAGTCTTTAAGCAAAGACTTTAAAAGCATATCTTACGGTATTTCAGAAATACCCTTACTTGCTTATTTATGATACCTTTTTATAAGTATGCTTACCATTATATTCAATATTTCTCAAAAATCATTTTTTAAAAAATTGATTTTATGAAGACCACATGCAGAAAATCTGCCACACTAAAATACACACGGTTGTATTATTATTTTGGCCAAGACTGACAAGTTTGCAAATTAAGGAAAAAAACCCCACAAACCTCTGCTTTTCAGTTTCCGCTTTTATTTCCTCTGGGGAGGGAAAAAAGAAGCATACATTAGAAAACTTGACAAGGGAAAGATCATTAACTAATTCGATTTGATTACAGGTTTTATAAGTTATTTTATAAATTCTGTAAGAAGTTGGGAAGAATGCACTTTCAAAAGAAAATTAGGTACTAGAATTCTGTTGCACCCAAATGTATTAATTTACACAAATAATTCTATAAAAGTATATGAAGAATATACTTTAACAACCACAAGGATACGGTAGAATTACAGATGACTAATTCCCAAAGCATTTCCTTTTCTCCAAGTAGCTTTTTGGGGGGTGGGGGGTCAAGTAACTCCTTACATTATCCACAAGTACTAGGATTAAGAAAAGAATAATACGTATGCTGTATTCAAGTGACAACATAGAAGGCACATGTTGGGTTAGGAAAAAAACTCAATATACCCCCTTTGGGATTATCTCAAGGAGATTATCAGGCCAGGACTATAATTTCCTGATCATGTATATATGTGTTGATATTTAACCAATTTTTCTACTTAGGATTATACAAGGCGCTGCAAATACACACGCTCAATTTAATAGGAAATTTTCCCTTCTGCTGTTTATATCCGTAAGAGATGAGGTAAATTAGATAAATTCTACCTGTAATAGAAGAACCTTAAATTTAATGATAAACTGGGGAATCTGGTTAATTGATTAAAACTGTTTGAAATTTGTAAGAAAAGCATTCACATATAACATTAATAATTACTACCACTGCAGACAACAGTTGCTGGGAACTTACTATGTGCCAAGCACTATTACATTTTACATGTAGTAACATGTTTAAACCTTATAACAACCCTATGAGGTTTGTACTATCATATTTCCATTTTAAAGATTAGGAAATTGAGGCACAAACTTGCTCAAGGGCTGCATGGCTTGGGTGTGTAACTAATCTGGTTTCACCAGGTGTCAAAACTAGGTAATCTAACTCCCAGATCCCGGTTTTTTAAACAACTCTATTACATAGGTGTATCTATGAATATTGAGCAAAATGAGTTAAATTTGGTATTATAAGCAACTTCTACCCATAAATTAATAATTACTGAAAGCTATCTTGGGGGTTCCCTGGTGGCGCAATGGTTAAGAATCTGCCTGCCAAGGCAGGGGACATGGATTCGAGCCCTGGTCCAGGAAGATCCCTCATTCCACTCGCCCGTGTGCCACAACTACTGAGCCTGCACTCTAGAGACCGCGAGCCACAACTACTAAGCCCACGCGCCACAACTACTGAAGCCCATGCTCTTAGAGCCCATGCTCCGCAACAGGGGAAGCCACCGCAATGAGAAGCCCACATACCGCAACAAAGAGTAGCCCCTGCTCGCTGCAACTAGAGAAAGCCCGCGCGCAGCAACGAAGACCCAATGCAGCCAAAAATAAATAAATAAAATAAATTTATTAAAAAAAGAAAAAACTATCTTGTATGAAGCACCTCCCACGTACCAGGAATTATAGTAAGCCCTTTATAAAGTGACCCTGCCAAATTGTCATTGTGCAATTTATTCATTACCTCCTCTGTGCTAAGCACTGATGTTCGGTATTTCAGTCTAGTACTCTGTGGAACAACGCTCCTTCCATTTTACCAGTGGTAGGAGTAGAAGGGAGACAATGTGAAAATATTATCTGGGGATATTTAAAATACTACTAAATAAAAGTTCATAATGTCTGATATTTAAGATCTGCTTATGGCTACTAAAATTGTACAGTTAACCAAAAAATGTAATAAAAATAATTTAAATCACTTTTAAAAATATAGTACAGATGAGGGGGAAATGATATATTAACTGCCCCAAATCTTCATAAAATTTTTTAATTTAAAAACATTATTATTATTATTTAAGAAGCTGAGGTATTGCTAAAAACCAGGTAAGGCAGAAAAAAGATGTGATGTAGGAGAAGCAGGGAGATGAGTGACAGTTTTTGCATAAAGTGAATTTCCATTTATACAATAGTTAGTAAACAGAGTATTCTGGTTAAGTAAATAATACATTAGTTAAGAATATCAGAGGTAGTATAACATTTTAAAGAGCACTGTGTTTTGATAACACCTGTCAATAAGATAACCTGTCACTAAATAACCGTGTGACCTTAGGAAACAACCCTCACTTCACTACTTAGAATATATTGTAAGTACCTTTGCAATCACCTAAGACATGGATCAACAAGTATGTCTCACATGCCAATGCCAGCCCATCACTTCTTTTCATACAGCACATGAGTTTAAGAATAGTTTTTATAGCTGAATATTTGTGATCAATTTGATGATAGGGAACACTAACTCTGAAGCCCAATGAAGAATAATGTTACCCCCCTAAAAGAATTCTAGTCTTCTCATTAGTAGACCAGGGTTACAAAATTTATACTCAATTGCTATTATTTTGAATTTCATTAAGAAAAAATGTGTGTAAATCTGTTTTCTCTTGTTATGTTAAGTGCTACAATATCCTTGACTTTTCCTCTTGGCCCACAAAGCTCTTTACATAAAAAGTCTGACCTTTGCTCTAAAACACTATGGTTCAAAGGATCCTATAGATTCTATGAACTATTTCATTCTATGATTCCATTATATTTTAAATGTCCACATTTAAATAATCTAATAAAACATACCTAACACAAGCTGAATGTAATTTTTCTCCAGTAATTCATATCATACTATAACATTTATTTATATCTATTTATCTACCTATCTCCTTATTGTAAATTATACAAGGCAAGAACTGTTCAAACTAATCTCGTTTTTTTTTTTTACAAAGAAACAAAAAACACTTTAATTCTCAATGTTTCTAATGTTTTAAATTACTTTGCACTAAACATGAGTTTTCCTACTTTTTTTCATTTTCCTATAACATTTTTAACCCAGACTCAAAGAGTTTTTAATGTTTTGACAAAATCTTTAAAGGTCACAGAACTATGACAATTTTTCCCACTGATTATTAACATAGCTTGCATGTCTTCAGCATGCAGGGTTATCTTCATGGTCCTGCAAAATGCTTATATTTTTACAGTCTTCTGAAGACTTGTATTCATCTTAATATACTTCCTTTCAAAGCCATTAAAGGCCACTTAAACTGAAAAAACTGAAAGACACTATCACTAAAAAGATTAAAGAACAAGTGGCAATAGAGGAGCAGTAGAGTAAGTATTTATCAAAATACTGAAAGTAACAATATTACAAACCATGGTATTTTAAAACAAACTGAAAAAACTTTTAAGTATGTAATACTACTTTATATTTGTGCAGCAATAGAGTTTAAAACACTGTTCTATACATTACCTAATTTTATCCTCAATTCCTCACTTTATGGATAAGGAAACCATAGATCAGATTAGTTTAATAATGGCTTCAAAGTCAGCCAGCTGGTAAGTAGTGATCCAGAAACTAGTTTCTCTAGTCTTAAAGTAGTGTATTACACACTACACAGTGTGCTATATTTAAGCAGCCTTTTATTAGCTGATGCAGGTGAACTGAAAAATTCAGGGTAAACATATTGTAGAGCAGTGAGTGGCTCTCAAAGTGTGGCCCCAGGACCAGTGGCATCAGCATCACCAGACAGTACACCAAACGTACTGGCTCAGAAACTACGAGTGTAGAGCCCTACAGTCTGCTTTAACAAGGCTTCAAGGCGATTCTAACAGACAAACAAGTTTAAGATCCATTGCTAGAAGATGGTTAGAAGAAATGAGTGCAAGACAGTTGTGTTTCATCCACTATGTCCACATCCATTTATTGCACCTTTAAGACTTCTTGGACTAGTGTTTGAGCCTATGCTAAAAAGGAATTTCTTTTCAGTTTTCTTAACTTATAATAAATGCCCAGTAACACAGCCTTTGAGGAAACTGCCTCTCTAGTTTAATGAATTAAGGGCTTGAAAACAGTATGCTTCAGGTTGGCCTTCAACAGTAGAATCAAGAAGTACAGTTGACCTTTGAACAAGGTGAGGGTTAAATTATAATCAGCCCTCCATTTCTGCTGTTCCTCTGCATCCATAATTCAACCAACCACAGACTGTGTAGTATTGTAGTACTTACTACTGAAAAACATCCACGTATATGTGGACCCACGCAGTTCAAACCTGCTTTGTTCAAGGGTCAACTGTAAACTAATTAATTCTCAATTATTAAAGAAAAAACACCCAGAAGAAAAAAAATATTGAAGTATCAAATTAAGAAGTAGCATACTCAAACTAAAAACCACTTGGTGCTTAATTGTGAAATATTTTCCTATTAAAGTCAGAATCATGACAAGGATGACCACAAACAGCAAAAGTTTTGACACTGCTCTGGGAACACTGGATGATACAAACAGGCAATACTGGATGTGATACGGAAAGTCATCACTCTTGAGCTGATATAAGATAAAAACCAGACACTGGGTTTGTTTGTTTAGTGATACTTAGGTTTTTAAACTATGTAGTCATAACACTTAAAACAAACTTTATTATTGAAATTCTTTCAGGAATTCTTTTCTCTCTAGCCACTAACTCCCCCTATCCCTTCAGAACTATTTTTATACAATCTTTTTAAAACCTTATAAACACAACCACTGTATTATATATAGAAGGAAAGATTAAAATTGGAGGAAATGGGTCATTGTAAATTAGCATAAAAGTATAGATTTTCAAGTATTTTGAAAGAAACACAAATTTCATTCCTTTCAGGTACATTAAATTACTGAAACCAAGTACATTAAATTACTGGAACAGCTGATAAGGCACAGGACTTAAGGAACAGGAAAGAATGATTTATTTAAAAAAATAACTGATCATATGCAAGTTATGTACATGACTTACTAAGTATATTAAATATTTTCTCTCATAATATTTTTACTATCAACTTGCTTAGCAGCTTTCTTTCCTGCACTGACAGTACAAATATACACCTCAAAATGATATTTATACAGAGTCAACAGATTCTATCATCTCTATACCATGCATGATTGATATTACCTCTCACGACACCTTTGGTCTTACAGCATAGCTTGCAGAGCAACAGCACATACTCAACGCAAACTAAACTGGTAATCTAAGGAAACACAAGGTCAAATGAAGAGGGTTTTTTTTGTTGTTAATCAGTTTTTGCTTTTTAATTAATTTATTTTTGGCTGAGTTGGGACTTCGTTGCTGCACACAGGCTTTCTCTAGTTGCGGTGAGTGGGCGCTACTCTTTGTTGCAGCGCACGGGCTTCTCATTGCGGTGGCTTCTCTTAGTGCGGAGCACAGGCTCTAGGCGCGTGGGCTTCAGTAGTTCTGGCGCGCAGGCTTTCAGTAGTTGTGGCTCGCGGGCTCTAGAGCGCTGGCTCAGTAGTTGTGGTGCACGGGCTTAGTTGTCCCGCGGCATGTGGGATCTTCCCGGACCAGGGTTCGAACCCGTGTCCCCTGCATTGGCAGGCGGATTCTTAACCACTGTGCCACCAGGGAAGCCTTCAAATGAACAGTTTTTAATAAATACATTAGAACTTACACATCCAATGTGTTGTCTCCTTCAAAGCCGTAACGGTGGGAGTGTATGCATCAATTACCATAATACTGCCAGTATTCAAAAATATATGTGGAATTCATTGTTTGCAGTTCTCTCCTGCCTGCTTCCTTCTTTTAAATGAATAACTTCACAGAAGGAAAAATTTCTAGAAAGGGAATCAGATTCTAGCCACCAATTAACCCCAAGTGGCTTAGAGCCAAGCATGAGTAATGGTATGTGACTACAAAACAGAAGTTCTCAACTTCAGTGCCTCTGTAAACCAATGTCAAATTGTGTGTGCGAGCAGTGTTTTAGAAAAAGTACATAACTCTTATTAGATTCTGAAAGAAACCTGTAACCCAAACTATAAAGATGATACAGGATCAATTAAAAGCAGTAATTTGGATCAATGATGACTATACGTGAAAGCAATTTTAAACAAAATATTTATAAAACATTGCATAAATGTAAGGGAACACTTTGAAAAATAACATTCCTTTGGATGTATATATTCTGCTAGGTTTACTTTTTCAAAGCCAAACATGTGACTTTAGCATCACATTTCAAACAGTTAAGGATTAAATAAAAATACAGGAGTTAAATACAATGTTACAGTAATCTAAGGAAGAGATAATGGCATGAACAAAAGCTGTGACAGTAGGGATGAGTAAATGTGAATTCCATGGACATCTTGGGAGGAAAAACAGTGAAACAATCTCATTTATCTAGGAGGAGGAAGAGGAGCGAGGAGAGGAGCCAGGGCTTTGCCTAACCGCATAAGAAACGTACCACTAATTTAGACACAAAACGCAGTTCTTGGGCTTCCCTGGTGGCACAGTGGTTGAGAATCCGCCTGCCAATGCAGGGGACACGGGTTCAAGCCCTGGTCTGGGAAGATCCCACATGCCGCAGAGCAACTAAGCCCGTGAGCCACAAGTACTGAGCCTGCGCTCTACAGCTTGCGAGCCACAACTACTGAAGCCCGCGTGCCTAGAGCCCATGCTCCGCAACGAGAAGCCCGCGCACCGCAATGCAGAATAGCCCCCGCTCGCCACAACTAGAGAAAGCCCACGAGCAACAACGAAGACCCAGTGCAGCCAAAAGTAAATAAATTTATATATTAAAACAAAGATGCAATAGGAACAAATATTCAGCTGGGATCAACCAGGAGTTGCATACACAGTGAATATTCACTAATATGAATTAGATGTTCACAGGTACTAAAACGATGACTGCAGAACTGATAAAAGTATGTTAAGTTCTGATATTCTTAAAAACTTAAATTCTGGAAATGGAAGATGCAATGCACAATAACATGTGCTTTGACCCTAGGGTTAAAGGTTAAATGAATATTTGTATACCGTAAGTTTTTTTTTTTTTTTTTTTTTTTGCGGTATGCAGGCCTCTCACTGTTGTGGCCTCTCCCGTTGCGGAGCACAGGCTCCGGACGCGCAGGCTCAGCGGCCATGGCTCACGGGCCCAGCCGCTCCGCGGCATGTGGGATCTTCCCAGACCGGGGCACAAACCCGTGTCCCCTGCATCGGCAGACGGACTCTCAACCACTGCGCCACCAGGGAAGCCCTACCATAAGATTTTATCCATTGCCATGATTTACAGTAAAAACTGTCACAGGTATTTATGCAATACTTAGTACTCTTTTACACAGCTTAGAAAGTTTACTAATTTGGTATTTGTAACCATTTTGCCCTGAGCTAAGCTAAATTTTACCTTACAGTATTCTATAAAAGGAAACAAGCACCATAATCCAAACTATAGAAATTTTTCCTCAAGTGAATGCACTTTATATTGATATGCACTTTTTAAAAATAATTTATTTATTTTTGGCTGTGTTGGGTCTTCGTTGCTGCACGTGGGCTTTCTCTAGTTGCGGCGAGCGGGGGCTACTCTTCGTTGCAGTGCACGGGCTTCTAATTGCGGTGCCCTCTCTTGTGGAGCATGGGCTCTAGGCACGCGGGCTTCAGTAGTTGTGGCTCACGGGCTCAGTAGTTGTGGCGCACGGGCTTAATTGCTCCGCGGCATGTGGGATCTTCCTGGACCAGGTCTCGAACCCGTGTCCCCTGCATTCGCAGGCGGATTCTCAACCTCTGTGCCACCAGGGAAGCCCAATATGTACTTTTAATAGAATCCATTACTTCCAAAATTATTGGCAAAAATAATGCTGATTTATTTTTTACTAAACCAACCCCCCCCCACACACACAACCATATATGATGTAAGAAGCTGAGCAGTCCTTTTGAGTACCAAATTTCCTAGTGAATTTCAAGTAAATGTTTTCTTATCACAGTGAGGACTATACGGGCTTGGCTATTTTCTGAAATATGAAAGGGAGAAGAACAGATTTTCATTCAAAAGCCAATATTCCTGCCCTCCCTGCCAAAAGCCAGCAGACGCCCATCTAATAATATGGTTCTAGAGGATATGTCAAAAAGGAGTGCAAGATTCTGACTGCAAACATTCTATTATATTGTAATTGTCCTCAATGGTTTGAATGTTGGTGGAATTTTCAGAATAAAGGTGAAAAGTGACGCTTCTACCATAAAACAGCAAAAGCCAACTAAGGGGGAATGACTGGATTCAAATGAAAACTAGACACACGAATTGCAGTTAGCTTACAAACAACTCAAACTTAGAATTCCAAATTTAACTTAATGCTTAAGAAATGTTTAATTACTTGTAACAGAAAGGCACTGTACAACTTTTAAATTTAGACCCTGATCTCTGGCCAAACATAACAGTTATAGGAGTCCCCCCTTATCCCCGGTTTCACTTTCTGAGGTGTCAGTTACCTGCAGTCAACTGCAGTCTGAAAATATTAAATGGAAAATTCCAGAAAAAACAATCCTAAGTTTTAAATTGCATGACATTCTGAGTAGTGTGATGAAATCTCGTGCTGACCCACGCTATCCTGCTTTGTCCCACCCAGAACACGAATCATTCCTTCAGTGTATGCTGCCCTTAGCCATTTAGTAGAGCCCTCTCGGTTATCAGGATCGACGGTCATAGATGGTACCACAGTGCTCTGTTCAAGTAACCCTCACTTTAAAAAATGGCCCCAAAGTGTGAAAGTAGTGATGCTGGCAATTTGGATATGCCAAAAGGAAGCTTTAGCTTCACTTAAAGTGCTTTCTTTAAGTGAAAAGGTATAAGTTCTTGACTTAATAATGAAAGAAAAAAAAATCGAGTGCTGAGGTTGCTAAGATCTATGGTAAAAACCAATCTTCCACTCATGTAATTGTGAAGAGAGAAAAAGAAATTTGTGCTAATTTTGCTGTCACACCTCAAACTGCAAACGTTATGGCCATGGTGTGTTAAGTGCTTAGTTAAGATGGAAAAGGCATTAAATTTGTACAATTAGATATTTTGAGAGAGAGCATATTTACATAACCTTATTACCTTATACTGTTATAATTGTTCTATTTTATTATGTTATTGTTGTTCATAATTTACTGTGCCTAATTTGTAAATTAAATTGTAACATAGGTATGTACGTAGAGGTAAAAACACAGTGTATAGAGGGTTCAGTACTATTCACTGTTTCAAGCATCCACTGGGGATCTCAGAACATACCCCCTGCAGACGGTGGGGTACTACTGTAATTTAAGTTCTCTAATGCACTTAAATAATTTTTTCCGTGATAAATAACTTAAAACTAGGAATAAAAAATTCTAATAGATTGAAACTGTTTCTTGAATGTGTGGTACATCAATAATACTCAGATCCGTGAGAAATGTCTTCTAAGATAATGAAAATTGTTGATTAGCTCACCAAAATCACATGAATAGAAAAGAGTCTAATAAACAAAAATATCTTGTTTGTGTAGCATTTTACAATTTACAAAGAAGTTTTATTACATATTATTAATTCTTAGAACAGCAGACAGCATTACCAACATGCCCATTTTAGAGATTGAAAAACCTGAAGTGACTTACCCAGGATGACAAGAAGGGTATGGAATGATTTAAGTGTGATTTTGCTAAGAAATAAGCCTAAATCAAATGACTGAATTTCAATGACTTATCAATTAAAAGAATATTAATTTTAGAATGATGTTATCATCATAGTTTTCCAATGTGCCCATAAAAGTTCTAACAAAACGCAAAACCACTGTGCTGCCTATTAATTCAGAAAGAGAAAAAATCCTGCTGTTTTGAAAACCACAACTAGAAATGTACTTTGAATAGTAAATATTTCAAGTCAATAATTTTCTTTCCATTCCAGACTTGCTGTATAAAATATTTAAATAAAATACAAAATAAGTACAAAATAAAAACTTCAACAGAATTCAGATTGAGTGTCTGCCTAATGACACCAAAGTAATAAACATAGGTAAGCCAAATTTAAAGAAATTTTCACTTTCACTAAGTGAAAATAAGCATTTAGAGAAACCACGAATTATGAAAATCGTCCTTTAATGTCCTTTAATGGAACTTAATATTTGAACAGAAAAGAATGCAGTGGATGTTTATTGTCAACAACTTGCAGTGGCTACAGTGAAAATCAACAAAAACAGAGTTACTGTTCTAAGTGTTAACACCCCTACTGGTAAATAAACATTAGACATTTCATAGATTCTGCTCAATGTAAGAAATGCAGAGGCCACAGCTATGGGATCATGGAAAGAATACTGCACTGTTTAAGTCAGGGCCTTGGGTTCTATTTCACACTTGGCTGCACAAGCGAAATACAGTAGAAAGAAATGGGTTAGAGGCCCCAAAAGACTGAGAGTCAAACCCCAGGTCTGCCTCTGTATGACCTTTCTAAACCTCAGTTTACAGATTTTTCAAATAGGCATGATAATATTTAGTTTTCTGTCTCATAAGACTATATTAGGAGAATCTTGGAGGTGTGAAAGTGCTTTGTTTCGGGCTGGGTTTAGTCTGGTTTTTTTTTTTTTTTTTTTTGAGAAAAGTTTTAAATTCAAAAAAAGTACAAACAACAGTAGATAAATACCCAGTAAGCAACCACCCAAGCTTATTTTATGAAAGCATTTCATAAATGTATACAAGCATACCTCAGAGATCTTGAGGGTTCAGTTCCAGACCACTGCAATAAAGTGAATACTGCAATAAAGTCACATGAATTTTTCGTTTCTCAGTGCATATAAAAGTCGTTTATACTATACCGTAATCTATTAAGCGTTCAATAGCATTATGCCTTAAAAAACAATATTCATACCCTAATTTAAAAAATACTTTGCGAATTCCCTGGCGGTCCAGCGGTTAGGCCTCAGTACTCTCACTGCTGTAGGCCCAGGGTCAATCCCTGGTCGGGGAACTAAGATCCCTCAAGCTGTGCGGCGCGGCAGAAAAACAAAACAAAAAATACTTTATTGCTAAAAACTGCTATCAACCATCCAATCTTCACCTGGCGGAGGGAGTGACCAGGGTGGTGGGTGCTGAAGGGTGGGGCGGCTACAGCAATTTGTGAAAATCAGACGACAATGAAGTTTCCTGCATCGATTGACTCTTCCTTTCAGGAACAATTTCTTAGCAGCATGCAATGCTGCTTGACAGTATTTTACCAACAGCAGAACTTTCCAAATTGGAGTCAATCCTCTCAAACCCTGCTGCTGCTTTATCAACAAAGTTCATGTTATATTCTACTGAATAAATCTTTTGTTGTCATTCCAATAATCTTCACAGCATCTTCACCAGGAGTAGGTTACGTCTCAAGAAACTACTTTCTTTGGTCATCCATAAGAAGCAGTTCCTCATCTGTTAAAGCTTTACCATAAGACTGCAACAATTCAGTCACATCTTCAGGCTCCATTTCTAATTCTAGTTCTCTTGCTATTTCCACCACATCTGCAGTTACTTCCTTCCCTGAAGCCTTGAACTCCTTAAAGTCCTCCATGAAGGCTGGAATCAACTTCTTCCAATCTCCTGTTAATGCTGATATTTTGACCTCTTCCCATGAATCACAAATGTTCTTAATGGTGTTTAGAATGGTGAATCCTTTCCAGAAAGTTTTCATTTTCTCTCCCCAGGTTCATGAGAGGAATCACTACTATGGCAGGTATAGCCTTACAAATGTTATTTCTTCAGTAGTAAGACTTCAAATTCTTGATCCCTGGGCTGGATGATGGATGCTGTGTTATTAACAGGCATGAAAACAACATTAATCTTGTTATATTGAATACATCTCCATCAGAGCTCTTGTGTGACCAGGAATACTGTCAATGAGCAGTAATATTTTGAAAGGAATCTTTTTTCCTAAGCAGTAGGTCTCATCAATGGGTTTAAAATATTCAGTAAACCATGCTGTAAACAGATGTGCTGTCTTCCAGGCTTTGTTGTTGCATTTACAGAGCACAGGCAGAGCAGATTTAGCATGATTCTTAAGGGCCGTCGGATTTTCAAAATGGTAAATAAGCACTGGCTTCAACTTAAAGTCACCAGCTGCATAAGCCCCTAACACGAGGGTCAGCCTGTCCTTTGAAGCTTTGAAACCAGGCACTGACTTCTCCTCTCTAGCTATGAAAGTCCTAGACGGCATCTTCTTCCAATATAAGGCTGTTTCATCTACACTGAAGAGCTGTTGTTTAGTGTAGCCACCTTCATTAGTTATCTTAGCTAGATCTTCTGGATAACTTGCTGCAGCTTCTACAGCAGCACTTCCTGCTTCACCTTGCACTTTTATGTTATGGAGACGGCTTCTTTTCTTAAACCTCATGAACCAGCCTTTGCTAGATTCAAACTTTTCATCTGCAGCTTCCTCACCTCTCTCAGCCTTCAGAGAATTGAAGAAAGTTATGGCCCTTACTATATATAAAATGAATAACTAGTAAGGACCTACTGTATAGCACAGGGAACTCTACACAGTACTCTGTAATGACCTATATGGGAAAAGAATCTAAAAAAAAGTGGATATTTGTATATGTATAACTGATTCACTTGGCTGTACAGCAGAAACCAACACAACATTGTAAATCAACTCTATTAAAAAAATAAAATTTTTTTTAAAAAGTTACGGTCTTGCTCTAGATTAGGCTTTGGCTTAAGGGAATGTTGTGGCTGGTTTGATCTTCTATCTGGACCACTAAAACTTTCTCCATACCAACAAGGCTGTTTCGCTTTCTTATCATTTGTGAATTCACTGGAGTAGCACTTTTAATTTCCTTCAAGGACTTTCTCTTTGCATTTATGACGGAGCTGTTTGGCACAAGAGGCCTAGTTTATGACCTATCTCAGCTTTCAACATGCCCTCCTCACTAAACTTAATCATCTGTAGCTTTTGATTTAAAGTGAGAGACATACGACTCTTCCTTTCACTTGAACGCTTAGAGGCCACTGTAGGGATGTTAACTGGCCTAATTTCAATATTGTTGTGTCGCATGGAATAGGAAGGCCTGAGGAGAGGGGGCAAGACAGGGGAATGGCCAATGTCGGTGGAGCAGTCAGAACACACACATAAGTCTGCAGTCTTATATGGGCATGATTCGTGGTGCCCCAAAAACAATTACAATAAAAACATCAAAGATCACTGATCACAGATCACCATAAAAAAATACGATAATAAGGAAAAAGTGTGAAATATTGCGAGAATTACCAAAATGTGACAGAGACATGAAGTGAGGAAATGCTGTCGGAAAAATGGCACTGACAGACTTGCTCAAAGCAGGGTTGCCACAAACATTCAGTTTGTAGAAAATGCACTGTCTGTGAAGCACAATAAAGCAAAGAGCAATGAAACGACGTGTGCCTGTATACATTATGTAAGGAAACGGATCCTGTCAGTCTTATGCACCAAATGCATTTTTGGTTCTTACCACAAGTTGCACATAATAATAACACCTAATATCTACTGAGCAGTTACCAAGTGCCAGGTTCCACTGCAGGTGCTTTAAAATACCTCATTAGGTCCTCCAGCAATTCTGAGATACATGCTATTATTGTTCTGATTGTATATGGGAGAAAACAGACACAGATACGTAAGTGACACACCCAAGGTCACACACTTCATGATAGGGCCAACATTATTAAACCTGCATTATCATACTGATAGCAGATACTCAATAAAGAATTGCTGAATGAATAAAAGAATGATCATAAAATTGAGTTAGAGGAAATAAGTTATACATGAAGCAAAAAATTTCAAGATACTTTCAGGCCACTGATATTGTTAGAGGATAGTCTGTAGACCTTAAAAAAATCCTAAAATTCATAAATACATCTATAGCAAATACAGTTGACCCTTGAACAACATGGGGATTAATTCTTATAACTTATAGTCAGCCTTCAGTTCCTCCGCATATCAAAAGCTCAATAGTCCAAACTGCACATTTGAAGTCCACTAGTGCCGAGATCTTTCTACTTTTTAAAATAATTAAGCACTAAGTTTCAAAGAACAAGAGAACAAGAGACCAAGAGAGTAGAAAGTAATAAGTAACAAATAATCAGGAAAGCCCTCAAAAGAAGGTGGTATATTTAAGCTAAACCTTCAGGGGCAAAAAGAACTTAGGGAGGTATGAGGTAGTGAAGAAAAAAAAAAAAAGAAAGTAATGACAAGGAGCAAGAGAAAGAAGAGCTGAATATGCACGGGGTGTTATTCAGTCAGTAAAGATATGAACCCTTCAACAAAGATATATGAATGGCTAATAGGCACATAAAAAGATACTTGACACCATTAGTCAAAGGAAATGCAAATCAAAACCACAATGAGATGCCACTTCACAGTACTAGAGATAAACAATAACAAATGGTGAGGAGAGGGAGAAACGGGGACTCTCGTCATTGCTGGAGGAAAATAAAATGCTGCAGCCACTTTGGAAAACAGCTGGTAATTTCCATGAATTTGCCACATAACCGAGCAACTGCACTTTTAGGTACCTATCCAGAAGTGAAAACACACATCCACACAAAGACTGGCACATGAATGTTGAAAGCAGCATTATTGATAATCACTAAAAGATGGAAACAATCTAAAGGCTCACCAATGGGTGAATGAATAAACAGAGTATCAATTCCATACAACAGAATGCTATTCAGCAATAAAAAGGAACTAAATACTGATACGCGGTAGAACGTAAATAAAAATCAAAAACCATGCTAAGCAAAAAAGTCATACACAAAAGATTGTATACTGTATGATTCAATTTACATGAAATATCACAAAAAGACAAATCTAGAGACAGAAAGTAGGTAAGTGGTTGCCCTGGGAGGGAATGGGAATTAACTGTTAATGGACATGAGGGATTTTATAAAAGTGATGGAAATGTTCTAAAACTGATTTATGGTGATGGTCGCACAACTCAGTAAATTTACTTAAAAAAAAAAACCAGAGTTGTACACCTGAAATGGGTGAATTATGTGATATGTAAAATATGCCTCAAAGTTATATTAAAACAAAAAAAGACATATACCTGATTGGAATGAAAGATTTGTTAACAGAGTAGAGAACAAACGACATCTTATGTATATTCTATAACTGAGTAGCTCAGCTAAAGCAACTTGGCTAAAATGTAGGTGGCTGAAAGCACAAGAAAAAAACCAGCTCCCATAACTGCAGAATAGTATTGGGTTGGCCAGCCAAGTTGGAACGAACTTTTTGGCCAGCCCAATATTAAGCATGCTCCAGCCAGTAAGTATCTGGAGACAAATTTTTGTTCTCCACAAATTACTCCCCTCAGAAAAAAGAAAGGCATCTTATTCCTGAGTCCTTTTTAAGTCTCTCATTTCAGAGTATTCTTTCATTTTAACAGCTTTTAAAAACGTTTTATTACAGAAAAGTCCAAACACATTCAACAGTAGAGAATAATATGATGAATTCCCATGTCCCATTATCCACCTTCAACAGTTACCATGTTTCATCTATACCCTCCATGCACCTCATGCTCCCCTCCTCAATGAGCTCAACTAAAGCAAATCCCAGGCATACTATTTAATTTATAAATATTTCAGTATGAAGTTACCTTTTAAATTTCTTTTAAAACATAATTATGAAAGTAACCATGGGGCTTCCCTGGTGGTGCAGTGGTTGAGAGTCCGCCTGCCGATGCAGGGGACACGGGTTCGTGCCTTGGTCCGGGAAGATCCCACATGCCGCGGAGCGGCTAGGCCCGTGAACCATGGCTGCTGAGCCTGCGTGTCCGGAGCCTGTGCTCCGCAACGGGAGAGGCCACAACAGTGAGAGGCCCGCGTACCGCAAAAAAAAAAAAAAAAGTAACCATGATCAGTTTAGAAAATCTGGAAAATACAGAAAAGCAAAAAGGAGAAAAAAAAACACCAACCATTATCTCACAATATAGATATAAACCCAGGTAACACTATAATGTAGAATATTTTTAGAGGGAACTTTTTATTAAAGTATCAACATAACATACATGGTGGAAGGTGTACAAGTTATAAGTATTCAGCTCAACAGACTTTCCTTCACAAATAGACCACTTTACTTTGAAAAATCAAATGACTAAAACAACTATTTTAATATTATGTACATACTTATGGTTCTGTAAATAAATTTTATAAACATCTCTTTGCCAACCACAATGTAAGGGATAAGATCTTAACATTTACTGACTATATGTACTGTCTCAATTTAATTCTATAATAACCCTATGAAGTAGGCATTACAGATGAAGAAAAGAGACCCAAAGAGACTTCGTACCTTTGTCTCAGATTTAATAAATAACAGAATCCGGATTAAAATTTAAAAACTGCCCATCAGGGCTTTTTCCACCATACCATGGCGTCTATCTGAACACTATAAAGAAAACAAAAAGAGAATGCTGGTCCTTACCTCTCATTCTAAGATTACTTTCTGCTTTTTGTACAATACTCATGGCCACCATAGATAATTTAAACAGTAGTAAAATTTTTATAAAAGAGTAGCTTAAGTAAAAGAAGTACAATGTATGTGCATTACTGAAGAAAGCCTTAGGATAGGAAGTCACCAAAGTAAAAAAAAAAAAAAAAAAAAAAAGAGAGAGAAGTCTAATAACCAAAGAACTCAAATTTATTTAGAATTTTATGTGTTTATTAGCAACTTTTACTATTAAAAGTTTTATCTTTCTAAAACTAAGACATATTTAAAAAAGGCAAATATATGGACCCTTACCTTACACCATATACAAATATTAACTCAAAACAGATCAAAGATCTAAATGTAAAAGCTAAAACTTCTAGAAGAAAATATAAAGGAAAAGCTTCATGACACTGGATTTGGCAATGATTCACTGGATATGACACCAAAAGCACAGGAAACAAAACTAAAAATAGACTACATCAAAATTAAAAACTGTGCATCAAATGATGTAATCATCAGAAAAGGCAATTTAAGGAATGGTAGAAAAATATTTGCAAATCATATATCTGATAAACAGTAAATACCGAGAATATATAAAGAACTCCAACAACTCAACAACAACAAAAAAACCTGGTTTAAAATTGGGCAAAGGACTTGAACAGACAGCTCTCCAAAGGAGACAAATGGCTAACCAGAACATGAAAAGATGCTCAACATCACTAACCATCAGGGAAATGCAAATCAAAACCACAATGAGATACCACTTCACAGTCATTAAAATGGCAACTGTCAAAAAAACATAAAGTAGCAAGAGGTAAGGATGTGGAGAAACTGGACCCCTTGTGCAGTGTTTGGGGGAATATAAACTGGTGCAGCTGCTACTGAAAACAGTATGACAATCCCTCAAAATATTTAAAATATAATATGATCTAGTAATTCCACTTCTGGGTATACACCCAAAAGAATTAAAAGCAGGGTCTTAAATATTTGCACACTCAGGTTCACAGCAGCATTATTCACAATAGCCAAAATGTGGAAGTAACCCAAATCTCCATAAACAGATGAATGGATAAACAAAATGTGGTATATACAGTTGACCCTTGAACAATTCAGGAGTTAGGGGCACCAACTCTCTGTGCAGTGGAAAATCCACATATAACTTATAGTTGGCCCTTTTTATACGTAATTCCTCCATATCTGCGATTCCTCCCTATCTGTGGTTCCACATCCTCAGATCCAACCAACTGTGGCTCATGCACATCTGCAGTATTTACTGGTGAAAAAACTCCACACATATGTGGACCCTCATAGTTCAAACCCATGTTGTTTAAGGGTCAACTGTACATACAATGGACTATTATTCAGCCTTATAAAGGAAGGAAATTCTGAAATATGCTACAACATGGATTATTAACCTTGAAGACATGATGCTATGTGAAATAAACCAGTCATAAAAAGACAAATACTGTATGATTCCACTTATATGAAGTACCTGGACTAATCAAATTCATAAAGACAGAAAGTAGAATGAATAGTGGTTGCCTGGGGTTCAGGGTTAGGAGAGAGAGTGGAAAATTGTTCAGTAGTAACAAGCTTTAGTTTTGCAAGATGAAAAAAGTTCTGGAGATGGGCTGCACAATAATGTGAATGTACTTAAGATTATTGAACTGCACAGTTGAAAATGGCTAAGATGGTGACGGTGAGTTCTCTGGCAGTCCAGTGGTTAGGACTTGGTGCTTTCACTGCTATGCGCCAGGTTCAATCCCTGTCAGGGAACTAAGATCCCACATGCCATGCAGCACAGCCAAAAAAAAAAAAAAACAGGCCAAGATAATAAATTTTATGATACATGTATTTTACCAGAATTAAAAAAGACACATAGATAATTTTTTTGGCCAAGATGGAATAAGCCCTATTCCTCCCTCTTATAACTAAAAAATCCTAGGGCATGTAATACAACAAACAAAGAAGACTCTGAATGGTAGAAAGAAGGCAAAATGCCTCAGGACCTTGGGACTTGAGGAGCAACACAGTGAATTCCTGGGTTTTCTTTGCGCCTCCTATACATCCCGGATGGCATGCTGAAGAAGTCTGTAACTGCCAACAGGCACAGACCAAAAAAAAAAAAAAAAAACCTCAAGAAAAGCCTCCTCTCTCCAGCCAAAGGACAGGGAAAACTTTTTTTCCCTATAGAACAGAAAACTTTTTTGATAGTATGTGCCCTACTCTAGCCAAAGACTAAAGGAAAAACTGCACTTGCAGTGTCAGTGAGGCTGAGAGGCAAGCTGGGCGAGTTGGACTTATGGTCCTACCTGGTGGCAGCAAGGCAGGACAAGTGACCCTGAGCTTTCCTCACTAAGGTGATATCACCGGGGCAGTTAAACTTCCAATCCCACAAGGCAGCGAAGAGGAAGAATGGAGTGATGCACTGTGATGACAGTTTGGCAATCCTCTTTCCCAACAGGGGTAGTGTCAGAAGGGTCCAGAAAGGGGAAACTGAATTTCAACTCCCAGCCCAGCAGCAACTAGACAGTTTAAGTAGGCCCTTTGCTTTCATCTACACTGGTGTTGCTTGGACCTGTGCACTATACCTAAACAGAGTGACTGCAAAATGAATATTAAATAGGATCCAGAATCTTACAACATAACATTGAAAATATCCAGTATACAACTGAAAATCATCCATCATACCAAGTACCAGGAAAATCTTAAATTAACTTTGATGAGCAAAGAGAACTGACAGGTGCCAACTCCAGGGTGACACAGATGTTAGACTTATCTAACAAGGATTTTAAAGCAGCCATCATACTCTACATGGTGCTCCTTTAATTTTAGACACACATGAAAAACATATCAGTACAACTTTTTGAAACTTTTTTTTGTGTGTGTGGTACGCGGGCCTCTCAGTGCTGTGCCCTCTCCCGTTGCGGAGCACAGGCTCTGGACACGCAGGCTCAGTGGCCATGGCTCACGTGCCCAGCGGCTCCGTGGCATGTGGGATCTTCCCGGACCAGGGCACAAACCTGTGTCCCCTGCACCAGCAGGCGGACTCTCAACCACTGCGCCACCAGGGAAGCCCTGAAACTTTTTTGTATAAACATTTATTAAGGAATTAAGAGTAGAATCTCCCAAAAGTAATCACACCAATAAAGAGATGGACACATATAATTTTAAAAACTATTTTGAAATTATCTTTTTATTGTCGATTTCATATTTAACTTCATTATGTTCAGATTACTGGTCTGTATTATCATTTCTCTGAATTGTGTTGCTATTTTCACAGATATCTAGTAAATTTTTATTAATGTTTTACATTTGCTCAGAGATAATGTTCATTCTGTGATTGTTTTTTTGTTTAAGTTTCCTCTTATAGACCTGACTCAGTTGAGGTCTTGTTGAAACATTTTAACCTTACCAATATTTATGGGCTTAATATATGATTTCATAATTGATGTGTTCTAAAATCTACTTTTGTGATGGCAAATAAATCGGGCACAGACAATGGGGAAAAAAGGCAGCCATCATTAGAAACAAAAGACTTCATGAGCAATTTTAAACACACTTGAAACAAATGAAAAAAATAAAGTCAAAGAAAAATTGAAGACAAACGGAAATTTTATAACTGAAAAATACAATACATAAAATTTAAAACTCACTGGATGAACTCAATAGCAAAATAAATATGATGGAGGAAAGAAATCAGTGAACTTGAAGACAGAACAATAAAAGTTAACCAATCTGAATAAGAGGTAGTAAGTATATTGAAAAAATAAAACAGCTTCAGGGACCTGGTAACAATAACACAAGATGTATTATTCATATCAGAGTCACAGAAAAAGAGGAGAAAGAGTAGGGGGGCTGAAAGAGTATAGATGACCCCTGAACAACATGGGCTTGAACTGTACAGGTCCACTTATATGCAGATTTTTTTTCAATAAATACCACAGTACCACACAATCCATGGTTAGTTAAATCCACGAATGGGGAACCGTGGATATGGAGGGCTGACTATAAAGCTACACAGTTGACCTCACGCGGGAGTGAGGGAGTTGGTGCCCCTAACCTCCGCATTGTTCAAGGATCAACTGTATATGAAGAAATAATGGCTGAAATCTCCCCAAATTTGGCAAAATACACAAACCAGATTCAAGAAGCTGAGCGAACCCGAACAAGATAGGAATCCAAAGGAACACATGCGAGAACACATCATAAACTTCAGAAAATTAGAGACAAAGTCTTGAAAGCAGGTAGAAAAAAATGACATATTATTTGTAGAACATGACTCAAATGACAGTGGACTTCTCATCAGAAACTAGGGAGGACAACATTTGGAGGCATTGGCACATTTCCAAGAACTGAAAGAAAAGAACTGTCACCCAGGGTTCCATATTCAGTGAAAATATCTAAAAGGATAAAAGGTAAAACCAACACGTTCTCAGAAAAAGGAAAGCAAAAGAAATTTGTCACCACTAGATCTACCCTAAAAGAAGTTCTTCAACTGGAAATGATAGAGAAGAAAGTCTGAAACACCAAGAATGAAGAAAAGGTAAAAACATGGGAAATGTAACACCATCCTTTCTCCTCTTCTAAATTATGTTAGATGTGTGAAGTAAAAATAAAACATTGTCTTATATGGTTCCTAAAGTATGTATAGGAAGTATTTAAGACAATAATACTATAAAGAGTTAAGGTAAAGGGATCTAAATGGAGCTAGCTAAGGTTTCTATAGGTTACTCAAATTAGTAAAATGTTGACATCAGTGTACTTTGACAAGTTATGTATGGATAATGTAATACCTAGCACAACCATTAAAAAATCAAATACAGAGATACACTTAAAACTCTAAGGGAAAACCAAAATGGAATTCTAAAAAAATGTTCAAGTAACTCACATGAAGGCAGGAAAAGTGACATACAGAGGGAAAAAAGGAAAAGAAGGAATAACAAAACACAAAAGTAAAGGGCAGAATTAAACTCTAATATAAAAATATTACATTAAATGTAAAAGGCCTAAACATAACAAAGACAATTTGGCAGACTAGATTCAAAAATTATGAACCAACTATAGGCTATCTATATCAAACTAACTTCAACTATAATGATACAAGTAGGTTAGAAGTAAATGAATAGAAAAGGATATACCACATAAACATTAATCAAAAGAAAGCAGAAATAGTCATATCAATATTAGACAAAGTAAAACAAAAATAAATGACCAGGAACAAAGGACATTACATAACGATAAAAGGTTGCACACACGTGTAGGATTGCTATGTAGGATTACATAGCAATCCTACACGTGTGTGCAACGAAGAGCTTCAAAACACATGAAGCAGAAACAAATATAACAAAGAAGAAACAGACAAATCCACGATTCTAGTTGAAGACTTCAACACCCCTCTTAAAATTAACAGAACTACTAGACAAAAACTTCAGATATAGAACTAAACAACATCATTAATCAACAGGATCTAAATTTATAGAATGCTCCCCTCAACAACAGAAGAATACACATGCTTTTTAAATGCCCATGAATATCCACCAAGATAGGCCATAAAATCCTAGGCCATAAAATAAACTTCAAAAAATTAAAAAAAACTGAAATCATACAGAATGTATTCTAGCCACAATGGAATAAAACTAGAAATCAAGGGTGGTAACAGTAAAATTTCCAAACACTTAGAAATTAAGTAATATACTTCTAAACAATCTAGGGCTCAAGAGGAAGTCCAGAATGAAATTTTAAAAATACAGAAACTAAAAAAACAACAAAACTACAACAAAAAAATTTTGTAGGACACAGCTAAAAGGTGCTTCAAAGGGAGATTTATAGCTATAAATGCTTATATTAGAAAAGAAGATCAAGGGGGATTTATTCCTGGGATGCAAGGATAGTTCAACATACACAGACCAATAAGATATAGCACAATAACAAAATGAAGAATAAAAACCCTATGATTTCAATATATGCAAAAAAAACATTTGACAAAATTCAACATCCTTTCATGATAAAAACTCTCAAAAAATTGGCTATAGAAGGGACGTAACTCAACATAATAAAGACCATATATTACAAACCCACAACTAACATCATACTCAATGGTGAAAAGCTGAAAGCTTTTCCTCTAAGCTCAAGAACAAGATAAGGATGCCCTTTCTTGCCAACTCCATCCAATATAGTGCTGGAAATCCTAGCCAGAGGTATTAGGCAAGAAAAAGAAATAAAAGGCATCCAAAATAGAAAGGAAGAAATAAAACTGTCTCTATCTGCAGATGACATGCTCTTATACATAGATAATCCCAAAGATTCCACCCAAGAACTGCTAGAACTAATAAAAGAATTCAGTAAAGTTGCAGGATACAATATACAGAAATTAGTTGTGTTTCTATACACCAACAATGAACTATCAGAAAGAGAATTTTCTAAGAAATCAACTCCATTTACAATAACATCAAAAAATATAATATTTAGGAATAAATTTAACCAAGGAGGTGAAAGACCCATACACTGAAAACTGTAAGACACTGATGAAAGAAACTGAAGACACAAACCAACAAAGATATTCCATGTTCATGGATCAGAAGAATTAAATACTATTAAACTGTCCACACCAACCAAAGCAATCCACAGAGTCAATGCAATGTCTATCAAAATTCCAATGGCACTTTTCACAGAAATAGAAAAGACAATCCTGAAATTTGTATGGAACCACAGAACACCCCGAATAGCCAAAGCAATCTTGAGAAAGAAGAACAAAGCTGGAATCATCATACTTCCTAATCTCAAACTATATTATAAAGCCATAGTAATCCAAAGCAGTCTGGTACTGGCATAAAAACAGACACACAGATCAAAGAAACAGAATTCAGAGCCCAGAAATAAGCCCATACATAAACTACGGTCAATGAATCTTTTACAAAGGATCCAAGAATATGCAATGGGGAAAGGACAGTCTCTTCAAGAAACTGGTGCTGGGCAAATTAGAGAGCCATATGCAAAAAAATGAAACTGGACCCTTATCTTACATCATACACAAAAATCAACTCAAAATGGATTAAATATGAACACTAAGACATGAAACTGTCAAACTCCTAGAAGAAAACACGGGGATAAGTTTCTCAACATTGGTCTCATCAATGAGTTTTTTGGATTTGACATCAAAACAAAGGCAACAAAAGCAAAAATAAACAAATGGGACTATACCAAATAAGAAGCTTCTGCACAGCAAAGGAAATGACCAATAAAATGAAAGCAACCTATGGAATGGAGAAAATATTTGCAAATCACTTATCTGACAAGGGTTAATATCCAAAATATACAAGGAACTCATACAACTCAACAGGAAAAAAAAGTAATCTGACTAAAAAATGAGCAAAAGAACTGAACAGACATTTTTCCAAAGAACACATACAAATGGCCTACAATTACATGAAAAGGTGCTCAACATCACTAATCATTAGGGAAATGCAAATCGAAATCACAATGAGGTATCACTTCATACCTGTTAGGGTGTCTTATCAAAAATCCAACTGATAACAAATGCTGGCAAGGATGTGGAGAAAAGGGAACCCTGGCATACTGCAGGTGCGAATGTAAACTGGTACAGCCACTATGGGAAACAGTATGAAGGCTCTTCAAGATATTAAAAATAGAACTGTCATATGATCCAGCAATTCCACTTCTGAGTATATACCGAAAGGAAACAAAATCATTATCTCAAAGAGATATCTGTACTCCAAGTTCATATTATTTACAACAGCTAAGATACGGAAACAACCGAAGTGTCCATCAACAGATGAATGGATAAAGAAGATGTGGTATATAAATACAATGGAATACTGTATATATATTCAGCCTTGAGACAACATGGATGAAGCTGGAGAGCACTGTGCTAAGTGAAATAAGCCAGACAGAGAAAGACAAATATTGTGTGGTTTCACTTAAATGTGGAATCTAAAAAAAACTGAACTCACAGAAACAAAGAGTAGAATGGTGGTTGCCAAGGGCTGGGGTTGAGGAAAATAGGGTTGGTATAGAGTATAAACGTTCAGTTATAAGGTAAGTATGAGGATCTAATATACAATGTGGTGATACAGCTGATAACACTGTATTGTACAATTTAAATTTGCTAAGAGAGTAGAACTTAAGCGTCCTCACCAATCAATTTCAGCATTTTTTTAAAATAGAGAAAAGCTCTCAAACCTAATCTCCCACCTTAAGAAAGGAGGAGAGGCAGAATAAACCTAAAGCCAGCAGAAAGAAATAATAAAGATATGAGAAGAAATCAATGAAATTGAAAACAGAAAAATAGAAAAGAATGAATGAAAAAAAGCTGGTTTTTTGAAAAAAATTAAAAATTAACAAATCTCCAGCAAGACTGATAAAAAAAGACACAGATTACCAATACCTGAAGTAAAACAGAGTATCACTACAAACACCAAACATTAAAGGGACTAGCACAAACAACTCTATACACATAAATTTGACAACTGGGATGAAATGGACCAACTGCTCAATAAAGTACAAACTACCATAACTGACCCAATATGAAATAATCTGAATAGTTCCACAGCTGTTAAAGACATTGAATTCCTAGTTTAAAAACAACCAAAAATGAAATCTCCAGAACCAGATGGTTTCACTGAAGAATTCTACCAAATGTTTATAGAAAAATTAACACCAATTCTATACAATCTCCTTCAGAAAATGGAAGAGGAGAGAACACTTTTCAACTCATTTTATGAGTTATTATCGTGATGATAAAACTGGACTGTTGCGTAATTAAGAATTTCGTTGGTTTTTGTCCCTGGTACTGAAAGGGAGCCTCTAAACCCTTGGAATTTCCCAGTCAAAGGAGTATCTTTTTTATTCATGCTAAGCCTCTAGGGCAGTTTCAGGATAGTGGCTAACCATGCCGGAAAGACCAGCTATGTGGCTTTCAGTTACATGATCTCCGCCTGACCTCCAGAGAGGGGAGAGGGGGATTGCAGATTGGGTTCAATAATGTGGCTAATGGTTCAATCAATCAAGCCTATGTAATGAAACCCCAACAAAACCTCTGGACACCCAAAGCTGGGGTTAGTTTCCCTGGTTGGTGATACACATTGATGTGGTGGAAGGGTGATGCAGCCTGAGGACATGAAAACTGCATTTGGGGCTCTCCCAGACCGTGCCCTAAGGGACTTTCACATGTTCCTGATTTGCATCCTTTATAATAAATCTGTAATCGTAAGCACAGCACTTTTCTGAGTTCTGTGACTTGTTCTAGCAACTTTGAGGGGATAGTGGAAACGTCCAATTTGTAGCCAGTTGGTTAGAAGTACAAGTGGCCTGGAAACTGGGACCTTGGGGCTGGTGTCTGAAGTGAGTTTTGTGGAGGACTGTGCTCCTGTCAAATCTGACCTGATCCCAGGTAGTCAGAGTCAGAATTACACTGCACAAAGACAGTAGAGAAAAAGAAAATACAGGCCAGTATCACTCATGAGTGAAGATATAAAAATCCTCAACAAAATATTAGCAAATAGAATCTAGCAACCTATAGAAAGAATCATACATCATGGTCAACTGAGATATATTCCAAAGATCCAAGGCTATTTCAATATTTTAAAAAAATCAACCAATGTAATCTACCATGTAAACAGGCAAAAGAAGAAAAATCACATATCATATCAATTGATACAGAAAAAGTATCTGACAAAATTCAACATCCATTCATGATAAAAAAAAAAAAACTCTTAGCAACCTAGCAATATAAAGAAACTTCCTCAACTTTTAAGAGTAAAAAACCTACAGCTAACCCCAAATTTAATGGCAAAAAAATGGATGCTTTCCCCCAAGATCTGGAACAAGGCAAGAATGGCTACTGTCACCATTTCTATTCAACTTTGTACTGAACATCCCAGTCAGGTCAATAGGCAAGAAAAAGAAATAAAAGTCATGCAGATTGTAAAGAAAGAGATAAAACTATCCTTATTCATGGGCATTCCCTGGCGGTCCAATGGTTAGGGTTGTGCACTTTCACTGCCAAGGGCATGGGTTCAATCCCTGGTTGGGGAACTAAGATCCCGCACGCCTCATAGCGTGGCAAAAATAAGAACAAAAAAACCCACTATTCTGTCATACAGAGTGAAGTAAGTCAGGAAGAGAAAACCAAGTACCGTATATTAACGCATATATGTGGAATCTAGAAAAATGGTATAGATGAACTGGTTTGCAAGGCAGAAATATCCGAGACCAAGATGTAGAGAACAAACGTATGGACACCAAGAGGGGAAAGCAGCGGGGGGGTGGGGGTTGAACTGGGAGACTGGGATTGACATATATACACTAATATGTATAAAATAGATAATAAGAACCTACTGTTTACAAATAAATAAAATAAAATAAACAAAAAACACTGTTCTTACTCACAAATGACATAATTGTCTAAAAAAACTGCAAGAAATCTGGAAGAAGAAAAACTCTTAGAACTTATAAATGCATTTATTTTGCAAGGTTTCAACACACAAAATAAATCAAATTTCTACATACTAGCAATGAACAACTGGAAACCAAAACTTAAAAACAGATACTACTTATAATAGCTCTCCCCAAAATGAAATTCTTAAATATAAACCTAACAAAACAAGTACAGGATGTATACTGAAAGAAATCAAAGAAAAACTAAAGAACTAAAGAATAGGAGAGACATATTCATGGATTGTAGGACTCAAAACAGTAAAGATGCAGCCACACAGCACAGGGAGATCAGCTCAGTGCTTTGTGAGCACCTAGAGGGGTGGGAGGGAGACGCACGATGGAAGAGATATGGGAACATATGTATAACTGAGTCACTTTGTTATAAAGCAGAAACTAACAAACCATTGTAAAGCAATTATACTCCAATAAAGAAAAAAAAACAAAAGAACAGTAAAGATGTCAACTCTCTCCAAACTGATCTACAGATTTAACCCACTGCAAATCATAATCCAGCAGAATTTTCTGTACACAGATAAGGGAATTCTAAAATTTACAAGGAAAAGCAATGTAACTAGAAAAGATAAAATAATTCTGATACAGAAAAAAGTGAGAGGAAACACAGTATCTGATTTTAACACTTTAAAGTTACAATAAAACAATGTGGTATTGAAGAAAGGATAGACACAGAGCCCAATAAACAGAATAGAGTCCAGATACAGACCCACAGAAATATAACCAATTGATTTTTGACATAGGTGCAAAGGCAATTCAATGGAGAAAGGAGAATCTTTCCAACAAACGGTGTTGGGACAGACATTCAAAAAAAGTTAACATATTGGACTTTATCAAGATTAAAAATCTTTTGTTCCGTGAAAGGCACTGTTCAGAAAATGAAAACAGAAGATATTTGCAAATCACGTATCTGCATCTGTGTGTGTATATATATATATTAAGACATACAGTATATTTATTTTAAAACTCTTAAAACTCAATAGTAAGAAAACAAATAACCAAATTAAAAAATGAGCAAAAGACTTAAGACACTTCACCATAATAAATACACTTTTGTGTATTTATTTGCAGGGCAAATAAATACACAAAAAGATGTTCAACATCATTACCCATTAAGGAAATGCAAATGAAAAACACAATGAGAAACCACTGCACACCTATTAAAATAGTTTAAAAACAGTTAAAATAAGGACACCAGCAAGAGTTGATGAGAATGCAGAACAACTGGAACTCTCAGACACTGGTGGTGGGAACGTAAAATGGTACAGCCACTTTGGAAAACTGTCTGAAAGTTTCTTATAAAGTTAAACATATACTTACCAAATGACCCAGCAATCCCATTCCTGGGTATGTACTCTTGAGAAATGAAAACTTATGTTCAAATAAAATCTATACATGAATGCTTACAGCAGCTCTAGTCATACTGCCAGAAACTGGAAACTAAGATGTCCTTCAATCGGTGATGGATAAACAAACTGTAGTACATCCATACAGTGGAATATTATTGAGCAACAAAAAGGAACAGACTGTTAATACATGCAACAACTTGGATGAATCTCAAAGACATGCTGAGTGAAAGAAGCCAGTCTCGGGCTTCCCTGGTGGCGCAGTGGTTGAGAGTCCGCCTGCCGATGCAGGGGACACGGGTTCGTGCCCCGGTCTGGGAAGATCCCACATGCTGCGGAGCGGCTGGGCCCGTGAACCATGGCCGCTGAGCCTGCGCGTCCGGAGTCTGTGCTCCACAACGGGAGAGGCCACAACAGTGAGAGGCCCGCGTACCGCAAAAAAAAAAAAAAAAAAGAAAGAAGCCAGTCTCAAAAGCCTGCATTCAATGTATATGACATTCTCAAAAAGACGAAACTATAGTGACAGAAAACACAGCAGTGATTGCCAGGGGTCAGAGATGGGGAGAAAGGTGTAATTATAAAGAGATATCAAGAGAGAAAATTTTGGGGTGCTAGAACTGTTCTGTATCCCAATTATGACAGATTACACAAATCTTTACATGTGTTAAAATTCATGGAACCGTACACCAAGAAAGAAAGAAAGAAAGAGAGAGAGAGAGAGAGAGAGAAGGGAGGGAGGGAGGAAACACAATTTTACTTTATGTTAATGAAAAATATAAAATTAAAAAGTGAAATAAGATGCTCAGGCCCACGTCCAGACTTAGCGAATCAGAATCTCCAGTAATGTGATGCAGCTGGTTGCATTTTTAAGATGCTCCACAGGTGATCTTGGTATATAGCCAAGGATGAGAACTGTTATAACTTCTTGAATTTGATTTCTCCATTCTTCTATTTCTTTAGGTCAGGCCCTCATCTCTCATTGGGCCTACGACTCCTTATCTCCATTCCTGAGCCCTATTAGTGCCACAGCGACCTTTATCAGAATGAAGTTCAAGCTCTTTAGCATGGCACACAAGACTCTCCAAGATTAGGTCCTTGTCTACCGCTCTCATCTTTCTGCATGCCCTCCCTTGCATTCCACACTTCAGTAATAAAAGAACACTCTAAATCCCCTGAAGTGATCTGCTATTTCACACCTCAAGGCTTTTGCTCAAAATATATCCTCTGCCTGGAATTCTACGCCACCCACCAATTGTCTGGCAGATACCTTTCAAGACTGCTTCTGTCATGTGTTCTATGTCACTCCCAACTAAAAATCTTTCAGCAGTTCTTTGTCCATGTTCACCATCACCTATAGTACTGTCCATGCACCTCACCTCCTCCCATTCCTGCCTCACATTTAAGACTCTTAAAATGCCAATCTTCTGGTTAACTGCCTCCCACATTTCATGTTTATTCACTAGTCATGCCTTAGCTAATGATGCTCCTCCCTCCCCAGAATTCTCTTCCCACCCATCCTTTCCTGGCTCATACCCATTCATTCTTCTAGAAAAAAGTTATCATCTCCAAGAAATCTTCCCCTGCACTCCCAGACTAAGGTAATTACACTTCTCTATTCCACACCTTCCTCTGGTTATCATTATCACAACACTTACCATGTTATTTTAAAATTATTTCGTGTGTCCATCTCCCTCAATTTGCTCCTTAACAGCAAAGGCCATCCTCTATTATCTTTCTATTTCCCAAGCTTAGCATAAAATCTAGAACAATCAGGTACTCCACAAACAAACGTTTCTTGAAAAAAGCAATAAATGAGAGTAAACTTGCTGGGCAAATTAATATATATCTCCTTTTCTCCAAAAGGACCTAAGTTGTTCACTACATGCTGATAACACCTAAACTTCTATTTACAGCTTAGCTCTAAGCTTTTGTCATAAACAAAAAGCAAAAACAAAGTTATAAACAACTGTCAAGCAAGCATCTTTACTTAGATGCTCCATATGCACCTCAAAATCATTTTAACCTTAACTGAATCCATTTTCTTCCTCAACTCCTCTCAAATGTGCTCATTTTCTTATATTGCCATTTTTGGTGAATGAATCAAACAGACTGAAATAACCCCATTAGAAACCTCAGAATCATCCTAAATGCCTTTCTTTCCCTCATTTCTCACACCTAAACAGTTAGGAAGTCCTGTTGATTTACTGAGATCTGAGCTCTCAATATTGGGCCTCAAATTTAAGCCCTTGCCTCTTCAAATCCCAGCTATGGCAACAGTTTATTAATATTGATACAATGGTCTCACTGCCTAAAGCTCTGAATCCCAGCAATTTATTTTTCATAATGCCAACAAGGATCTTTCTGAAATACAACATCATCATTTCACTCCTTTGCCTGGCATCCAACTTTCTATAAGAGAAAGTCTTAAATTCCTTAGGACAGCATAAAAGGTCTTCAATCATCTCGCTCCTGCTGTCTTCCCCAGACTTACCTCTCTCCTCATCCACTCTATCAAACTATAACGTATAGTCAATGAACTTCCTGCAGTTCTCTAAGTGTAGCCATACCACCTCCTACATCTGTGCCCAAGCAACTGATTGTACCTATAACGTTCTCTCCTATAGCACAGTCATCTGGTGGTTTTCCAAGCCTGAGGTCTAAGGTGATTTCTCTATAAAGCTGTACCTGGATGAATTTCCCCACCCAGCCACCACTCCTGAAAAGAACTGATCAATTCTTTCTTTGGGTTTCTACCAATTTCATATATGTCTACCACAGCACCTATTTATCACTTACAAAATCTATTTATTGCGATCTATTCCCCCAAGAAGACTACAAGCTCCTTGAAGGCAGGCACAATATATGAATAATCTCTAGCATCCACAGTATCTAATACTGTTAATACACACTGAAGGTGTTCAATAAATATTTATTAATGAAAGCTAAAAAGTCTTTATATTGGTTTTTAACCTTGGGGTAAAATCAGAGTCAACAACAAAATTTAATATACAGAACATCAGCCACACAGAGACAAAATCCACTAATTTGTTTTTTTTTTTTAACAGAAAATAGCTGATTAATGGGCAAATACAGAAAACAAGCTATCATCAAATTATAAAGAGTACTTTATAATTTATATATAATTTTATATAATTTATAATCTCACCTCCCCATTCTGTACCTTTCTATCTATTCTTTCTTACCCACAACCTCATGCCACCCTCAGGTTATGTAAAGGAGATTCTTTCAGGCCTGTCCCAGTCCTGTTTGACTTGTAATGTCCTATGTTCCAAAATTAATCCATTCTCTCCCATTATTCAGTCAAATCCCTCATTCCTTCAGTGTGACAAAACTCAGGTAGATATTGAAGGCAAGAAAGCATTCTCCAGAAATCTAAGGACAGCACCAACGTATGAATAACTAATATGTTTAATATTCCCAAAGATTATCTGCATTTTAAAAGAAGCAACTATAAATGCAAATAAATATGGAATTGCTATAATGAGAGAAGACTTTTAAGAAAAAATTTCCCAATGAGCAAGGAAGGGAAGGAAAACAGAAGTTCATCTACTCAAGACTAACCAAGCTGTAATCAAGTAATAATGGAATGGGCAAAAATTCTTGCTTAACAATTGCACACAAGCACTTATCAATATGAAGTAGGATGATAATAACATTTAGGACTCACAGTATTATTCTGTGACTCACACAAAATATGAAGGAAAATACCTGATAAATGGTAGGTTCTCTGTAACTGAAAAGAACTTGGTATCCAACTCCAAAAAGGGTGTAGGCCCAAGAATTTGCAAGACTAAGTCTATGCCAGCTAACACTACTGGACTTTCTAAAGATGGCAAGAAATCCTGTACTCTTGAATCAATTTTTCATACCTTTTCTAAATGTGCTGACAAGGCCACAATGGATACATACATGGAAATGAGATCTTCTGAAACCTATATACTTTCCTTAACTTGAGTTCATTTGAGTTGAAAACCAAGGCTTTCTTTGTGTTTTGGAAGATACAGCAACCAATAAGGTCCTCTCAAAAAGACATTTTAATTAATACTTAGATAGACTACCAGAGGCATAAATTACAAGTATTTCCTAGTCAAAAGTCTAGTTGAGACCAGTTATTCTCTCTCCATTTTGAGGACTCAAAATGAAACAGGACATGACAGTTTACCTGGAAAACAAAACAATGTCTTTCCTGTTATCACAACCTAATGAGTGATGAAGCCCAGAGTACAATCAATTTGTAACTGATAATTAGCTATACTCTAAGCAATACCAAAGACACATTTAAATTGTCCTGTGTTCAGTTAGATGACTTACTGGTAAATAAATGTGACTTTCATTCAGTGATTTATCTTAGATGTCAGGAATCTTCTTTCTTCGTTTTTATTTTCTACTTCGATATGAAGCCCACTATTTATCTTTGTGGGTTTTCCCCCCCGCCTCTTACTCTACATTTAAATACCTCAGGCGTGGAGAAGAAAATAAACAGATAATATTTTTCCATTACAGAAAAGTTCCTTAGACGCTTCAACGACATACACTTCTAACAACCTTATATTTTACTGTAATTCTACCACAAGACAATGAAATACATCTCTCAATACATCTGTCGAAATTTCCTTGTATTTGCAACACTTTTTCCATGTATACCTATACATATTTGTTCTAAAAAAAATACTATCATATATTTGTTCTAAAAAGATACTATTACATAATCTGCTTTTCTACTCCCTCATCTTCCCGTATCAATAAATATATTTCCAGCACATCATTCCTCAGTGTTTAGCAATTATAAAGAGCACAATGACAACAAATAACATACAAGGGAATCCCCATAAGGTTATCAGCTGATATTTCAGCAGAAACTCTGCAGGCCAGAAAGGAGTGGCATGATACATTTAAAGAGATGAAAGGGGAAAACCTACAACCAAGAATACTCTATGCAGCAAGGCTCTCATTCAGAGTCGACTGAGAAATCAAAAGCTTTACAGACAAGTAAAAGCTAAGGAAATTCAGCACCACCAAACAAGCTTTGAAACAAATGCTAAAGGAACTTCTCAGGGTGGAAGGAGGGAGAAGAGGCTACAACTAGAAACAACAAAATCACAAATGGGAAAGCTCACTGGTAAAGGCAAACATACAGTAAAAGTAGAAAATCATCCACACACAAATATGATAGCAAAAACAGCAACTGTGAGCAGAGGAGAGTACAAATGCAGGAAATGAGAATCGCATTTGAAATTAAGAGACCAGAAACTTAGAATAACCTTGTATATATATAGACTGCTACATCAAAACCTCATGAGAAATGCAAACCAAAAAACTACAACAGATACACACACAAAAAAGAAAATGCAACCCAAACACAAACTAAAGATGGTCATCAAACCACTAGAGAAGAGAACAAAAGAGAATGGAAGAAAAAAACCCTACATGTTAACAAACCTAAAACAATTGAGAAAATGGCAATAGGAACATACGTATCGATAATTACCTTAAATGTAAATGGATTAAATGCTCCAACCAAGAGACACAGACTGGCTGAAGGGATATAAAAACAAGACCCATAAATATGCTGTCTACAAAGAGACCCACTTCAGACCTAAGGACACATACAGACTGAAAGGGAAGGGATGGAAAAGATATTCCACGCAGGGCTTCCCTGGTGGCGCAGTGGTTGAGAGTCTGCCTGCCGTTGCAGGGGACACGGGTTCGTGCCCCGGTCCAGGAAGATCCCACATGCCGCGGAGCGGCTGGGCCCGTGAGCCATGGCTGCTGAGCCTGCATGTCCGGAACCTGTGCTCCGCAACGGGAGAGGCCACAACAGTGAGAGGCCCACGTACCGCAAAAAACAAAAAAATTCCACACAAATGGAAATCAACAGAAAGCTGGAGTAGCATTACTCATATCAGACAAAAGAGACTTTAAAATAAAGACTGTTACAAGAGACAAGGAAGGACACTACATAACGATCAAAGGTTCAATCCAAGAAAAAGACATTAACAATTGTAAATATAATATATGCACCCAACATAAGAGCACCTCTTTATGTAAGGCAAATGCTAACAGCCATAAAAGGGGAAATTGACAGTAACACAGTAATAGTGGGGGACTTTAACACCACACTTAAAGCAAGGAACAGATCATCCAGATGGAAAATCAATACGGAAACACAAACCTTAAATGACACATTAGACCAGATAGACTTAATTGATATTTATAGGACATTCCATCTCAAAGTAGCAGAATACACTTTCTTCTCAAGTGCACATGGAACACTCTCCAGGATAGATCACATCTTGGGTGACAAATGAAGTCTCGGTAAATTTAAGAAAACTGAAATCATATAAAGCATCTTTTCCTACCACAACGCTATGAGATTAGAAATCAATTATAGGGGACTTCCCTGGTGGCGCAGTGGTTAAGAATCTGCCTGCCAATGCAGGGGACACGTGTTTGATCCCTGGTCTGGGAAGATCCCACATGGCACGGAGCAACTAAGCCCGTGAACCACAACTACTGAAGCCCACGCACCTAGAGCCCATGCTCCACAATAAGAGAAGTCACCTCAATGAGATGCCCACACACCGCAACGAAGTGTAGCCCCTGCTCGCCACAACTAGAGAAAGCCCGCGTGCAGCAACAAAGACCCAAAGCAGCCAAAAAAAATAAATAAATTTAATAAATAAATAAAATTTAAAAAATAAGTTAAAAAAAATCAATTACAGGAAAACACTGTATAAAAACCACAAACACATGGGGGCCAAACAATATGTTTCTAAACAACCAGTGGATCACTGAAGAAATCAAAGAGGAAATCAAAAAATACCTAAAGGCGGGCTTTCCTGGTGGCGCAGTGGTTTAGAGTCCGCCTGCCGATGCAGGGGACACGGGTTCGTGCCCCAGTCCAGGAAGATCCCACATGCCGCAGAGCGGCTGAGCCTGTGAGCCATGGCCACTGAGCCTGCACGTCCGGAGCCTGTGCTCCACAACGGGAGAGGCCACAGCAGTGAGAGGCCCGCATACCGCAAAAGAAAAACCTAAAGGCAAATGACAACAAAAACACAATGATCCAAAATCTATGGGATGCAACAAAAGCAGTTCTAAGAGGGAAGTTTATAGCAATACAATCCTACCTCAAGAAACAAGAAACATCTCAACAAACAACCTAACCTTACACCTAAAGCAGTTAGAGAAAGAAGAACAAAAAAACCCCAGTTAGCAGAAGGAAAGAAATCATAAAGATCAGAGTAGAAACAGAGATGAAGAAAACCACAGCAAAGATCAATGAAACTAAAAGCTGGTTCTTTGAGAAGATAAACAAAATTGAAAAACCTTTAGCCAGACTCATCAAGAAAAAAAGGGAGAGGACTCAAATCAATAAAATTAGAAATGGAAAAGGAGAAGTTACAACGGACACCACATAAATACAAAGGATCGTAACAGACTACTACAAGCAATTAAACGCCAATAAAACGGACAACCTGGAAGAAATGGACAAATTCTTACAAAGGTACAATTTTCCAAGACTGAACCAGGAAGAAATAGAAAATATGAACAGACCAATCACAAGTAATGAAATTGAAACTGATTAAAAATCTTTCAACAGGGCTTCCCTGGTGGCGCAGTGGTTGGGAGTCCGCCTGCCGATGCAGGGGACATGGGTTCATGCCCCGGTCCGGGAGGATCCCATGTGCCGCAGAGCGGCTGGGCCCGTGCGTCCGGAGCCTGTGCTCCGCAACGGGAGAGGCCACAACAGTGAGAGGCCCGCGTACTGCAAAAAAAAAAAAAAAAAAAAAAAGTCTTTCAACAAACTAAAGTCCAGGACCAGATGACTTCACAGGTGAATTCTACCAAACATTTAGAGAAGAGTTAACCCCTATCCTTCTGAAACTCCTCCAAAAAACTGCGGAGGAAGGAACTCTCCCAAGCACATTCTACGAGGCCACCATCACCCTGATACCAAAACCAGACAAAGATATCACAAAAAAAGAAAATTACAGGCCAATATCACTGATGAACATAGACACAAAAATCCTCAACAAAATACTAGCAAACAGAATCCAACAACACATCAAAATGATCACACACCATGATCAAATGGGATTTACCTCAGGGATGCAAGAATTCCTCAATATATGCAAATCAATCAATGTGATACACTACATTAACAAAGGGAAGAATAAAAACCATATGATCATCTCAACAGATGCAGGAAAAGCTTCTGACAAAATTCAACACCCACTTATGATAAAAAAAAAAAAACTCTCCAAAAAGGGGGCATAGAGAGAACCTACCTCAACATAATAAAGGCCACGTATGACAAACCCACAGCAAACATCATTCAAAACAGTGAAAAACTGAAAGCATTTCCTCTAAGATCAGAAACAGACAAGGATGTCCACTCTAGCCACTTCTATTCAACATAGTTTTGGAAGTCCTAGCCATGGCAATCACAGAAGAAAAAGAAATAAAGGGAATCCAAATTGGAAAAGAAGTAAACGGTCACTGTTTGCAGATGACATGATACTATACATAGAAAATCCTAAAGATGCTACCAGAAAACTACTAGAGCTCATCAATCAATTTGGTAAAGTTGCAGGATACAAAATTAGTACACAAAAATCTCTTGTATTCCTATACACAAACAACAAAAAATCTGAAAGAGAAATTAAGGAAACAATCTCATTTACCATCAAATCAAAAAGAATGAAATACCTAGGAATAAACGTACCTAAGGAGGCAAAAAAGCTGTATGTGAGAAACTGTAAGATACTGATTAAAGATATCAAAGATGACACAAACAGATAGAGAGACATACCATGTTCCTGGACTGGAAGAATCAATACTGTGAAAGTAACTACACCACCTAAAGCAATCTACAGATTCAATGCAATCCCTATCAAATTACCAATGGCATTTTTCACAGAATTAGAACAAAAAATTTTACAATTTGTACGGAAACACAAAAGACCCTGAATAGCCAAAGCAATCTTGAGAAAGAAAAACAGAGCTGGAGGAATCAGGCTCCCTGACTTCAGATTATACTACCAAGCTACAGTAATCAAAACAGTATGGTACTGGCACAAAAACAGACACACAGATCAATGGAACAGAATACAGAGTCCGGAAATGAACCCACACACCTGTGGTCAATTAATCCATGACAAACAAGGCAAGAATATGTGATGGAGAAAAGACAGTCTCTTCAATAAGTGGTGCTGGAAAAACTGGACAGATACATGTAAAAGAATGAAATTAGAACACTCCCTAACACCATACACAAAAATAAGCTCAAAATGGATTAAAGACCTAAATGTAAAGCTGGATACTATAAAACTCTTTAGAGGAAAACATAGGCAGAACACTCTCTGACATAAATCACAGCAAGATCTTTTTTGATCTACCTCCTAGAGTAATGAAAATAAAAACAAAAATAAACAAATGGGACCTAATTAAACTTAAAAGCTTTTGCACAGCAAAAGCGACCATAAACAAAATTAAAAGACAACCCACAGAACGGGAGAATATATTTGCAAATGATGTGACCGACAAGGCATTAATCTCCAAAATATGCAAAAAGCTCATGCAGCTCCATATCAAAAAAACAAACAACCCAATCCAAAAATGGGCAGAAGACCAAACAGACATTTCTCCAAAGAAGACATACAGATGGCCAAAAAGCACATGAAAGGATGCTCAGCACCACTAATCATTAGAGAAATGGGAATCAAAACTACAATGAGGTATCACCTCATACGGGTCAGAACGGCCATCATGAAAAAATCTACAAACAATAAATGCTGGAGAGGGTGTGGAGAAAAGGGAACCCTCTTGCACTGTTGGTGGGAATGTAAATTGCTACAGCCACTGTGGAGAACAGTATGGAGGGTCCTTAAAAATCTAAAACTAGAACTACCATACAACCCAGCAATCCCATTACTGGGCATATACCCTGAGAAAACCATAATTCAAAGAGTCATGTACCACAATGTTCATTACAGCTCTATTTACAATAGCCAGGACACGGAAGCAACCTAAGTGTCCATCGACAGATGAATGGATAAAGAAGATGTGGCACATATATACTATGGAATATTACTCAGCCATAAAAAGAAATGAAATTGAGTTATTTGTAATGAGGTGGATGGACTTAGAGTGTGTCATACACAGTGAAGTAAGTCAGAAAGAGCAAAACAAATACCGTATGCTAACACATATATATAGAATCTAGGGAAAAAAAGGTTCTGAAGAACCTAGGGGCAGGACAGGAATAAAGACGCAGACATAGAGAATGGACTTGAGGACAGGGGGAGGGGGAAGGGTAAGCTGGGACGAAGTGAGAGAGTGGCATGGACATATACACACTACCAAATGTAGAATGGACGGCTGGTGGGAAGCAGCTGCATAGCACAGGGAGATCAGCTCCGTGCTTTGTGACCACCTAGAGGGGTGGGATAGGGAGGGTGGCAGGGAGACATAAGATGGAGGGGATATGGGGATATATGTGTATGTATAGATGATTCACTTTGTTATACAGCTGAAACTAACACAACATTGTAAACCAATTATACTCCAATAAAGATGTAAGGAAAAAAAAAACTACTATGAGGTATCACCTCACACCAGTCAGAATGACCATCATCAAAATTCTACAAACAGGGCTTCCCTGGTGGCGCAGTGGTTGAGAGTCCGCCTGCCGATGCGGGGGACACGGGTTCATGCCCCGGTCTGGGAGGATCCCACATGCCGCGGAGCGGCTGGGCCCGTGAGCCATGGCTGCTGAGCCTGCACGTCCGGAGCCTGTGCTCCGCAACGGGAGAGGCCACAACAGTGAGAGGCCCACGTAACGCAAAAAAAAAAAAAAAAAAATTCTACAAACAATAAATGCCAGAGAGGGTGTGGAGAAAAAGAAACCCTCCTACATAGTTGGTGGGAATGTAAATTTGTAGAGCCACTATAGAGAACAGTATGGAGGTCCCTTAAGAAACTAAAAATATAGCTACCATATGATCCAGCAATCCCACTCCTGGGCATATATCTAGAGAAAACCATAATTTGAAAAGATACATGCACCCCAACAATCAATGCAGTACTATTTACAAAAGTCAGGACATGGAAGCAACCTAAATGTCCATCAATGGCTGAACCGATAAAGATGTCGTACATATATGCAATGGAATATCATCCATAAAAAAGAACGAAATGATGCCATTTGCAGCGACATGGATGGACCTAGAGATTGTCATGCTGAGTAAGTCAGAGAAAGACAAATATATGATATCACTTATATGTGTAATCTAAAAAAATCGTATATATGAACTAATTTACAAAACAGAAATAAGAGTCACAGATGTAAAAAACAAGCTTATGATTACCGGGGGAGGGATAAATTGGGAGATTGGGATTGACATATACACACTACTATACATAAAACAACAAATAAGGACCTATTGTATTAGGACGGGGACTCTACTCAATACGCTGTAATGACCTATACGGCAAAAGAATTTTTTTAAAAAAAGTGTGATATATGTATACGTATAACTGATTTACTTTGCTGTACAGCAGAAACCAACACAACATGGTACCATACACTGTATGCCAATAAAATGGTTTTTTAAAAAAAGCACAATGATGAATAAATTTGTACATCTATCCTCACAACATATATCGTTATTTTCTAACAATTTTTTACAAGTAGAATTTGAGATAAAGGGAATGAGAGAAAGGAGTGGATAGATGAAGGAGACAGGAAGGAGAGGAAAAAAAAAAGAAAGAGGGACTTTCCTGGTGGTGCAGTGGTTAAAAATCTGCCTGACAATGCAGGGAACACGGGTTCGATCCCTGGTCCGGGAAGATCTCACATGCTGTGGAGCAACTAATTCCGTGTGCCAAAACTACTGAGCCTGTGCTCTAGAGCCTGCGAGCCACAACTACTGAAGCCCATGCGCTTAGAGCCTGTGCTCTGCAACAAAGAGAAGCCACCACAATGAGAAGCCCGCACACTGCAACGAAGAGTAGTCCCCGCTCGTTGCAACTAGCGAAATCCCATGCGCAGCAACGAAGACCCAACACAGCCAAAAATAAAAAATAAATTTATAAAATGGAAAGAAAGGTGGAGTAAGACACAGATTTTATAAAAACAAACATGTAAAACAGTATGTCTGAGTTTACTAGCTGAGTTGCTGTTCTATGATTTTCAGCAAATTCCTATTACTTAGGTTTACCTAGGCTGAACTTGCAATCTTAACAAACACTTACAATTCCTTCTTTGGAAGCTTATTTTCTCTGCCTAGAAAATCACGGCATTTTTAAAAATCTTTAATTTAAAATAATATTGCTAAACTGAGACTTGTATGAGTCTCTTTACACATTGAGGTTTTTTTTCTTCCTGGAATATAGCAGTTTTCATACACAGGTGTTTTTCAGTGCAGAAGTTTTCTTCAGTATGTCTTTGATTATTGCTTTGTTCACAATTTTTAATTTTTAATTTTCTTGTTTTATGTTTAGGAAAAAGAATTATCCATGTGGAATAGTTTTGTTTTTTGACCTCCATATCTGCCTCTTTTCTCTCATTCTTTTAGCTTTGCTCTTTCCTCCTGGGTATAGTGACAGACTGTCATCATTATGATTTTCCACAACATAGTATATTTTCCTCCATTTCTGCAAGTTAGTGGTCATTTGGGAGATCACATCAAGGGTTGTTAACCAGATGTCAGGTTACCCACTGATTATTTTAAAATCATCTCCATTCCTTTAAAATATTTCTTTATGAATCAAGAATGTTTTCATACATCAATGCTGACAAAGATTCTGAGGGTTTGAAAAGGAGAAAGGAAGGGAGATAAGGAGAATTAGGTAGGGTTAGGAAACGAACAAAAAAGGAATGGTTCCCAAGAAAAAGGGAACTGAAATATTCTGATAATTTTTTAAAGGAAAAATTCAGGATTAAAAATTAAAACTTTTTAAAAATGGAAAAACTGAGGAAAAGCAAACATTTCTTGACATTTAATGTTCAAACTCAAAGAGTTTCATTTGCTTACCCATTTTCTGAAAGCCAAATTATTAACAGTGACTATCCTAGACAACATATTTGGGGACATTTACTGAATCACTAAAATCTTTACATTAAGAAGTTTTAGTCAAGCAAACTAGTGAGAGATAAATATTTTTATTACACAGAATAGCAGTAGGCATGCATAAATGGCAAAATCAAACAAAGCTCCTTGTTTGTTATTAATGAATTATATAACCTTAAGAAATGTCAAAAATAGAAAACTTCAATAAGACCAAATCAGTAGAAACCATTTGGGGGAGTATTAAAAAAAAAAAAAATCAAGAGATATTCAATTTGACATAAAATCTAAAACTGTTCAGTATCATAAATATAATTTTAATTTAGTAATAAAACAGAAAAAAGTACATTTTTCATTCAAAACAAGAAAAACCAACCAAACAAAAAGAATTACAATGGTTATGATTTGAATGCCCAACTTTTTTATAGGGAAGCAGATTGGGGCATATTGATCACCTAATCAAGTGTGCTTTTTGAAATGTAAAAGAAAATTAAAGAACTGAAACAATCTTTGTTTTAACTGTTTCAAAAGGAAAACAACTCAAGAAGATATAACCACATAAAAAAGCTTGATACAGTACAATTTGGCATATTCGTTGACTTTTTAGGGAAGCATATGCTACATATTACTAACAAAAGCACCTTTCCTTCTAATTAGCCATTCAAGTCTTTTCCAATAGCCATAAAAATGAGGGTTGGGTGTGGGAACAGAGACAATAAAATACTTTCACTTCATATGTTCAAACACATGGATTCATCACTGCATTTAGGAAAAAAGTACATTTTGATAATGTATTGATACGTTTAATTTCTGTCCATGTCTCTTCTGGCAAAATATCTGTAGACACAGTTAGTATTCACTATAAACTTCTGTTCTCTAATCATTATAAAATACCCATTTCGGAACTGGTATATACTTTAAAAGCTAAAATTATTAACAATTAATTGTTAACTTAATTATTAACTGGTATCAAACATACTAAACCTTATTCCTATTCTTCACTATTACTATAAGATGCATGTGTTCCATTTTCATTTCTAAAGATACAAGTACATTAGAAATTGCACATAAGCTTTTGATTATCACTGCATTAAACACATTCTCAATTATCACGTAAGAATTAGCTCAGCAAAACTGATTTAACAAAATAATCAACTTATTCCCAACTACACCACTTTGTATCTGATATATAAGAATATAAGGTAAGAAATGCCGATTAAGTATTATGTGAATAAGTTGCTAAGAGAATATAAAAGAAAGCATTAGAGAACATAAAAGAAAATCCTAAAATTATTTGGAAAAAGAATCAAGCAACATTACAAAAAAATATGTAAGAGGCAATGAGCACTAGGCAATCCTATCTGATACAATGTTAAAGCAATAAACAGACGGACTGACGAAATAAGATGTGATAAAACGCATTTTTAACTTACTTAATTGCTTTTCAACACCTGACTACCAATTCTGAGAGAAAGTGAACTTATTAAATACATAACACATTATACCCTAATAAATCTGAAGGAAAAAAAGTATGAAAAAATCAATAAGATTTACAGAAAACAAAAGTATATCTATCGTAGCTATAAAGGGTAGTTTTTATGTATTTGATTCCTACTTTCAGAACAGGAAAGAAAAAAAAGTGCAAAGGAACGATGAAAAAGAATGGTTACATTAAAAAGGGATCAAAACCAATAATCAAAAGAGAGTGAATATGCTTATTTTCCTCATACTGTGCTGTACACGTGCACCCAGCACAGGTGTATTTATGGCCATTTTGCCTAAGGAATGAGAACCGTAAATGACCACACTCTAACCCAGTAAGCTCCATCTTAAGGTTTAAATAATTCTGCATACGTAACACTCAATGAATTTTGCAGGGATTAATAAAAGAAAAATCTGTGCAGCAAAATTTAAATGTAAATGCTCCTAAACTCAAAAACATTTAAACAAATGACACCTTATTAAAATGCTAGATAGGAAGGTACATAGATACAACATATAAAAAATGCATATGACACAATAATGAGACCACACAACTGAAAATTATGACAATAATTACATTTATATACTTATAAAAGAAGCCACTGAGATATACCACCAGTTATTTTTAGGTAAAGTCTTATTTGTAATTTCCCATAAGATGACATTTTAATAAGATTTGGTTTTTATTTCAATTCTTAAAATGATTTGAAATGCTATAAATACTAAGATAGAAAGCGAGAGTATTTTTAAAGGGTTAAGAGTACAAGTACAATAAAAGCTAGCCTATCCAGAATCCTTGGGAGTCACACGACAGTTGAATTTTCCAAATGGCTCAAATAAAAATCTTAGTTTAAAATTTTGTTAAAAATCTTAGAAAGACACAGAAAAATACACATGAATCTGCCTGACTTTTTAGGCAAAACACAGAATAAAATGATCTTTCACATGATGGACTCAGGGATGCCATTGTGAGCGCACATGAACACCCTCAAGAGTCACAGAAGTGTACAGAGCAATATCTTCATATATTGCTGTTGGTTGACTGTTTCTTTGTCTATTATGTATTTTGCCCTTTGCCTTTCCTTAGCAGTACCTTTCTTTCTATGGATGCCCTCGTTTCCTGTTTTGTAATTTGTTACTTGTAAACAGTTTTGTGATTAAGGGTGCAGTTCAGGACAGCCAAATTAAGCCAAAAGGCATATTCCAACGCTGCGAAACACAGCTCTAAACCTCAGTTTCTTCATTTGCAAAATGCAGAGAATAATAGCACCTAAGCACATAGGGTTGTTTTCACAACCAACTGGGGTATAGCCAATGAAGTATTTAATTGGCAAGGAACTTCGAATACAGTAAACATTCAATAAATGTTAGTTTTTCCTTTTCCTCCTATTATTGCCTCAGAAATTAAACAGCTCAATTTTTGGAAGAATACATCTGTTCGTGTGTATGTGTATAGAATAAAGTCTGGAAAAAATGCTTCAAAAAGCTAACAGTGTTTCAATGAAATAACACTTCCTATTAACTACGATGGCTAAAACCAAAAACACAGACAATAACAAATGCTGACTGGCAAGGATGTATGAGAAACCCAAATGGTGCCGCCACTTTGGAAAACAACTTAGTTTCTTAAAAAGTTAAACAAAAAGTTATCATATGACCCAGGAATTCCACTCCTAGGTTTCCATAATAAAAAATTAGGCCCACGTGAAGACTTATACACAAATATTCATAGCAGTACTGTTCATTCAACCCAAATGCCCATCAACTGTGAATAAGCAAAATATGGCAAATCCACATTATGGAATACTATTCAGCAATAAAAAGAAATGAAATATTGGTACATGCTACAACATGAATGAACCTCTAAAAACATTATGCTGAGTGAAGTCAGACACAATAGACCACATCTGTATGACGTATAGTTATATGAAATGTCCAGAAAAGGCAAATAAAGTCACAGAAAGAAGATTAGTGGATGCCTGGAGCTGGGTACGGCAACAGGGGTTAATTGTAAATGGGCACTAGGGCTCTTACTGGGGTGATGGAAATGTTCTAAAACTGGATTATGGTGATGGCTGCACAACTCAGTGAAACTAAGTAAAAATTACTACATTTCAAATGGGCATATTTTATAGACTAAACTATAATTTCAATAAATTTTTTTTACAAAGGTACACTGGTTATCTCCATTGTCATGGGTGATTTTTCTCCCTAGTTTTACTTTTGAAAATGGTCTGAAGAAAAGGATTTGTTTATTTAAAAAAGTAAAAAATAAACTGCCAAATTTATTGGACTTATGTGTAATTAAAATTAAACTGAGTCAAGGCACAAGGACTCTCCTCTAAATACATAGTGCTTGGTTTTCATGATACCTACTTTGTTTGCTTATATATTTATTAATTTCTCAGCAAGGTATACAAAGATGAGGGTTATTAAACAGCTGATTAGTAAATTCTCACCGTATACCTTGTTGGATTCAAGTTGAGAGAGAAAAATGAACTGTCCCACATGGAGTTTTCTAAATATAATTCCAGAGGTAATACTATGATATGAAAAACTTAAAAATTGTTTTTCACAACTTTGCCTGAATGAGAAGATAACATAGGCTCTTAGACTCAGGTTTATCAAGTCTTAATCTAAGCAAGACAAAAATATCAAAAGTGGAACACAAACCTTTTACATACTTGGGCCCCAGAAGAGATTTCTCAAGATTCATGAACACTAAAGCCTCAGAATAACTTCTTTCTACATTTATGAAACAGAGACCAGCCAAAGACAGTATTTGACTGTTTAAACATGTATAGTTGACACTTAAACAACATGGGTTTGAACTGCAGGGGTCCACTTACATGCGGATTTTCTTTAATAAATGCTACGGTACTACATGATCCAGGACTGGCTGAATCCAAGGGTGCAGAACCACTGATGATGGGGGCTGGCTGTAAAGTTAATGCTTGGATTTTCAGCTGCTGGGAGGGTGGGTGCCCCACAACCCCCACTGTTCAAGTAGATGATGCTGTGCTCTAACAATGGAAGCTCAGATATATCAAACTGGGTCTGAAAAGTTAAGATGAAGGGAACTGTTACTAGTTTCCTAGGGCTGCTTCAAAAAACTACCACAGGGGCTTCCCTGGTGGCGCAGTGGTTGAGAGTCCGCCTGCCGACGCAGGGGACACGGGTTTGTGCCCCGGTCCGGGAAGGTTCCACATGCCGCGGAGCGGCTGGGCCTGTGAGCCATGGTCGCTGAGCCTGCGCATCCAGAGCCTGTGCTCTGCAACGGGAGAGGCCACAACAGTGTGAGGCCCGCGTACCGCAAAAAAAAAAAAAAAAAAAAAAAAAAAACTACCACAAACATGGTGGTTTAAAACATTAGAAATTCAGCCTCTCACAGATCTGGAGGCCGGAAGTCTGGATTCAAGGTGTTAGAGCCATACTACCACTGAAGGCTCCAGGGAAGACTCCTTCCTTGCCCTGTCCTAGGTTCTGGTGACACCTGGTGTTTCTTGGCTTATGGCAACATAACTCCAGTTTCTGCCTGCCTCCATTTTCACCTGGCTTTCTTTCTTTGTGTGTCTCTGTGTCCCTTTCTCTACATATAACACACCAGTCACTGGATTTAGGACCTACCCTTAAATCCAAGATGATTCCATCTCGAGATCCTTAATTAATAATATTTGCAAAGATCCTATCCCAGTAACGGACCAGATCAATTGTTTACTGTAATTGAAACTATGTGAAAGGCTCATTCTCAGGGAAAAAAACCTCACTGAAAAAAAAAACTGACAACTCAAATTTGAAATTGTTTTGTGCCTTCTCAGTAGAATGTGTCCTATCATTTAAACTGTGTCCTTTTCTCTGAAAATACCCTATTACATCAGCAGGAAATTCTATCAGTAAAAAAATTCTAAAATACATATAAAGGGTTGAATGAAAATATTTTACTGTATAAAGTTCTTTCCCAAAGGCTGTTTCTCTCCTGGTGTTCCCCATCATGGTGGATGCCTTCTCCAACAACTCTGTAGCTCTGGCTATGATTGTTGTCATGCAACCAACCAATCAGCAAATCCTGTCGACTCCTTTAAAGTATATTCCAAATGCAACTAATCATCATTCCCTCCACCACCACCAGCAAACTCTAAATCACCAACATCTCTGGCCAAAGTGAGCCTTTTAAAATGTAAATCTGCTTTGTCACCACCTCCTGTAAAACTCTCCAGTGACTTCCAGATGCAATAAAATCCAAAGTTGTCCTCTTCTCCTACCCCCTGCTTATCACTCTCCCCCAGTCACACAAGCTTCCTTTTCGTCCTGGAAGGTACCAAGCACACACTTGTCCTGCTGTTCCATTTGTTTCATCCAAGTTTTTGAAAGGCTGAATCTCTCTCTTTTGTCACTTCTCTGCTGAAATGTCACATCATGGAAAGGCCTTTCCTGACAATCCTACCTAAAGTTGCACTCCTGGTCATTCTCCCTTTACCCTTCTGAACTATTTCTTCAGATAATAACAATCTGACAGTATATTAGTTTGCTTTTTATTGTCAGCCTCAACAAACTAGAAAATAAGTTCAATGAAAGCATATTTGTCTCACTGTTGCATGCCCAGTGCTGAAACAGTAACTGGCACATACTAGTTCAACAAGTATCTGAATGAAGAATATACCTAATTTTGAAAGGCAACAATAATTTGTTCATGTATTTTCCTTTTTCAGATATACCCTCCTCCATTTTGTGAGGAATACTATGACAAATAATCCCCCCAATTACTTCCCATTCACAAAACAATTACCAACAGAAGTTTCTCTAAACTTAAACACCATCAGGAGAGACAAGCGGTTGCCTGCCATTAGACGGGATGGGAAAGCAAGAGCGAGAGAGCAGTCCTCTGAGCTTGATACCACTCTGTCCAACTACACCTCATTTCTGACTTTCTCTTTCCCACACTGTCAACAGGGCTCTTGCTTTCCAAAAACACAATGACTCTTCTCAAGAATGGTTTCATCAGTAGTTAGGGCTACTGTATCTGCTTTGTCTGTCTTTTCTTTGAACAGTGTCCCAAAGTAAATTCCAAGGAACAATGTTTCCTAGGTGTTAACAGACACTGAAAAGGGTCAAATAAATTTAGGAAAAACTTCGTTAAGCAAAACTGAGCACTTTCTTTTTCACAGAACACTCTTCAGAATCTTAATTATGGTAATGTACAGTATAAATCTCCACAATGGAAAAGAGTATACCCAAACTTATTTTTTTAACTCAAACCTAACAGAATCTTTCAGTCATTTCATTCATTACACCCTTCTTTCCTAGCTATCTCAAAAATTCCAGCAGCCTGACTTACTGAAAACACCTTTTACTTTAGATATCAAGGAAGGTTTAAAAAGAAACTTGTTAATGGTTTTAAATTATAATTAAAATAATTAATTTTTGGCAGGGCATTATTTGAGAGTCTTTTTTTTTTTTTCTGGTAAATGGTCAAGAGTGACAAAAATTAGTAATATTACCAGAAGGAGCATAAAACTGGGGTCAAATAAAGCACTCAAATAATTTCTCCTCCACTCATACAATCTTTTTATAACACCAGTAACCAAAACAAGGGTGAGATTGGAGGAGCAGAAGGAAGCAAGTTCTGTTAAGTTTTTAGCCTAAATATTTTATTTACATTTCTGGAGGAGACTAAGTATAGATAACAGACTTATATAAAAAAAGTAAAACAGTAGAATCACTTTAGAACATGATGAACACAAATTCACACCCTGTCTGATGCAAAAATTACTTCCCTAACAATTCCTCTTTTTCGCAATCATTCTCCCATATCTCTGCAGGGAACCCACCCTTATCTCTGCCTCTACATGCCTCCCTTGCCTCTAAAACCTTCTTCTGGTCACCCCTTTCACTCCTATTCTCTATCAGTGCCAGTTTCCAACCTTGAACTCATTCATCCTAACATCTGCGGGATATCTTCATAGATATCTGATGTTAGAGGCAAAAGTTGAACTAGTCATAGCCCTAACATCAAAGAAACTCTTGAAACTTAAGAGGCCTGATTGGAATATGGCCCAACTGCACCCTCCCCTCCCCGTGAGACAAACAATGCTACCTTCAAGCCCAATCCCTCAACAATCCTAAATTCTTTAAAACTAAAAATAGCTCAGCTGTTGTCTCATCTGCCAGCAGATGGCCGGACTATTTTTAATTCAGGATTCTAGACAGCAGGAATGGATCAAGCTAAGCTAGGGCAGCCTAGAGGCCCTCACTCTGCAGAGTTCAGTGGTTGCTGCAGAGAGCTGTAGTGGGGCAGATACCAAGAGAGGGCAACCTGGAGCTGTTCCTGGGCCTGTGGACTTCACAATGATTGAACAATATAGGTGTGAGGGGTTTTCTTTTCTTTCTTTTTTTTTTTTTTAAACCATTCTTTACTTCAAAATAAAGTCTGAAATGTATGATAATTTAACAAAAGTTTTCAATAATCTGCTTTTAAGGTTTCATTATTTTTCTTTTTGTGAAAAACAGAGTTCCTTTATGTGGTGCTTTTGAAATTGGGCTTCGTTTTAATAAAGTAAAATCCCCCCTAATCTAGATAAGGTTTCCTAAGAGCTATACTTTAACAAAAAAAATAGTTTTCTTAAGAATATGAGATGAACTGTAATTTCATGAGTATAATTTACAGAAAACTGATTTATAATAGGCCATTTTGTTAAAAGGTAACTGAATTAATTTTAAATACCAGTGGTCTGAAATCTACTCACACACCCAGAAAATGATTTTTAAAACACAAAAGGATTAAAAGTCTGGATATAAAAATACTATATATTTTCTTGTTTACCCTCTATCTCCCTTCAGCCACATTGTAGGTGCTCAATAAAAATGCAGGGAGGAGGTGCAGGGAATAAATGCAGACAGGTATATTTAGAAGGGTCATTTACAAAGTGTATTTAGAAGGGTTATAACAACACCCACCTCTCTACCACTTCCAGCCAACTCCTTCCCACTCATAAGCTAGAGATCAGGGATGACCTAACCAGGCCATTCCAGTTTACTTTCCCATCCAGCTTGACAGCCATATAGATTATCAAGAGAACCAAGTGGGCTTGGCCCAGGTCTCAACAGTGAAGAGGAAAAGGGAGGTCTATAATAGTTTCCAGGGATACATTTGGGGATACCATCTACTACAAGACATTATACTTTCTGCAAAGATGAAAAGGGTTATCCCTATGAAATTATGTTTGGGTGATAATGTAGATGTATGACTAGAAGGGAAGAAACAAAGGTCATCAGGGATTAACTACCATGAGATTGCTCAATGAGATTTTGTAGGAGACTAAATGTAACTATGAAATGTGGGGAAAAAGCCCTAAACATCTCAAGTAAAGAAAGTACTCTGGTGCCTTGTCCCTGCCTGGATAGACACATTGCTCATAATAAGCTTCTGCTAACTATATGGAAGGGGCAAAAAAGTAAAGAGTGGCAAAATCTAAGACAATCTTGGTACAGTTGGCACACACACTACCAAGTAGTCCCTATGTCTAGAAACAGCAAGGATCAAGCTAAGCCCTCTCAAGATGCCAATCAAGAGTGGCAGGAATGCTCTCAATGCACAACTTAAGAGAATGGTGTGCTCACATTCATGGCACATTAGAGGGGACGTAACCTTACAATCAAAGTTCAACATCCTAATTTTACAGAGAAGGAAACTAAGGCCCAGGGACTTGACTATACTGCAATGTAACAGAACTGTGATTTAAACCCAGGATCCCAGATTCTCATTCCAGTGATCTCTCCATTTAAAAATACTTACATTAGCATTTTGGAGAGAGAAAAAAAAAATATATATATATATATATATACACATAGATAGATAAGACACACACACACACCCCACACTCAATTTCCTCAGTCTAATACTTATCATTAGTATATTAAAAGTATATTTTAATACAGAAAATCTGGTCTCAAAAACTAAAACTTTTGTTTGAACTCTTAAGTTCTTTAACCAGCAAGTTATTCATAAACCTACACATAACAATTGTTTTAAAAATTCCAAAAATCACTCCTTCCCTCATCCTGCCCCAAGTTAATAATTATTCCTTTCAGGACCCAAATATAATTCAATTTTTACTTCTGTACAACATCCTCTCATACACCTGAAACAGTCTTTCGCTAGCTTCAAGAATAACAAAAGGTGAACTTGTGATCAATGAAGGATAAAAAAACTAAACTTAAACTCATTATACATAAAATTCAAAAAAATTTTAATATAATTTCTTCAATAGATCCAAAAAAGGAAAAAAACAGTATAACTTATTATAGCAAGTTATAAAGTCTTCTATTTATTTTAAAAATTAAAAGGCAAAGTTCCTTTAAAGCTGTCTTGACCCTTTACTTTAGCATACATCCAAGTTATTCTGGATTTTCTTCCCCTTCAAGAATGTTTTCCAAAGCCCACTTAACAAGCTTCGTTTTCTCAAGTCAATTTGATGTAATCTATTTCCAGTGCTACAAAATGAAGCGCAAGCATTAGGAATTCATCTTTGTGTTTAACGTCCTGGTCTCTCCTTAAAACGATTTCGTCCTTGATGGATGCAACAGATCCATCAGTGGTCCCCCTTTAACAATTCTTCATCTGCCTGTCCTCGCCGTAGGTATTGTCTGGATTTACCCTGCTAGGGGCTTCATGACACTAGATCTCTTTCGTCTGAACTATAAATCACAACTCAAGCTTGAGAGCAGCTGCCACGGGCCAGACATGTGGCTGGTGGGTGTCATTGTCTTCATTCTCCCTGTTTCAAACCCTCCCTTCCTTGTCACTAAAGCCAACGTATCTAAAGGTCCTTTCCTTCCCCGCTTGTATCTCATCACCCCCTCCCCTTAACCTTAGGTCTTGTTCTTCCAGGTCAGCCTAGTCGGATACAACATTACTCGCTGTTTTTCCCGTGGCAGAAGCGGAGAAATGTCAAGAACAGGCGGCACCTCCCGCAAACCCCTTCTCAAGACTGTCAACAAGGGAACAACTTCAGCCTTTCTTTCCAAAGTACCACGCCAAACGAAAAGTTATTGAAATTACGATACGGAACCCTTCCGACGCCCAATCTCGACAAATCAGCTCCACCTCAATTTTCCAAGCGAATAAACGACAACTCCTTCTGCTTCATCACAAAGGGTGATATCCTGTCCGCACCGCACGGTCCACCAACAAAATCTTCCCATGTTCTCAAGCCGACCCCCAGCCCTGCCGCGTTCCCTAAGCCCAGCGAGCTGCCCTTCCTCCTCCACCCTGCCTCTGCCCCACATCTAGCCGAGTTACTGTCAACTCCAGCCAGGCAGCCCAGAGCTTCGCCAGGGCTCCCCGAGGTCAGCGGCGCCGGCCCAGGGCGAGCGCCCGGCGACCCCCACCCCCCACCCCGCGGTACCCTCCCCCATCCCTCGGGCCCCCTCCCTGCTCACCTAACGCCACCTCGCACGCTTTGCGCAGCTGGGAGTGATGCGCCTTCTTCACTTCCTTGTCGGCCAAAATCTTCTCCAGGGCCCGGGTCAGAAACATGTTCTTCGTCTTCTTCCCCTCATACATGGACGCAGAGAAGGAGGCGGCGGCTCGTCCGACCCGCGGCTCCCAGCGGCTGGAAGGGGGGGGCGGGGGAAGGAGGAGGAAGAACCGAGAGAAAGGAGAGGGGGTGGAGGTGGGGGAGAGGAGGCGTGGAGGGCAGCCGCTGGATCAGGAAGGAGCGGGCGAGCCGGGCCGGCTCCGGTGCGGGTGAGGGGCGCAGAGGTCTTCGCCGCCCCCCGAGGGGCCGCCCCTGGAGGGCCGCGCCCGTGGGACCTCCGGTTCTCCCGGCCCGGGGGTCGCTTCCCGGCCACCCCCCTCACTCGCCCCTCCGGCCCGGGGGCGGAGAGGGAGCCCAGCCCGGTGGCCGTCAGCCCGGGGGCCAAGGGACGAGGCGGCGGCTTAGAGGCCCAGAGAGAGCAGGGCTGCCCTGGCTACTGTGGGGATTAGCACCCGCCGTGGCCGCGGACTGGCCTCCATCACCGCCGACCTGCCCCGGCCGCCATGTTGGGAGGAAACGACGCGTCACGCAGCGGCCGAACGGCTGCAGAGGAGGAAGCGGCGGCGGCGTCGGTGTTGGCTGCCCAGAGCTGCCGCGGCGCCGGGAGGCAGGAGGCGGAGGGCGGCGCGGGAGGAGCGGCTCGAGCCGCAGCGCTACGGTGGCCCGGTAGGGCCTCGTCGCCTCCCGCGTTCGCCTGCAGGGCGGCGTGGGGCGTGGCGGGCGTCCTGCGGCGCCGCGCCCGGTTCTTTGGGCTCCTCCGGGTGGCTGCGCTTTGGAGCTTGCCCGGGGCCGCTACTCCCACCGAGTGAACGGTACTCCTGGCTACGGTGCAGCAGCTTCTCCGACTTTCTGGAGATCCCGTAGGTGGGTGTGCAGCCCCTTCCGCTCCAGGGGGCGCGGAAACACCCGCATGGCCCGCGCTCAGCCGCACTGTTTCCACCTGCTGCGCTCGACTCTAATTACCAGCTGCGCGAAACTGCTCTCCGGGACCGTGACCGTCAACTGCCTCAGGATTCTCTCTCGGGAAGAGTAAAACCGATTTGACACGGATTCAGGAATGTTTCACTTTTTCATCTCTGTAGGATACATCGGTAAACTCTAGATTTCAGATCTCTTCTGAATTGATACTAAAGTTAAGGGAACAGATGAATGCTTCTGATTGATGAGGTCCCTTAGAGCTCTGTGTTTCTGTGCCTTTAATACTAAGATTCGGTCCGGGACAAGAAAAGCAGTTTCAGAATGGAATAGCTTTAAGTACAGATTACCGCAGACACACATGTGACAGTGTGTCTGCTTTGATACCAAAGAATAATTTAGATTTCTACAGTGTTTCGTTCAGAGCAGAAAATTACAAAGAATACCATTAAAATATATGCATAGAATTTATTTACATGGTGATCTAGCTAGGTTGCACATTTTTACAAGTTCAGAGCTACAGTGTGGCTCTATCAACACTAGATCCCAAATTGTTGGAATATGTCGTTCACTGTTCTGATCCATTCTGTTGCCTTGACTATGGATTTGTCCTAATGCAACCATCTAAACTCAAGAATGGAGAGGCTGTGATTTGGGACAGGCTAAAAACCATGGGAAATAAAAATGGAAACCTTGAATGTGATCCTGAATTAAAGTGGACTAGTAGATTAATTTTTTAAACTTTCTTATGCTGAGAAGCACATCTATAAATAAATTAACTTTACTCTAAAGACTATTTCTAGATTCCTTAAAGTTAGAGGTTCAGTATACTAGATCAGACATAATGTTGATTTCTGTGTACATTCTCATTGATTATAAAATGAGAACAAGCTCCATTTCTATTTTTGTTTCTATGTAATGCCAGTTTTGTGCCGGGTACTGTGGAAGGTGCTAGCTGATCACTGAATCTGTTTACTCTTCTTCCTCAGTACAGAGATACACTGTGTTCCCTTGTCTCCCTTGCAGTTAAGTGTAGCCATCCAGATTTAGCTCATTAAAGAAAAAAAAAAAATCTTCCACAAGCTGTCTCCCATACTCTTTCCCTTCTGTGGCCACATGCTGAAGATGGCAGAGCCACAGGTTAGAAGGAGCCTAGGTCCCTGAATTACCACTTGATGGAGAGCCATCCAATATTTGTTTTGGACTTTACATGGGCAAAGTATACTTATGTTTAGCAGCTAGCCTTATCCGAAGCAATACACTTGGCATTCATTAACGAATAATACAGACAGGAATCTCAGCGCTTAAACAGTATACTACATAGCACATATCAAAATCTGTAATCATCTTGTCTGCTTACTTGTTTATTGGTTGTCTGTTTCTCTCATAAGACCAAGGACCTCATCTATCCATTTCTATATATCTAGCATCTAGCGTAGTCACTGGCATAGAGAAGGCCTTGTTGAATAGAAACCTGGATGAATGAGACACTGGGCTGGCTAAGTGGGGATCACACCCAGCTTAGGTGCTTACAGTATATAGTAGGGGAAAAGATATTAAATAAGTAAGTCACTAGTGAATATATGATTATAAATGTATGATTAAAGTGCTATGAGGAGATTACTTTAGATTTTAGATTCAGAGATGCTTCCCTGTAGAAGTAACATTTTAAACTGAGGCCTGAAAGAAGAATAGAAATTAGCCAAACTAAGTCAGGAAAGAACTTTCCCAGCAGTCTCTTCTGGTAGGGGAGAAGCTTGGCAAGTTTCAGGAAACAAAACAAGGCAGTGTGGATGAAAGTTATCTAGGGGAAATGGTGCCAGTAAGGATAAAGAGGAAACTAGGAACCAGATCACAGAGAAACCTGTAGGCCATGTTAAGGGTTTGGGATTTCATCCCAGTAGTGACAGAAATCTATTGAAGGGTTAAGTAGGGAGTGAAGTTATCAAATTGTTGATTTAAAAGTAGTCCCTCTGTTGTGTGGAGAATGAATTGGAAGGGGACAAGATTGGACGTGGGCAGAACAGTGAGATGATTACAACGGTGCAGCATGGTTTAAGCTGCGGTCCAGGACCATCATGCAAGGTTTGGGAGACCACGCCCTGCACAAAGTTAGCAAAACGGGGCTGGACTTCAGCTCCAGCATCTGCCCAGGTGAAGGGCTCCTTTTCCTAATTTGCAAAAATGTTAGGTAGACCAGTGGTGTCTGAGTGATGGCAGTGGAGACGGAGCAAAGTGGACAGATTTGAGATGTACTTTGGTGAAAGAATGGATAGGATTTAGTAATGAATTGGAGTGAAGATAAGAAAAAGGAAGAGATCACAGTGAATGCCATGTTCCTGACCAGAGCCCGTGAATGAGTAGCAATGCTGTTTGTGGAGACGGCCTAGACTGGGATAGGAGCATGTTTGAGGGTGAGGGTACAGCTTTCAGTTCTAAAAGAATCGACTCCTCTGAGATATGACCTGACCCTCTCAGAAGGAATGGCCTCCACCCTCCTTTCTTCCAGAGGACAATCCATCCTCCTCTGCTGAGTCTAGGACTTCACCCAAAAGGTGGTGGGGATTGTGGGGAGGGGGGGGCGGCAGGGGGAGAACAGCCTCGGGAGATGGACACCCTCACCCAGCCTGAAACTCAAGATATTAACTCTAACCTGCCTGAAGCAAAAAAATAGGGTAAGACTCTAAATAAATCTGATGTCCTTGGAAGATAAAGGGAAAGATAATATTTTTAGTCTTTTATTCACAATTATAGGGGAAGGGATGCCAGGCTCAGGCAATCTTTACGCTAAAATTTCAGTTATTTCCCCGTACATGTTTCCTTTTATTTTTTATTATTGTCATTGCTTGGTGCTTATCCAGTCTATTTAAATAAAAAATTCAATTTCAGTATTTACTTGCATTTGACTCGTTTTCAAAATTTAAATTCTACAAAAGCCTGTCCTCTAAATTTTAAAATATATTTTTCTTATACATGATTGCTTTGCTGAGTTCATTTTTGCCTCTGTCTGCAATCTCACCTTCCTATCATTAATTACCCCTCATCATTTTCCCTTTCATATATAACTTTGCTGTATATTAGCTGCCTCGACTTTTCTCTTTGGATAATATTCCCACTTTGTTTCCAAATCGTTAAATAATATCAAACAATGAAAGACTTTGACTTGCGTCTTAGGGACTTGGTTGGTGTGCTTTATCATCATCCTTTCAAATACAAGTTCAGTGTAACATGAGAATCAAATAAAATGTGAATAAAATTTTAATTAATGCTGAGTGTAGCTGATTGATGTTAAAAGCCAAGATTAGTTAACAACTAAAAATAGCATCACTGTGTATTCAGTTGACTAAAAAAAAAACTATGATGCCTCCAGTAGTCTTTTACATATCTCTAAATTCTATTAGCTTTCAAAACATTCTATAATCAGACCCTTCCCTGACTTTCCAACTTATGTCTCAATGGCAATGGCAATAATTATTAACATTTATATGGAGCTTATTATGAGCCAAGCACAATAACCCAAATGAAGAATTTTCCATTATTATTCCTGATTTATAGATGAAGAAACTGAGACATGGAGAATTTAGACAACTTGTCCACATCATGCAAATTATACATGGTGGAGCCAGGATTCCAATTTGGAAAGTCTGGCTCCAGAGCCCATACGCTAAACAACTAAGCTATACTGCCTCTCTGAACAGTCTTTTCATGTAACTTTCCCTGCCCACTCCCTCCTCCACTGAAATAGAGATGTAGGCACTCAAGTTCCAGCCCATTCCTCCTTCAAATCCACCCCCTTCCTTCCTCTCATCCACATACCACATGTCCATAAAAACACCAAGCTTTTCTGCACCTGTATGCCTTTGTCCATCCTTCAGCAATCCAGAGCTCCCACCACCACCTCTCTTTTGTTTGCTCTCCCCAAAGGCTTCCCAACCTTCAAAGCCTCATTGAAATTCATACCCTTCTAAGTTTTCTCCTTTTATCTCCAACAGCACAAATCCCTCCCTTTCCTAGCCTTTTATAGCTTTGTCTACCTCATACTTCATACCTAATTATATAGCCATGGTAGTGCTTATTCAAACTGCAAGTTTTTGAAGACCAGGGATATAAGAAAAGATAAAGCAGGCGACTTAGTAAAAGATGGGAGACATGGATTTAACACAGAAACGATCAGTTTTGCTGAAACCATGGTAATGACATGACTAAAAGAAAGGCCATCGCCAAAGTAAGTCAAGTCTGTTTTCTTGCTTTTCATTTGAAGAGGCTTGTACAATTGGATATTCCTCATTTGTCAGTCTGCTTTCATCTTGTTTATTAAGGAAATAAGTGAATAAAGTGCGCCTTTGAACTCAGAGGCCCTGCTCACTGTTCTGCAGGAAAAGTGTCAAAACACTGAACAGGACAGATAGAGGAAGAGGACGGTAGATTGAAAAATTTGATTTAGAAAGAAAAGATAAGAAGAGCAAGCACACTTTTATTCAGTAAGAGACTATAATGTGGTATTCGATAATCAAAGTGAAGTTTCAAAAAAAATAGAATGTTGTGGTAAAAAAAGATCGCAGATCTAGAGCTTGAAGTTGGAAGTAATAGAATTTTCCATAAGTTTTATTTTATTTATTTTTATTTATTTAATTTATTTTTTTGGCTGCGCCGCTGAGCAGCATGCCAGATCTTAGTTCCCCAATCAGGAATCAAACCCACGCCCCCTGCAGTTGGAGCGCGGAGTCTTAACCACTGGACTGCCAAGGAAGTCCCAGAATTTTCCATAAATTTTAAATCACCAAGTGCTATATATTTACAGAATAATAAAACTGAACGCATAAGTGCTTAAGTTTCCTTAAAACTTTAAAGTTATATAATTCTTTAGAGGGGTGGAAAGTACTTTCAATCCATGGCACTGTTCTTTTCTGTATACATTGTTATAATTTTTCCAGTGAAGTCACACTAATGATAGCAACTACTTACTAGGTGTTTACTTTGTATGAAGCCTTTGACAAGCGTTAACTCACTTAATTCTTACAACTCAGCCATTTATCTGTTACTATTCTTCTTTTACAAATGAGGAAAAATGGTTAGAGAAGTTAATTGCCCAAGGTTACAGTACCAAATATGTTTATCACTTGCCAAAGTTTGTGCATGCTCTTAGCCATTGTTCTATCCTGTCTTTCTTCCTAGTCACATATTTGTACAATCCATTTGAGAGGTTTTTTTGACCAATGTTGTGCCATAATTATATTAAGGCAGGACCACATCTTTTCTTTCCTTTGAAACTGCTCTCGACAACTGGTACATATTAATTATTATACTAAGTGGGAATTAATTTTCTGGAGGCCACGTTTTTTAAAAATTTTTAAAGGGGGATTTTTATTAAAAGCCTGTCTTTTAAAGAAATTGTAGTCTGAAACTTCCTGGAAAAAGAAATCTCTAGGCCCAGGTAGTTTTACTAGTAAATCCTATCGAACGTTTAAAGAAGAAATAACACCAACACTCTCTCTTTCAAAAAATAGAAGGGGGAACACTTGTCAACTTATTTTATAAGACCAGCATAACCCTGAAACCAAAACTAGATAAAAACAATACAAAAATGAGAACTACAGACCAGTGTCCCCTATGAATATAGATGTAAAAATCCTCAACAAAATATTAGCAAGTCAAATTCAGCAATATATAAAAGTACACCACAACCAGTAGGAGGGGTTCATCCTGGGAATGCAGACTGGTTCAATATTAGAAAATCAAGCAATGTAATTGACCACACTGACAGACTAACAGATAAAAACTACATGATCTTATCAATTGATGAGGGGAAAGCACTTGGCAGCATTCAACACTTATTCATGATAAAAACTCGTAGCAAACATCCTCAATTCGATTAAGGACATCTTCAAAAACAACAACTATAGCCAAAATCATGCTCATTTATGAAAAAAAATTCAACACTGAAAACCTGAATGCTAAGACTGGAAACAAGGCAAGGATATACATTTTCACTACTCCTATTCAGTATCATACTGGAGGTCCTAGCCAGTACAATAAAGCAAAAGAAAGAAAAGGCACACAGTTGGAATGGAAGAAACAAATTTTCCTCATTGACGGTCAGCATAATTGTCTATGCAGAAAATGCCAAGGAATCTACCAAAATATATCTAGAACTTATAACTAAGTTTAACAAGGTCAGGATACAAAGTGAGCACATGAAAATCTATTTTATTTTTACGTATTATTCCTATGCATTTGGAAACCAAAATTAAAAAAAAATTTACAATAGAGCCAAACAAACGAAAGGCTTAATTATAAATCTAACAAAACATACAAGATCTTATGATGAAAACAAAAAAATGCGGGTGAAAGAACTCAAAGAAAACCTAAATAAATGGAGAGACATAGCATATTCATGGACTGGAAGACATTGTAAAGATGTCATCTAATCCATAGGTTTAGTATAATTCTAATTCTGTAGGTATAGAGGAGCTGATTCTAAGATTTATGTGGAAAGGCAATGTAACTAGAAGAGTCATAATTTTTTAAAAGAGTACAATTGGATGAATTACAATACCCAATATTAAATCTCAATATAAAGTTGTGATAGTCAAGACATGTAGAATTGGCTAGGGGCTAGACCTACAGATCACAGAACAGAAAGTCCAGATATAGACTCATAGAAATATAGCCAACTGAGTTTTGACTAAGTTTCACAGACAATTCAGTGAAGAAAGGATAGTTTTTTCAAGAAATAGTGTTGAAAAACTTAGACATCCATATGTTAAAAAAAAAAAAAGGAAAGCCTCAACCTAAAGGTCATACTTTGTACATAAATGAACTCAAAATAGGACATAGATCTAAATGTAAAATATAAAGCTATAAAACTTTCAGAAATAAACATAGGATAAAAGCTTCATGAGCTAGGGTTAGGCAAAAGTTTCTTAGACATGACACCAAAAGCATGATCCGTAAAAGAAAAAATTGATAAATTGGACTTTACAAAATTTAAAACATTTTCTCTGTGAAAGACACTGTTAAGAGAGCAAAAAGACAAGCTACAAAATGGGAGAAAATGTTTGAAAAATCACATATCTGACAAATAACTTGTATTCAGAGTATGTATTTTTAAAATTCTCAAAACTTATTAAGGGACTTACCTGGTGGTGCAGTGGTTAAGAATCTGCCTGCCAATGGGGACATGGGTTTGAGCCCTGGTCCGGGAGGATCCCACATGCTGCAGAGCAACTAATCCCGTGCGCCACAACTACTGAGCCTGCGCTCTAGAGCCCGCGAGCCACAACTGCTGAAGCCCGTGTGCCACAACTACTGAAGTCCATGCGCCTAGAGCCCGTGCCCTGCTACAAGAGAAGCCACCTGAATGAGAAGCCCACTCGCCGCAACTAGAGAAAGCCTGTGTGCAGCAACGAAGACCCAATGCAGCCAAAAATAAATTAATTAAAAAAAATCTTATTTAAAAACAAAACCACCCAATTTTAAATGGTTAAAAAACTTGGACATTTCACTAGAGAGGATATACAATGGTAAATAAGCATTAAAAAAAGATGTTTAATACCATTAACCATTAAAGAAATGCCAATTATAACCACAATGAGATTCCACCACACAGCTATCAGAATGGCTAAAATAAAAAATGTTGACAATGTGAAGTGACGGAGAGCATGCGGAACAATTTGAACCCACATTGCTGTCAGAAATGCAAATATACCCAGCAACTCCGGGGAAACAGTTTGGCGGTTTCTCATAAAGTTACACACTTACCATGTGACCCAGCAAGCCCGCTCTATTTACCCTAGGGAGACTAAAAGTTACATCCACAGAAAAACTTATACACATATGTTTATGGAAATTCTATTCATACTCACTGAAAGCTGGAAACAACTCCTATCTCTTTCACTGAGTAAATGAATAAACAGAACATCTATGTAACGGAGTAGTACTCAGCAATACAAAAGAACAAGTTATCGTTATATACAACAACTTGGATGGATCTCAAAGACATTATACTGAGGGCAAGAAGCCAGTCTCAAAAGCTTTCATACTGTATGATTCATTTTTATGATCTTCTCAAAAAGGCAAAACTGCTGGGATGAAAAATAATGTGTTTATCAGTTGTGATATGTAGAGGTGGGTGGTGTCTCTAAAGGGATAGCACAAAGGAGGTTTTTTTGTTTGTTTAATTTTGTTTTGGGGGGGTGGTGCCAGTGCTAGAAACGTTCTGTATTCTGATTATGGTAGTGGTTACATGAATCTATACATACATGTGTTCAAATTCATAGAACTGTATGGTAATTTAAAAACCCTCTATTTTTAACACCAAATATCAATTCTACCTCTACGAGACTACTAAATCAGAACCCACTGGATATAAGATAGAGAGAGATGACTTATTCTGGAGATTTTTTAGGTAGTTGAAAGAAACATAGGTTTGCTATATCAAGCAGTAGGAAAACGTCAGTAGGATTTGGGGGGTAGGTTCTGGTTAGTAAAGAGGCTAAGTCATCCAGATAGGCCATGAATGGAATTTTCTGGATAATTACACAGGATCCCACTCACCTGCAAGCAAGAAAATCTCTTGAAGTGCATAAATAATTCCACTGCAATAAATTACATTTTTGGAAACTCTCCATGAACACTTACGTACTTTATCGAAGCTCATTTTAGTGATTTGCCACTGTTTCAACCTGAAAGTTTCTGCAATTTCCTCACACACCATTCATAATCCCAAGGGAATTCCTTACATACTGGAAGATGTCAACATTGTTTTCGTTTCAAAATATCACCACTGATGTGCAGCTAAGTAAAATCTCTTAATGTTTTGAAATACTTAAGAAAAATTTGCATTTATTATAGGAATAATAACAATTTATTCTTTATCTTGTGTATAAATATGTTTCCTCTGTGGCTGGAAAAGAGAATTGTAATTTGTTTTCACATACAGTGTTTAGAGTTGTCAGTTCCAATTATATTAACTTAAAGCTACCTTTTGAGACTGGTTAAATCAACTGTGGCACATCCATCTAATGGCATACTCCTTAGCCATGATAAAGAATAAGGATGCTTTTAATGTACTGATATGACATTACACCTGGTATATATTAGATGTAAAAAAAGCAAACTTCAGGATAATAGGCATAATATGCTATGATTTGTGCAAAAATGGGGGAAAAGTTTATACACATACATACACACACAAGTGTATTTACTTATAGTATTTGCTTAGACCGTTTCTGGAAGAATACAGAAGTGGGGAATTAGGTGTTCAGGAGTGAGAATGGGGGTATATCACTGATGACCACTTTATATCTTTTATGTTTTGAACCCTGTAAATGCACTGCTTGTTACAAAAATAAATTAAAATTTTTTCCCTTTTCTTTTCAAACAAAGAGTATCTGTGTATTTTATAAAAAAATGCCTAAGAAGAAATAATAATTCAATTTCCTTCTTGGGGCCAAAAATTCTCACTCAATAGAAGAATAAATTTCTCATGGTGATTCCGGCAGTGAAAAGCTGGAATAAGGACCTCAGTTCTTGCCTTCTTTGAAGAAAGAATTCAGCAAAGAGATCAAGATTGTGAAAAAGATAAAAGTGTTTATTAGAAGCAAAGTATGTGTAGAAAAAACAAAGTACCTGTAGAAAAAGCAAAGTACACGTGGAAAAAACAAAATACATGTGTGAAAGAGCACACAGGAGAGCTCACAGTGAGTTGCACCCAATCTAAGTAGCAGCTTAGATTGCTTATATGGGGGCAGTTTTCTGGGTTGTCTCTGGCCAATCATCTCCACATTTAGTCCTGGTGCGAGCACGCCATCTCTCAGCCAAGATGGATTCCAGCTGCTGTCTTCTCCCTCCTTTTGCCCTTCCCCTAGACTAAGGGCCTTCTCTGTGCACGTGTTGGGCTGGGAAATCCACAAGAATGCACCCAATCAGGGCCCAATGATCCTGCTGGTATCCCATCTCAAAGCATCATCAGGAGACCAGCTGCAGCTGCTCAGCCTGGGGCCTCTCTATTGCCTACCTCAATTGTATACATTTGTCTGATTTTTTCTTCACAAAAAGAATATCTAAAGTGTGTAGAATCCTTTGAATAATTTCTTGCTGTTCAAAACATTGGCTGAGGATGGGAAGCATTGGGAACTGGCTGGAAATGGAGAATCCTCGTGACCTACCCCAGACCAACCAAATCAGAATCAGCACGTTAACAAGACCCTCCCTAGGGCATTTACATGTGCCTTGAAGCGTGAGAAAGTACTGCTCCAACTGGAAGGCTGGAGTTGGAGGAAGACAGTGCCGAGAGTGCTAGAACATTAGGCAAACTGATGGTCTAGCAGGATAGGGAGAGGTCAGCAAGCAGACTTTGTGAAGTTTATTGAAGAACCAGAAGGAATCTTAGGAAGACCCTAGAGCCTAAGGTCCAAAGGGAAACCCCAGCTCCTGGGTGTAAATAAACATATATTGTCTTTTTAATTTGAATAACCCAAGATTCGAACAAAAGCGTCTTTGAAGGCCCCAAAGACATGCATCCATTAGCTGTTTCAAAAGCCGAACCAAAATCAACTCAAAGTCTTAGTAAGCATCTACCCACCTTCAATCAAGTCTCCCTGCTTCTGGCTTTTTCCCCTATCCCACCACCACTTCCCCAACAGCAGGAATGATTCTTCTGAAATGGAAGTCAAATCACGCCACTCCTGTAATCACAACCTTCTATGGTTCCCCATTTTACTCAGAGTAAGGGGCAGAGCCCTAAGGCAGACCTACAAGGCTCTATGCATAATGCCTCTCTCCACCATCACTCAACCACTCTCTCCTTGGCTGGCTCAGCTCCAGCCACCTGGCCTCCTTGCTATTTTCTGAACTTAAGCATGCTCTGCTTCCAGATCTTTGCACTTGTTCCCTCTGCCTAGGATCCTCTTCCTTCACAGAATCCAAGGCTCACTTCAGGTCTCTGCTCAAGCATTATCTGACCACACTACATGAAATAGCCATTCTCCACTCCTCTGTCCGTCTCACTCTGCTTTATTTTCCCCATGGTAGTTACCATTTCTCACACTATTTATTGCTTTGATTTTTGTTTGTTTGTTTTTTCCCCCTCTAGAATATAAGCTCCTCAAAGGCTGGGACTTTATTTTGACTATTACCATATCTGCAGTGCCTAAAAGAGGGATAGTTGTTGACCAAATGAATCAATGAATGAACAAACAAATGATCCTGTCTTAGCTCAGGCTGCTGTAACAAAATACCATAGACTGGGTGGCTTAAACAACAGAAACCCATTTCTCACAGTTCTGGAAGCTGGAAGTCCAAGGTCAAGGTGCTGGCTGATTCAGTTTCTGGTGAGGACCCTCTTCCTGGCTCACAGCTGGCTGCCTTCTTGCTATGTCTTTGCATGGCCTTTCCTCAGCGTGTGAGCAGGGAGACCTCTCTCTCTCGCTGCCTCTCTCCCTCTCCCTCCCTTCCCCTCCACCCCTTATAAAGCCACTAACCCTATTGGATTAGAATCCCACCCTAATGACCTCATTCAACCTTAATTACCTCTTAAAGCTATATCTCCAGATAGTCACACTGGAGGTTAGGGCTTCAGCATATGCATTTCAGGAGGACACAACTCAGTCCCCAGCAGATCCCATAATGAATTCCACTCCTACCATCATCAAAGAAATTGTCCCCTTAGGCTGCATTTCCTTTTAAACTCTCATCTCATTCAAGGCTGCACTTGGTATTCATTTAAACATAATTTTCAGAATTCCCTGGTGGCGCAGTGGTTACGAATATGCCTGCCAATGCAAGGGACACGGGTTCGAGCCCTGGTCTGGGAAGATCCCACGTGCACGCGGAGCAACTAAGCCCATGCACCACAACTACTGAGCCTGCACTCTAGAGCCCACAGGCTACAACTAATGAGCCCGCGTACCACAATTACTGAAGCCCACGCACCTGGAGCTGTTGCTCCACAACAAGAGAAGCCACCACAATGAGAAGCCCACTCACCACAACAAAGAGTAGCCCTTGCTCACTGCAACTAGAGAAAGCCCGCCAGCAGCAACGAAGACTCTGTGCAGCCAAAAATAAATAAATAAATAAAATTATTTGTTAACAAAAAAACATGATTTTCCCCGAACAAAAATGCTGCAGCTAGGGGATGTCATTTGGTCTGATTTTCCCAGGGTATGTGTAGGGGTGTCTCTGGACTTGGGAGAGATAGGGCCTTCTGCAAGTTCTCTCACAGTTAACAGTCAGATGTCCCTGAATACATATTTTTAAAAATTGAAAAAAAGAATTCAGGGTGTTTGTTGTAGTTACATCTCAGTCCCTTATCTTCCTTGACTTGGAACTTGATGAAATGTTACTTCATAAATAGAAGGTAATTGCAGCTGCTCTGACATGCTATGTGTCCACACCACAGAGAAGCATGGAAATTCTTCCTGTTTGCCAATTGCCTCTGAAGCTGTGTAAGTATTAGGACAACTTATAAAAGAAATACATTTAAGCAAACCTTACCTCTCTTCTAGTATTGTAAATCTCCTTACTGTACGAATTGCCTTTCAGTCGTGGTCTATAGAATCACCTACGGACAAGTTTCAAAGTTTCAATATACAGATGCCTAGACAGACAAAGAATCTTTCCTTGACCAAGGTCTAGTCAGGCTCCTCTGAGCCCTTTTCTTAACTAGGCCTCAAGCTTGGCTTATAAAAACCGCAGACCCTCAGCATAAGTGATTCACCCTCCCCCACTCCATCCACCCCACACTGTAAGAGAATTGAAGAAACACTAGCATAGTTTCTAACAGCTCAAGGCTGCATCCACTTAAATTCCTGCTTGAGACAGCTCAGTGCTGCCAGGACAACTTACTTTTCTTCCCACCCAAACTTGGTGATAGGAAGATAGGCCCCCAAACCCCTTCTTAGAGCAGTTACATGAGAAAGCTTGCAGTTATAAATCCTTTCTCTGCCCCTTTGAGACATTAATCTCTACCACCCAGAATTGTTTTCTCAAGAATCTCTCTTTGAAATGAAAACTTTTAAGCAGCTACCTTTCACTCTGGCTACCAGTCCCTTTGGGAAAGTAAGGGCCTTATTTTGGTGGGTACAGAGCACTAACTTGCACCACTGCCTCCTGTTTTAAAGCTAGGAGAAGCTTGTTTCTCCTCTGGGTAAGTGCTAATTAACAAACCCAGATGGCTTAGTCACACAGACCCTTAATGCCTCTCAGTGCCTTTCCCTTAGAATACCCCATCTTTAAAAACTCTCTTGCCTTAATTTTGACAAAGTTGCTTTCAGTTCATGCTTGACCCTCTTCCCTGTTACAATAGCTTTTTTTTTTTTCTTTTTTTTTGCGGTACACGGGCCTCTCACTGTTGTGGCCTCTCCCGTTGCGGAGCACAGGCTCCGGACGCGCAGGCTCAGCGGCCACAGCTCACAGGCCCAGCCGCTCCGCGACATGTTGGATCTTCCCAGACCGGGCCACGAACCCGTGTCCCCTGCATCGGCAGGCAGACTCTCAACCACTGTGCCACCAGGGAAGCCCTGCAATAGCTTTTTCTGAATAAAATCTATCCTTACTGCTTTACCTAGTGTACGAATTTATTAATCTTTGACAAGAGCAACCCCTGAGATTGTTTCTGTGGATCTAGGGAGGGGCCTAGGAATCAGGATTTTATAAAACTTCAGGAAGAGTATTCTGATGCAGTCAGGATTGCAAATAACTGCTATAGGACAGCGGCTTTCAAAGTGGGGCCCCTGGGCCAACAGCATCATCATCACCTGGGAACTCGTTAGAAAGGCAAATGCTTGGGCCCTGCTCCTAACCTACTGAATCTGAGACTCTGTGGGGTAGGGCCCAGCAATCTGTGTTTTAAGAAGAACTTGTGGTGATTCTGATGGTTTGGGCACTGCTGTAGGGTGTTAAATTTGCTCCACGAAATATAATTAGGACTTGGTTAGTTAACTGTGACCTGGAACTTAGTTGTGTCAATAAATACTGACCTGAAGAAGGCATCTGCAAAATTTCCTACTCCTTCTCCACTCCTTCTCCCTCCTCTTTTCCATTTTGTTTTCTCTAAAATGAAAGCCAGAAGGATCCTAGTCCACCAATACTCTTGGAAACCATTAATTTTTTTTTTTTTTTTTTTTGCGATACGCAGGCCTCTCACTGTTGTGGCCTCTCCTGTTGCGGAGCACAGGCTGCGGACGCGCAGGCTCAGCGGCCATGGCTCACGGGCCCAGCCGCTCCGCGGCACGTGGGATCCTCCCGGATCGGGGCACGAACCCGTGTCCCCTGCATCGGCCGGCGGACTCTCAACCACTGCGCCACCAAGGAAGCCCCGGAAACCATTAATGTTTGAAATTGTAACACAATTGCTAAATGACACAAAATTGGCCATTGGAAAGGGTGAGCAGAATCTAGAATTCATAAAATGGATTCTCATCCGCCTCTCCTTTAAAAATTCCTCAATACCCTAAAATGTGCCCTTGGCTAACATTTGTGTAACTGGTTATATGTTTCAGAGAGAAAGGAAAATGGTGGTATTCATATGTGATTGCCTTTCCTTTCTACTTTTACAGCTGAAGATTATGTTTGTTTCCAGAATACTCAGCACCAGGCCTTTGTAAGCCTCTTCCTTCTCACCACCAGAGAGTAGGAGGAATGCTAGGGACTCTGACAATCACGCCTTCCTGGTGGAGAAGAGAAGGTCATTGAGACAGTGTAGAGAAAAAAATGACTGTTTTTTCCTGCTTTCTGCTCTAGCCAGCAACAGACAGTTATGGCTCTTTTAATTCATTCCTTCATCTCACTTGCAAATGGAAAAACATATTCCACAAAAAAGAAGTCTCTGTTTCTGGAAACACTTGTTTCAGAAAAAAAAAAAAAAATTCTGGTATGAGGAAGCTTTATTTTGGGGAAATATATTCTCTTTTATTTCTATTTTAAATATTTATGTAGTTTTGCAAAATACATGATATGGTAAAATAAATGAAAAATATTTACTTTTACACATACAAAGAGAAAGAGGATGAGAAATTCTTTTAAAGCATAGAAATATAGAAATTAATCCTTAACTTTGGAAACAAACAGAGTTTGGCAAAAGAGACATCTCTTTGTATTTCTTACACGAGAATTTTTATTTTGTAAACATGTGCTAGTTTCCAGAGTCTCGCCTCACTTAGGGGCAAACGAACAATATAATCTGGGGAGATGCCATTCCTGAAAGGCATCAGCGATTCACTTCCTCTAAGAATTATCAGATCCCCTTGCTCTTCACATGACTGAAAGTGTTTGTGTCAAATTGACTTTGTTTTCACTTATATCGGTGCTGCTTTCAACTGGCTTTCCAAGTCTTTAATAACTGCATGCAAAGAGTCTCAAATCTGGCTTGAACTACCATTGCTTTTATTTGTCTGAGCACTAGAGGCAACAGGTTAAACCAGTCTCCCAGAATCTACCACCCCACACCCCAAACATATTTTATAAGAGAAACGTGAGTTCATCTGGGAGCAGCATGAGTGGTCTCTGCTGGGTCTTTGAAGTTAATTATTTCCCTATACTTCCTCCAGTGATATTATACACGACTCCACCTTGAAATCCTAGAGCCGTTTCTACAAGGTTCATTTCTCCACTTCATTAAGCAACAGGTCTTGCTAGCTAAAGGTTTTACAAAAAATAGTAGCAACAAGAATAATTTTAGTAGCATTTCCTGACTCTGGGGTGTGACACACACTTGAACTTTCCACATTAAGAGGTAGTGGTAGCGCAGAGGGAAAATTCTAACCTTTCTGAAACCTTGTGACTGTCAAAAGTCGTGGGTAGGAGAGAAAACTGGCGAAGAAATCCCCGATCTGTAAATATATAATGTGTTTTATTTGTACACATGTATGGCCAGTGGGGTCAGAAGGGAGGAGGCAAACATGTCGAACAGTAACTAATTGTGAAGCAGGGTAAAATAAATGATAATATAGAGATTTATGCCTAGAGGTAAGGGAGTGAAGAGGCCAGAGAGACCCACTGAAGGGAGATGTTACGCAGCAGCCCCAGCAGTGGACCGATCCCAGTTTCAAATAAACACACTGTCAAATGAGAAGGCAGGACTCAAATGGAACAGATTCAAAACAATATACTGTATATGAAAGTCCTTGGCACATGGTTTCACTTATTGTTGCAAGAAGCAGTTGGCGTTTGAGTTGAGCAGCTCTGAAGGATAAGATAATTTTAAAATAGGGAGAAGGGTATTCCAGGCTGAGGGAATAGCCTACAGACAGAGAATTGACGGCGTGAGGCTCAGGTGTGAAGTGGGGGGAATGAAGGGCCGGTGGTGTGCTTCCAGCAAACGGTGCCTGGGGAGAGGAAAGAGGACATGGGGAGTTATCTTAGACAAAGCACTGGGAGCTTTGTGTAATGTCCTGTGCAGTTTGGAGGAAATGAAGAAAAAGGTGATTATTTTACCCCCCCCCTTCAGCCATAACATTAGCTTCTCTCTGGTCCCCTTGGTCTGCTCAAAAATTACCAAAGGAAAGTAAGGAAATCAACATGTTCTCTTCCTCTATCCCAAGACCATTGACTCCCATCTCATGTCACGTCTGACATCCCCCCTCCCCCAGCCGTCCTGACTGCCAGAAGCACCACTACAGCCCCCAAGCACAGCAGAGGAAGCTCAGGCATAGGAAATGTGTCAAAAAGTGGCTGCACGCTGTCCTGTGCAGAGAGAATGTTATGCTTTGTCCTTTAAGGAATTCTGTAGAAAAGATGCATGTCAGCTGATAGATCCAGATGGTGCCCGGTACTCAGTAGGTCCTCGATAATTGTCTAGTACATTGAGTTTTATTTGTTTATGAGCTCTTGGTTAAAAAAAACTCTGCCACTTTTTGTTTTGTGAATCTTCATAAGTCAATCTCAATAAACAACATTAAGAACATTAAAGATGGGGTGTTGTCAGTTTTGAGCCTAAATGCTTCAACCTTTCTGCCACAGCTCTCATTACCATTTTGGTATTATTTGAGAAAATAATAAACATGATATTTTTCTGATTATAAAGGTAATGCATATTACAGTCATACCTCTGAGATATTGCGGGTTCAGTTCCAAGCCAGCCAATAAATCAAATATCTCAATAAAGTAGGTCACAAATTTTTTGGTTTCCCAGTGCATATAAATGTTACGCTTACTGGTCTTTTAATGGCAGCTTGGTATTCCATTTCCTTACTGTCATTTGATGCACCTTTTGCTGAGTTCATAAGGAGGCTATGATATTTATATCATTTGGCATAAATTGTTATGTTTCTCTGAATATTTCATTAGGATAAATTAGTAGAATAAAGTTACTAAGTCCTAGTGTTATAAAAAAAAGTTATGTTTACATTAGCATTAGGTCAAAAAAACAAAGGACATACCTTAATATTAAAATACTTTATTGCTAAAAATTGCAAACCATCATCGGACAACGCAGGGTTGAAATAAACCTTCAATATGTAAAAGACGCCGTATCTGCGAAGCGTAATAAAGTGAAGCACAATACAACGAGGTATGTCTGTATGTAAAATTTGGAAAATATCGAACTCCCTCTCTTTCAAAATCCCCCCAAAAACGGTAACCAGAATCACCCATTGTATTAGTTTCCTATCGCTGTAACAAATTACCACAAATTCCGTGCCTTAAAACACCTTAGTTATAATCATTAAAGCTACTTGGAATGTAAGTGGATACTGAAGAATCAGGAAAGTTGCCCCTGTCTGTTTTCCTGAATTCCAAGGCCAATGGAAATAGAGTGAATGTATTAGTGTGTGTTGAGTCATGAGTTGACTGAATTTGGCAAGAAAATTTGAAAACTCTCTTTCTGGGAAGAATCAGGGTTGTTCCAATAAAAACAGGAGCCCTTGGCAGCTGTGAAACCCGTATGTGTTCACACTTGTAACACAACCTCGTATTAACCATGCTTCAGCCTACTGAGTTCTGTGAAAACGAAGAGACCCAGTTTATACACATATTCTAATATTTTGTGTCTGACTGGGCAACTATTTCTTCCTCCTGCAGTGTTCTAAGATTACACAAATGTACAGAAGAGTACTCTTGATATCAGATATTTTTCTCCTGGCAGGTCACTCATGAGTCATCATCAAACATTTTCATAGGACTGCCCTCACAGACGATCTCTAGGTAGGGAGTTGAAAGCAGTATAGCAATTATGCTTTGAAGAAATTTCCAAACGGCAAAAATCTGTTTGAGTAATCAAGTAAAATCAAGGAAACCATTTGGCGTTTACTTTGAGTCACTTAATTATAACTGCAAAGGATATGCTGTTTATTTATAGAGCACCTTTCCCCAAAAGACGTTCAATCACTAAATTACTATGTTCTCCCTTAGAAGACAGGGAGGAAGAGACATTTTGGTGAGGTTTATCTTATCTGATGATAAGAGAAAAGGGTCTCATTCCTTTTTTTCTTTCCCCATGTTTCTCATCCTTTTCGACCCCAAATTCCAAATTGGTGAAAGGGTGAGCAGTAACCCAGACCAGAGCTGGGTTGACAAGTAAGAGGAATCCCTTGTTGTTTTCATCCAGGGGTCTCCCTGTCTCTTGAGGTCTAGGTAAAACGAAATCAATGCCCCAATTCCAAGGCTTGGGGCTGATTTCCATAAATGCCTAGGCAGTTTACAGTCTCAAAGTCTCAACCAGCTCCAAACTTTTATTTCCTCAGTTTATGGGTTGTCTGGGTGTCTCACATGTTTGGTTCTGTTCAGCAATGCATTGACTCAGATGTCACATTCAGGCTCTTTTCCAGTTTTCACACACACACACACACACACTCCCACAAGTTGATTTGCACGGTAAGTGGACCTTACTGAGTTAACAGAGAGCTGGAAGTAGAGAATTCCAAGGGAATTTTTTTTTTTTTTTCCTGCGGTACGCGGGCCTCTCACTGTTGTGGTTTCTTCCGTTGTGGAGCACAGGCTCCGGACGCGCAGGCTCAGAGGCCATGGCTCATGGGCCCAGCCGCTCCGCGGCACGTGGGATCTTCCCGGACCGGGGCACGAACCCGTGTCCCCTGCATCGGCAGGCGGACTCTCAACCACTGCACCACCAGGGAAGCCCTCCAAGGGAATTTTTACTCCCTCTCATTCTCTCTACCTTACCTGGTGCCCCAGTTACACGTCGTCATCAGCTGGGCTCCTGCTTCCTCTCTGAGGCAAAACAAATTCCTCTTGCTGCCTCATGCAGAACCGGTGAGACTTTTCTGTGTTGCCTCAGCACCTTCCCACAGGCCTCAGGTGCTCACCTCCTCCAAATGGCTTATCAAGTTGTGTCCCTTCCTAAGAAGAATTCTGGTGCCAGCTGTTAAGAAAATAAAAATTTCAACCCTTTATAATTTATTTTTAAACTCCAGTGTTTTCAGTCAAAAGAAAACTAATATTTCTTTCATTCAACAAGTAAAAGAAATCTTTGTGTGCTTATTTTATGCCAGGCATTATTCCTGGAGCTGGGAGCCCAGCAGGGAATACGACACAGTCTTATTGCAGAGTTTCTGTCTCCTGGAGGAGAAATGTTTTAAACAAATAATGATGTGAATAATTTAGTAGCAACTGTGGAAATTACCACAGAGGGAAATTTCTGAGTATTATCTGGAAGGGCATGGCCGTGGCAGAAAGGGGTTAGGAATGAGGGAAAGTTTTCCTGACACGTTTAATCTGCCCATCATTAGAAAAGGCTGGTTTACTCATAGGCCTACGTGCTTTTGTCTGCAATTGTGCCGCCTCTGAGGAGACAACTAAAATCAGAGTGACAACATTTGTTGAGTTTCTGTCATGAATTAACATATAATTAATTCAACAAACACTTATTGAGGGGCTCCTATATGTCTGATACTCTGCTAAGAGTATCTATAACAGCTTATATGTAGCCTAGAGAGGGTGACAGAAAATATTCAGAAAAATAAAGAAGTATGGTATTATCAGGCAGTATGAAGTGAAATAACTGAAAACAGGTGATGGGTGGGTGGTCAGGAAGGGCCTCACCGGGTGCAGAGGCCTGGTTGGTGAGCAGCTTGCTGAAGAGGGTCTAGTTAAAGGAAAGGTGTGTACAAAGGTCCTGAGGCAGAAACCACACTGTTGGCTCATCTGACCACAGAGAAATGCAGAGGCGAGAGTAAGTAAGTGAGAGGAAAGAGAGGATGTTCTTGGCATGGAGCCAGGGTCCTGTTTAGGTAGGATTTTGTAGGCCATGGGAGGAGTTCGAGTTTTTTCCCCAAGAGAAAAACGAAGGGATCCGTAGGGGAGTGACTTATCTGATTTGTGTTTTAAAAGATCATTCTGGGTGCAGGATAGAGAATAGAGTGTTTATCACAGTGTTTTATAATAAACAACCTAAACATCTATTAATGCAGAATTGGTTAAATAGATAATGGTATGGCAGTTTCTCAAAAAACTAAAACTGAAAATATCATATGATCCAGCAATTCTACTCCTGGATATATATCCAAAGAAAATGAAAACACTAATCTGAAAAGATACATGGACCCCAACTTTCATAGCAGCATTATTTATAATAGTCAAGATATGGAAACAACCTAAGAGTCCATTTAGCAGATGAATGGGTAAAGAGGATGTGATATATATCACATAAATATAACAAAACAGAAACAGACTCACAGATATAGAGGACAAACTAGTGGTTACCGGTGCTTGAGAGAAACTGCCATGTATATAGTAACAATACACAAGCAACAATTACAATTATTACAATTACTATGTAATAGTAAAATAAGCAACAGGGATATACTGTACAGCACAGGGAAATGTAGCCATTATTTTATAATAACTTTAAATGGAGTAAATCTATAAAAATATTGAATCACTATGTTGTACACCTGAAACTAATATTGTAAATCAACTATATTTCAATTTAAAAAAAAAGGAAAAAAATGGTGGCATGTCTATATGTTGACATCGAAAGATGTTCGTTCACCTTGTAGTAATTGGGGAAAAAAATCAACTTACCATATAATGAATCTATTGAGCTTTAATTAGTCTGAAAGGATATAAACAAAAATGTTTATATATTTTGTCTCTGGGTGGTGACAATATACAATTTTTTTCTCCTTTTTTGTTTACCTATATTTTCTAGTTTTTCCATGTGAGTAATAAAAAGGGGTATATAGAAATAAGTTCATGAGACATAAGATTAAGAGGTGGCCTGACAGAGAAAACATTGAAATACAGTAATGTGATATTTTCACTTACCAAGAATTATATTTACAGCTTACTTCAAAGCATGAATACCTTGCAGAATATTTCAAATGTTATGTCATAAAATTTATAATGGAAAACTGAAAGTGTGATTACATGAGTTATTATTCCTTAAAATTATAGTTCATAGTATTTATCTTTTCCTGGCAAGTATCATTGACTTTGATCATACATTTCCTCAGGCCTAGCATGAAATTCTTTCCCACTTGAGTGCTGACTTTTGGGAGTGCTTCTGACTGTGTTGCCTTGCTGCATTTTTTTGAACTGGGATTAGAAAATATTTCTATTTTCCACTTAAAATTCCAAGAAAAATAATTTGAAATATGGGAAACTAAAACTCAATGGAATATATCTGAGCTACTGAGGACTTTTATGAGTTGTTCCCGTTTTTTCCTGAAAACATTGCATAATTTTAGACTTCCACTTAATTCTTTTCGTTCAAGGTGTTTACCGTTGGGTGAAGTTTTAAGTCCCTCACATATTAGCTGTTCAATAACAGTAGCACATCTGACCAAATGCCAATGGGCTAGAATTTATGATTTTCTAATGGTAGCAGTGTGGGTTAAGTTCCCTACAATCTTGGTCTTTCTGATCTCCCTTTGTTAATTTCAGAGGAATCCTTTGAATTTTAAATTTCATGTCAAGTTTTACAACAGTAGATTGCTGCAAATGTCATCAGGTTTTTGACTTGTATGCTTGAGAAAACTGAAGGTTTTTTTTTTCTTGTCCATTACTGTCTTTTTGAAATTATTTTCTGTCATTGTTGTGTAAGATAGCTTGGACTTCCTAGGTCCTCCGATGATGCGTGTCCATAACAATTTTAAATAAACCATGTAGAAGACATATACATTACTAATCTTGCTAAGGGAAAAGTGTGAATTAAAAGCTATTTTTAGGGGCTTCCCTGGTGGCGCAGTGGTTGAGAGTCCGCCTGCCGATGCAGGGGACACGGGTGCGTGCCCCGGTCCGGGAAGATCCCACATGCCGCGGAGCGGCTGGGCCCGTGAGCCATGGCCGCTGAGCCTTCGCGTCCGGAGCCTGTGCTCTGCAACGGGAAAGGCCACAACAGGGAGAGGCCCGCGTACCGCAAAAAAAAAAAAAAAAAAAGCTATTTTTAAAAATTTATTGAATTAATTTATTTATCTGCGTTGGGTCTTCGTTGCTGTCCGCGGGTTTTGTCTAGTCGCAGCGAGCGGGAGCTTCTCACTGCGGTGGCTTCTCTTGTTCCTGTTTCTGAGTCACACGATAACCAACCCCATTTCGTTGTAGTCACGCTCTTGTTTTTTTCAATATGCTGCCCTCTGGTCAGCTCCAGCAGATAGGGTTTCTCCCTTCAGAGGACTTGGGGCTTGTCTGGAGCCAGGGACGCTTTGGCCTCTCCTCCCGTTCCTTTGTGATTTGCAGACAGACGGAGAAAGGAGGGAGCAGGGCTGCCTTAAGTGGACATATTTAGTCCTGGATAAAATAAGTTAAGGATCGACAGTAACATGTAAATGGAGATTTCAGCCATTTCCACTAAACTTTGCTGCATGTGAAAGACAGAAGAAAGAGGATCTGCTGCTATTTTGTGTGCAATTAAAACAGGCTAGTCTTCCCAGAGAAGTACTTGTTGAAATAGGAAAACTCTGGATACAGTATAAGCTTCCCAACCTGTTGTTAGATGCTGCACTTCTCACCACGCTGCCACCAGGGATGGGAAAGCTTTTTTTTTTTTCTGTTTGTGACTTCCAGTCCATACAAGACCAGTCAAAGGTAAAGGGCACATCTGAAATAATTTGAAAGTACACTTCAATTTCATGTAATGTCCAGTTAAGAGAAAAGAGGGGGTAGATAAAATAGAAGAAATTGGAAAGGTGCAAGAGAGAAGAAAAGATAAACGAGTGGTAGATAAAGTAGGAAGATGAATTGGGCAGCAGAGCAAGAGAGGAGAGAAACTATAGAAAAAGGAAGAAACACAGGCTTGAGGATGCTACACTCCTATCACTGCTTTTTAAAGTGCTAACTTACACAGGACCTTCAGGTTTCCTTAAACTATTCTGAATGGGATTCCAATAGAAACGTACAGTGGGGGAAATCCATTTCCTGGGAGAGTGTTTGCTCAATTGGATTTTGTAACCCATATTCTTGAGGAAGGTGGGTCCTTGGTTCAAATTTGATGGTTTCCATTTGATGATAATCTTCTAAAATGTTAATGTAAGCATATTATGGATCACCGGATGCCCACGTGATAACAGAATACTGTCTCACAATCTCATGGCAGTGCTACTTTTATACTTGCTATTGGGTAGGTGTAAAATAGCACTGGGTTACTCTCATTCTCATGGGCTAATGATAAAAGAGTACTGGTTAACTTAATAAATGATGTATTTGTGCCAATTAGAGTCCAAATTAGTCATCTGGTGCTTGTAAGGAGAATGATATTTGAATAGAGAAAAGTAATGGGAGAATGGAGTGATCTCTGAAGGAAGACACATGTAGATGGGAGGGGCACAAGGAACCCAAGAGAGCCCACCTTAGACTTGGTACCACCATCTCATTGCGAATGGCAATTTGGTTTCAGCAAAAGGGCATAATCCATGACAGTAATGTTGTTAATTTGAGTTTTATTCATTTTTCTAATTTTGTTTAAATTTAATTGGTAAAGTTATTTGTGGATTTAAAATCTATGAAGGTCATAATCATGAGATGTTTAAATAATAATAATAATATTATAAACACAAATTAGGGCAAGTCTATGAGTCTGGAGGATTCTAATATTTAAAAAGGGATCTGTTCATTACCCAAGTTTGAGAAACATTGCTCTAAACTGAAGTGGAAGATCACTATTACCTCGGGGGCTAAGTAATATCAAATTACGGACTACTATTAAACTAGAAAGTCTTGCCAAAACTGAATCATGTTTGCCTATTGGCTTTTTTGAATCACTTCGTAAGTGTTTTGTATTCATTTACAATTACTATTTTGGGGCAATGGGTCTTAATATCCTTGCTTTAATTTTTTTCTCCTTCTAGTAGCTCTGAAAACAAATTGTTAGTGATAAAAAGTATTGACCATTTCAAATGTCCATTTATTCTTTCAATGATATTTATCAAATGGAAAGTATTGCCAGGCAAATTAGTTATGTAAATTTATATTATTTATAAATTTATATGTATACACATATAATATTGTATATATTTACATACATATTAAATATATATTTACATAATGTTTATATATAAGTATATAAAGTAAATAAAATATATACATATATTTATATATGCAATTTGATTGATCAATAGAGAGATATAGATAGATAAAACATGGCTCTTGGGCTTGAGAAGCTCAAAATTTAGCAGAGGAGATAAATGTGAAAACATATAATTACAAAACAATAGAAATTATTGCTATAATAGATATGTGAACTGGAACAAAGAAAAGAGAGAAACTAGCTTTGCCTGCAGGTGGAAAAGAAGGAATTCACTTGTATTACAACTTATCATTACTCTTACCTGTGTTATAAATTACAGTTTTCACATTCCAGAGTAAGAGGAGAATATCTGTGTAGGGTTTTTTTTTCAGCTTTACTGAAGTATTATTGACATATAACATATGTTAGTTTAAGGTGTACAATGTGATGAGTTGATGCACATATATATTGATATAAATTGTGAAATGATTACCATGATAAGGTTTGTTAACATCTTCATCCTGTGTAGAGTTTAAAAAATTTATCTCATTAAACAAATAGGCCTGCAAGTGTTGAGAATGTGATACAAGAATTTGCTGCACATGACAACAATTGCATAATGTACCCAGGAAATGTTGCAATGGCTCCTATTACATAAACCATAACTTAATTGTATGATGGCAGATGTAAATAGAAAACAGTGGATAGTATGATGCACTAGACATAAGCATCACTTCATTCATCCATGCATTTGAAAAACTGTACCTTTGGTGGGCAAGATATTGCATAGGTGCTAATGAGAAAAAATTTTTTAAATTTTTATTCTATATTGGAGCATAGTTGGTTAACAATGTTGTATTAGTTTCAGGTGTACAGAAAAGTGATTCAGTTATACATATACATGTATCTATTCTTTTTCAAATTCTTTTCCCATTTCGGTTATTACAGAATATTGAGCAGAGTTCCCTGGGCTACACAGTAGGTCTTTGTTGGTTATCTATTTTAATTATAGCAGTGTGTACATGTCAATCCCAAACTCCCAATCTATCCCTCCCCCCACTCTTCCCCCCTGGTAACCATAAGTTCATTCTCTAAGTCTGTGTCTGTTTCTGTTTTGTAAATACAGTAAGTCCCCTACATACAAACGAGTTCCATTCAGAGAGCACGTTCATGAGTCATTTGTTCATAAGTCCAACAAAGTTAGCCTAGGTACCCAACTAACACAATCAGCTATATAGTACTGTACTGTAATAGGTTTATAATACTTTTCACACAAATAATAATAAAAAACAAACACACACACACACACAAAAACATTTTTAATCTTATAGTACAGTACCTTGAAAAGTACAGTAGTACAGTGCAACAGCTGGCATACAGGGGCTGGCATGAGTAAACAGGCAAGAAGAATTACTGTACTGACTGGAGGAGGGAGAGGAGGTGGGAGATGGTAGAACTGAAGGATCGTGAGCAAAATAGGAGACGGAGGGCGAGATGCAATTTCACTCACGCCTGATGTAGATGGCACAGATTCTGGTTGCTTGCTGGGTTCAATTCTATTTACCCTCTTGAAAAAATGATCCAGGGATATTTGGGTAGTAGCTCTTTTTTTTTCTTGTCATAGATGACACAGTAGCTCTTGATTGCATTCTGAACGGCTGCTGTAATCTTCGTGTACCGTTCTATGTTTGGGTCCTGTGCCTCAAAAACTAATGGTGCCTCCTCAAATAAAGAAAATCCCCTTTCCATTTCCTGCATCGTGAATCTCTTTGGTTCTTCAGTTACTTCTTCCCCTTGTCTCTCTTCGTCCTTCCTCTGGGCCTCCAGTTCCATCAGGTCCTCGTTAGTAAGCTCCTCATGTTGCACAGCAAGGAGTGCAATGAAGTCGTCCTCCTGCAGATCTAGCTCCAGCGATGTTTCCATCGTTATCACTTGGTGCTTCTTAGCGGTACCAGCTACATCACCGCTGCTTTTACGTTTGCTTCCGGACATCCTGGACTTGAAATAAAGTTACTGTACTCTATACAGTACTGTACAGTAAAGTACACAAAAGCACAACCACTTGTAGAGGATGCATGCACGTGACAATGTATGCCAGACACATGAACTAACTTACGTGATTGGACATGTGAATGCACATTCGCGTCTTTGAAAGTTTGCAACTTGAAGGTTTGTATGCAGGGGACTTACTGTAACTTTATTTGTATCATTGAGAAAACAAAAATTAATAAGGCATTTTCCTACTTCAAGGAGATTATAACCTAGTAAGGGAGGTAAAAGATATTCAAATGACTATGATCCAGAGAAGTTTGTGCTAAGTGTTCTAAAGAACAAAGTAACCAAAGTATGATAAAGGTCAGAGAAAATGCTTCGTTTGGGTATGAGGGATGGCTTCTTGGGAGAACATGGGTTTGAGCGAGGTCGTATGGGATAGGTATACAGAATTTTGTTGGTGACTATCACGGAGAGAGGGTGTGTGTCCCAATCATAAGAATCCTTTGAATCACACGAGTACCTTTGTAGAGGTGGGAAAGGAGAAGTCATCTTTCAGGAACAGCAAGCACTCTGTCTGGGTCTGAGTATAAAGCACACGTAGCAGAGTTGTGGGAGATAATTTTCAAAAGGTTAATTAGTAGTAGGTCATAGGTGGCCTATAGAATCTCAGGAAAAACAATTCTACAAACATTTATTGAGGGCTTGTAATATTTCAAGAGTTGGGAATTCAAAGTTGAATGAAGCAAAGCCAATGCTCTTGGGATCTCAGACACACAACCCTGGATGCCTTGGAGATAGCATAGTGCGCTGATTACAAAATGTGAGGGTACGTGCTGTCACGAAGATACATGCAGAGGATATGGGAACAATCACCTCTCACGGGGAGAGTCAGAGAAAACACCCGAGAGGAGATGCTATTGTAACTGGGTCTTGATGAATGAGTGCAGAAAAAATAAGAACATAACGTTTCCCTTGCATACAAAGTCCCAGAGACATGCAAAGGCTGGCTTAGTCAAAGAGCAAAGTGTGGTCCAATGTGACTCAAGGGGAAAGTGTTAGGAGCTGAGGCTGGAAAGGAAGATCGGGGTCAAAGTGAGAAGTGCCTTGTGGGTTGTGGTAAGGAATTTGGACTTAAGTCTCCTTGGCCAATGATTTTAAGTCTTTTGGGTTGGTGGTGTACTTTCAAAAACTAGAATTTGTTTCAGGATAGTGGAAAAGATGAAAGGTCTGGACACACTAAACAAACCAGCAGCGATTACAGCGCAAGCAATCGTATAGTACAATTATTGTCTCACAGCATTTATAAAAGCATCCATAGTGACTGCACTATTCACTTGGTTGGTCTTCAGTGCATTTCTCTGGGAATTGAGCTATTTACTCCCAGACAGTGCATCTTGAATACTTGGTGATGTTGTCACAAGTTCCAGTAAGCGCAAGACACTTCGCTTGGCATAGACTTGATGTTACTCTTAGCCTCTTCCCGCCTAGTCAGGTGGTACTCTATGTAACACCCGACAAGTTGCTCAGATCAGCGTTCTGTTTGACGGAAATTGCTGTTACAAGTTTGAACGCTGGCAAAACCAAATTTCACCTTATTGGCCAAAAGGTGGCAGGACGTTTGCAAAGCATGCAAGGTATAGGGACAAAGTGCTGTGTCTTACCAGGTAAAAACACTTGCTGCAGGCAATAGAAAGTCTTGAAAGACTTTGAAACAGATGGATCCTATAACCAAAATGATGATACGGGCAGATTTACCAAACTGCCATGGGCAAACTGCAGGAAGGAGAGGCCAGGAGCTGGGAGACCATTTAAGGCCAGAACTAAGATCAGAACTAGGGTGTCAGTAGAAAGGGAGACTAGGGGCCACTTTATTAAGGAAGTAGGGGACTTGGCAATTGATTAGTTGGGGAAGGAGTGTCATGAAGAGGAGCCAAAGATGATTTGACATTTTATGCCTGGATGAAAGGAAGAATATTGGTGTCACCAACATAAATAGGATAATCAGGAATAACAGCTATTTAGAATTACATGAGAAATGTGGCTCAGGGTAATAGAGTTTTAAATGGTAGTTATAAATTAACCAAGATCAGTTATACCTTTTAGAATATTCTTATTGTTCTAGTAAATACCCAGGGAAAATATATATTGCTCAATAGAGCAATTCAGCAATTGGCCTTTTACTCTTAGTGTTTCATATATAACTCCCTTTAAATGCAATTTTGATTTTTAAAAGGTGATTTACCTACAATTTTTGTGCAACCCATTAGTATAAAAATGTTCCCAACCATTATAGGCCTTAAGAAGGAGTATTCTGGGGGCTATACCTCCTGGGAAGTGGGAGTGGCTCTAAACCACTTGCCAACCTACGGATTCTAGTAAGACTATTTCTCCCAAGAAACATGCCTGTAAAGTTTCTTCTGTGGCCCCTACCCTTCCACCCTGGGGTAGAGCTTGTGCAGAGACCTGCAGTACAGAACACGGGAAAGTACCAGCCCTAGCAGGCAACCTTTAAGCAGAGTGGTAACTAGGTGACCCTAATTTTTGAGCCCTATTATACTTCTTACTACAAATGAAGAAGTTAAAAACAACTTTCACTTGTTAGTTATTTCCCCAATTTGAAAAGACAGAAGCCAAACTCTCCGAATGCTTTATCTGGGTTATCCCAGAATAACCCAAATCCACAATTTAATGGACCCAAGCACAACCTAGAGTGACTGGGAAAAGAAGACTTTTCTTATGATGTGTATGTAAACCAGAGTCAGAAGCTCGAGATTTCCTTTGGGTGCCTGTGATGTCTTTGTCAGTGGTCCTCCTCTTATTCCAGAGGTACACAAGATGTCACAGGGGTTGATTTCATTGGCCTTCATACCACTAGGTCAGTTTGCAGTACAAAACATATCAAAACACCCATCCTTGACAGTCTGGAACCATAGTCATGTTCCCTGTAAGAGCTGTCAGTGGTACCCTGCAGGGTGATAGGAATTTGGAGTGGAGGAGCCTGCCTTGCAGAATAGGGAAGGTGAATGGGGGAGGGGAAGTGTTAAGACTGGCGAGTTTTCTTTCTTTTTCCTGAATTGTTCTTGTTTTCAGCAGCATTTCCCCCCCTCTCATCCACTGCTGAATCTAGAGTTCTCTAAATGAACGATATAGTTATTAAAGGCTAACGGTTTAACACAATTTCATGTTTTTTTCTCCTGGCCCCTGAGCAATCATGAAGGTGTTGGTAGAGTGAGAGTTATAACTGGCACATGAAACTGTACGGTAGAAGGCACCTTGCTGTTCCAGCTTTGTAGTAAAAAGGGCAGGTGGGTGCCATTGACAATGGCCAAAGTAAAGACCTTGCCTTGGTCATTTCTGCATTTCCCACTCCTCTGTGTCAGTTAGAGGCAGCACTGAACTCCTGAATAAAGCTCATGGGGATTATCTACCCTCCTCCCAGAGCCCTGAGATATAGATCAAGCATTCTGGTTTCAGACACAATAAGGCGAGTACAGCACAGGTGACAAAATTATGAAGATACATTATCCTTTTCTCCAAATATTAGGAGACTTATCTCCCCTCTCTATTCATGTTGCTTTGATTAATGGTATTTCCATGGGGCCTGTTTCCCACTTTCAAATGTAGGATAAAATTAAGGAAAGCAGATTAAGATTGAATAAAATGTGCATGTTCTCTCAAGCCATTCCAAATGTTGGAATGTTTTGGCTAAACATCTTTTTGTTTTTAATCTTTCCACCTAGACCAAGCCCTGGAGCCAGGGTGTGGGCTGAATGGTGCTGCTTGGAGCACAAACATCTATAGCCGTAACCTTGGTGTGACCTCATAGGTCACCATGCCATCAGGGACTGAAGGATGGGATCTGCTTTCTTTGTTTAACAAGGGTCCATTTCCAGCAGGAGCTCAGCCCTGCATACAGCTTATCTCAAAAATAAGATGGGGGCTTCCCTGGTGGCACAGTGGTTGAGAGCCTGTCTGCCGATGCAGGGGACACGGGTTCGTGCCCTGGTCCGGGAAGATCCCACATGCCGCGGAGCAGCTGGGCCAATGAGCCATGGCCACTGAGCCTGTGCGTCCGGAGCCTGTGCCCCGCAACGGGAGAGGCCACAACAGTGAGAGGCCCGTGTACCGCAAAAAAAAGAAAAAAAAAAAAGATGCATATTTCATCAATATAAATCTGATTTCAAAGATTAGAGCCTTTGACTTCAGTTAATTTAAACACAAGTGTTTGACTAGTTTTGAATGGAATAGAATAAGTTATTCCTTCTTTCCCTACCTCTTGGGCAGGAGGAAGTGTTTCTTGTGTAGCCCATTAGTAGGGTAACTCTGGCTTCCATCTTGCACACCAACCCATTGCCTTTGGCTAGAGATGTCTATTATTTTATGATATCCTCACTTCTGGGGCTTTCTAACAGCTGCTTCTGTTTGCTACTTTGCGTTTTCTCAGTTTCTTTTCACAATCTCATAATCAAGTAAGAGTCTTATTAATTCATTTATTTTTTTCAGCTTATTAATGTACTGCCATGCCTCCTGGCTGCAAAAATATGAGAGAATCACTGGGGAAAAAATTCAATAATTAATGAGAGTTTTATTCCCCCCAGCTTACAACATTCAGAAAAAATCACTCAAAATCTTACAATGTGGACTCAACCTTTAATTCTTAAAGACAGAAAACATAAACTCTGGACGAGAGAAAGAATGCTTTCAAAATGGATTTTTCTTTTCTTTTTTTAAGTCTAGGAATTGTTAACAGGATCACGCTGGCCAAATGTGATTGACATGAGGCAAGACTGAAGGAGCCTAATGTAAGTTCGGATCTTAACAAACGGCACCGCGAAACAGAGGAAAGCTTCAAGTGAGCTTTATTAGGGAGCGCTCCCGGGCGAGGTTCACTGGTCCGAGAGAAAGGGGCCAGAGAAGTCGCACCCGGGCGAGGGTTGGGCAAGATTTTATAGGGGAAGAAGGGAAAGGGGTGTGGTGAATCTGGGAGGGCGCAGGGTATTCCTTATTTGGTGGTCTTTTCGGGTATCCTGCGGGACCGTTAGTCCCGCCCCTCAAAAGGCGGGAAGGCTGGGCTGGGTTCAAAGTCCCCAGGTCAGTTCCTGGAACTGGGTGGTCCGGAATGTCTCCAGGGCAGTTTCTGGAACTGGGTGGTCCGGAGAATTTCGGTCTGATGCAACCTGTGAATCTGATTGTGTTCCCCTGCCTCGGGCCAGTTGGCCTTACACCTAATACTGTCACTCTTCGATTCTCCAAGGACTTCAGAGCACCAGTCATTTCAGGAACACTCACCTTTGACAATGAAAGAACAGTCTCATTTTGTCTGTTCTATTTAAATGGGCCCAGCTTTAGGGGAAAATGAAACAGTTCTCAGAGCACAGACCTTTACTGAACTGGAAATACTTTTATTTATTGGACACATGTTCTATTTGAACATCTCCAATGTGCCATAACCCATGCCCTCATATAATAACATTTTATTTAAGCAAATACTGTGGGAATCACAGACAGAAGAGGCCGAAAACCTTGTCTGGAGAGAGATGAGAAACTATCAAGGTCTGTGAAGAATATGAGATTTTCCCCTACTTGGAAGCTAACAAGCTAGCCTGGTACCATTTCATGGATGCTGGGAGAAGGCATGAGACAGGACAGAGACAGATGACTTTATTAATCATAGCACAGTGACCAGCACTAGAATGATGTTGACACCAGGTTCCTACGCCCCCCAAATCCCATGGGGCACACAGGTGGGCCTAGATGGATGCTTGCACATGCCAAGTGCTGTGTTATAGGAGAAGAACACTGAGCTTAAGGGATTTACCATTTTTACAGTGAGCAGCAGGCAAGATGTTACATCAGCCTTCAAGACTGCTCTCTGCAAACACAGTGCTGAGAACTGGCCAGGGTCATGAGTAGTCAGGGCTTCTGTGCTCTTGGCATCCTTGGCAAGAATGTGCAGGGACGGATGCTCAGGGCCCGAGGTGGATGAACTCTTCTAGCAGAAACTTCACTGAGACAGTATTTAGGGATGAGGACAAAAAGGACTCATTCCAGTAAGAGGGAACAGTATTTGCAAAGGCCCTGAGGCATGAGAGACAATGAGCCGTCTCAGGAACAATGGAGAGTCTTGCTTAACTGGGATGCTGCTGATAAGGCTAAACCAGTAGGCTGGCATCCAATCCTCCAGGGCTTTGCATGCCATTGAGATTATGAAGTGCAGCTCTTCTCTTTTAACCTAACACATTTCAGAGCATTTTAAGCATGGGAAGGACATGATTGAACTTTATTATATGTTACCTGGTGAGAATGTGGGGAATAGACTGGAATCAGAGATAAGTTATGTTGGCCTTTTACCAGCTGTCCCTGGACTATTTTATTTCCTTTATGTCCTATAAACCCCCTGCCTTGTTTTTTCCCTTCTATTTTTCTAACCCCTTACCCCACCCTGTGTCCCATTCTCACCTTCAGGAACCTCACACTCTCACCTTCATGCTTGGCAGCCCTCTCCCTTTAACTCACATTGAATATGCTCAGATATTTGCTGATGTGTAGTAGGAATATTTCTGTTTAATTTACTGAATTAAACACTATTTTTATACTATTTTTAGCGTTGTAAACATGTTATTTGTTGGGAATTCATCCACTGTTTTTTTCATATGTCAATGTTATGTTAAGAAGTTTTACTTGGCATTACACGATTCATAAATCCAAAGCCTAAAAGGTAAATTGCAACATTCAATTTATAAAAATTAAAAAAAACCACACACACAAAAATACTTTCTACTTCAAATTGTATTTAATTATTATTATTTTTCTTTTCTTTCTTGTCTCTCTTTTTTTTTTTTTTTTGTTTGCTGTGCTGTGTGGCCTGTGGGATCTTAGCTCCCCGACCAGGGATAAAACCCAGGCCCTCAGCAGTGAAAGCTTGGAGTCCTAACCACTGGACCGCCAGGGAATTCCCAAATTGTATTTAATTATTCTAAAAAGGAATCATACAAAGACAAGAAGAAGTATGATATTTTAGGAGGTTAAAAAATGGATTAAATATACCAAGATACAAAATGTCTTATTTGGGACTTCCCTGGTGGCGCAGTGGATAGGACTCCGCACTCCCAATGCAGGGGGCCTGGGTTCGATCCCTGGTCAGGGAATTAGATCCCACATGCATGCCACAACTAAGAGTTTGCATGCCACAACTAAGGAGCTGGCGAGCTGCAACTAAGGACCCCTGGAGCTGCAACTAAGGAGCCTGCCTGCCACAACTAAGACCCAGTGCAACCAAATAAATAAATAAATATTTTTTAAAAAGTCTTATTTTATTTGTAAGTGATTTTAAGACCCTTCCAAATTTTGCAGTGTATTCTGGGGCAGAAATGATGATGATTATTTATTTTTTAAAATTAATTAGTTAATTAATGGCTGCATTGGGTCTTCGTTGCTGCATGCTGGCTTTCTCTAATTGTGAATGCAGGCTTCTCATTGCAATGGCTTCTCTTTGTTGTGGAGCACAGGCTCTAGGAACGCGGGTTTCAGCAGTTGTGTCTCATGGGCTCTAGAGCACAGGCTCAGTAGTTGTGGTGCACGGGCTTAGTTGCTCCACGGCATGTGGGATCTTCCCGGACCAAGGCTCGAACCCGTGTCCCCTGCATTGGCAGGTGGATTCTTAACCACTGCGCCATCAGGGAAGTCCAGATGGTGATTATTTTTTAAGCCCATTCTGGGAATGTGCTCTCAGATAGTCCCTATATTAGTTTCCTGTTACCACTGCCACAAATCGCCACAAATTTAGAGGCTTCAAACAACACACATTTATACTCTTACAGTTGTGGAGGTCACAAGTCTGCAATCATTTTTACTGAGCTAAAGGCAGGACTGGTTCCTTCTGGAAGCTCTGAGGAAGGATCTGTGTTGTTGCCCTTTCTTCCTCCTAGTGGTGGCTGTACTCCTTGGCTGGTGGCCCCTCTCTCCATCTTCAAAGTATATCACCCTTGAAATGGAGCAAGACCCTATGGTCCTTCCCCCACCATGTCCTCAGCCTGCCTTTCGTCTGTGGAAAAACTTTAGCCAAAGAATAAGTTGAATCAGAGAAGTGAGAAAATGCAGAAACAAAGGAAAGCAGTCCAACAAGACTTTGTAAGAATTTAGTCATTAAGCATAGTCAAGGATCTTTAGTTCTTCTTCATGGGCTATAGATAATATTCTGAGCTGTACCCTGTGGGCTGTCTATAGATACTGAAACCTCTACCAGGTAGAAGAAGTTAATTACATGATGACCAGGCTGTAGCCATGACATAGCTGCCACAATTGCGAGAATTAGCCTCAAAGAAATGGAAACAAACTGACCCTGGAACTGAAGAGTAACTACTTAAAACAGTCAAGATGATGCTGATTAGACCTCTACGTGACTAATTTCAAGATGACTGTCAGAGCTGACCCCGCTGTTCGTACATGTGGCCCCTCCCTCTGCCTATAAAAGCTCTTGCCCACTGGCTGTCAGTCGCGGGCATGAGTAGTCGGTCTTTTGGACACACCCCCGTCGCTGGCATCCAAAGTAACGCAGACTTTGCTTTCCACCAACTTGCCTCTTTATTGGCTTTTGAGTGGTGAGAAGCTGGACCCCACTTTCAGTAACACCCTGACCTCTGCTTCTGTGATTACTTTCTTCTCTCTCATCTTCCCTTGTGTTTCTTATAAAAACCGTGTGACTATATTGAGCCCACCTGGGTACTTCAGGATAATTTCCGTACTTCAAAATCCTTAACCTAACCACACCTGTACAGTCTCTTTTACCTTAAAATGGAACATTCTCAGGTTCTGAGGATTAGAATGTAGACATAATTGGTGAGGGGAGGCAGGCATTATCCCACCTACCACAATCCCACTTTCCACTGAAAGCACTGTCCTTGTCTCCTTCCTCAGCTTTACTTGATTTGGGGTTACAGCTGAGATAATGGGGCTCCCTAACTCACCATCCAAGTATCGATCTATTTTAGAATAAATTTATAAAGATAAGTTCTTGGTGCTGGAAGCTTCTGAGTGAATCGTCCTCCACAGAATGGCTCATCTGTGAATACGCCAGGCAGGTGTGTGAGGTCCATCTCTCACTAAGTGCAGCAAACCCTATCTGTGCCCTGCGTGCAACCTCTCATCCCTCCCATTTCACTGCATCCTGCCTCCAGGCCGCAAAGTGCTGGTATGTGCATCTCTGTGCCGGGAGATAGCCCTGGTCTCAGAGTCTGTTCTGCCTGGGCTTGTTTTTGTTTTGTTTTGTTTTTTGTTTTGTCCGTGAGGGATCTTGGTTCCCCAACAGGGATTGAACCCACGCCCCCTGCAGTGGAAGCGCAGAGTCTTAACTACTGGACCTCCAGGGAGGAGGAGCCTGTACTTGCAGGCTGGAAATGCTTTGGAAATAAACACTCCATCCCCCAGCAGCTCTAAGGACTGAAGCTAATGGATAAATATCCCAGCTCCCTCATTTGTTTATCAATCTGTTTTATTGAGATGTAATTCACATAACATAAAATTCACATTAAAGCATAAAATTCAGTGATTTTTCATATATTCACAGATTTCATCACCACTATCTAATTCCAGAACATTTCTATCCTTTTCCCAAAGAAACCCCAACCTGTTAGCAGTTAATCCCAACCCTCCCCTCCCCCCCTCCCCCGGCAACCACTAATCTACTTTCTGTCTCTTTGAATTGGCCTATTTTGGACATTTCAGACAAATGGAATCATACAGTGATTATGTCACTCATTTCTGGATGGGTAACTTCAAGGAACATGTCCAGTGCTGGTTCTCAGGTTTCCCCATCAGGATGAAGCTCGTTGCCCACGGTGGTGATGGGTAATTAATTAGCTGCTTTTCCTTTCTGATCTCAGTCCCCTACTTTCCCACCAGTGTTTCCGGGACTCATGTCTCAAAGAAAGGGTTTGCCCTCGAATCCTTGTTTTAGGATCATCTTCTGGGGGAACCCAAGCCGAACACTAGGTATATCTAGTTAAGTAATGCATTCATCAAATATACACTGAACATTTCCTCTGTGCTTGGCACCATCGCTCAACACGGAGGATACAGCGCAAACCAGCCCCACATCCTCCCTGCTCTAATGGAGGGTGTGTATGCGGGGAACAAAGGCATTAAGCAAATTATAAGCGAGATGAGTGTTACAAAGGAGCGGGGGAGGGAAAGTCCTTCCTAAGAATGCGATCTGAGGAATGAGCAGGAATCAGCCAGGGAGACTGTGGGGAAATGTTCCAGGCAATAGACACACTCCAAGGTAAGGGAGAGCGTGGTGATTTGGGGGATCGAGAGAAATCCATGCAGCTCTTGCTGAGAGTTGGAGGAGAATAGTAGGGCCAGGTACTTGTATCTCCCTTCAAGGAAGGATTTGGTGTCCAGCTGGGGCTCATGCAGTGGTCAGCAAATTCTACATCTGTCAGCTCCTCAGGTGTGCTTCCTCTCCTGAGCTGATTGGCCCCAGGTCCCACCCTTCCTGGAGCTGCATGCATCCGGTGATGGGAGAGAGAAGGATCTAGAGATGGGGCGGGGCAGGGGGCAGGGCGCAAGGCTTTTCTACCCCAGAGCTCGCAGCCATATTTTCTGGGTCTGCTTTACTGTTCACCTGCATCCTCTAATTCTGCTTCCGCCCCCTTCCTTTCACACGTGTTGATCCTTAATAAGCATCTTGCTCCTCAAACTCTGCCGGAACCAGCTCCAGGAGGACGCAGCCTCCGACAGCAAAGAGACAGGAAGGCTTTGTGTCGTGTGTGATAAAACTGCGAGGCTTCCTCAGACACGGGGTACGTGAGGGTCCTCGGGACCTGATAGGGATGGGCCACACGTCTGGTGAGTAAGAATAACTTTGGCGGCTTCATGGAAGGATCTGCAGGTAAGTTTGCCTTTGGGAGATTCCGTAAGTCTGAGAACAAGTCGGGGGAGTGAGGATTTGTGATGAGCATCAATGTACTGGGGGGGGGGGGGGTTCATGTAAAGTGCATTTTATTCTTTGTATTTTTCTAAATTTGTCTCAAATATAACATTTGTATGTACTGTATAAATTAACCATGCCAGTAACAAGTCTGTTTGGATTTATATATATTTTTTGTCCCTGGATCCTCCAGGAAAGTGAGCAAAAGTGAACATCGTACAAATATGTTTTCCCTAGAGGATAATATTAGATTACATACTGCTGGCATTTAAAATTTTACGCTCTGAGTAGTAGACTTTTAAAATAATAGGTACTACTCCAGTGGGTACTTTGAAAAGCACTAAAATTGTATGTTTAACTTACATTAGCTGGAGCAGGGGTATCTACATTCCTCTGTCCTTAATTTAGGGTGTACCATTATTGTCTGCTTTGCCCCCAAAGTACAGATACAGGAGCTCTTTCCCACTAGAAGAGTCCTAGGATGCTACAGAGACTCGTCTTCATTACAGACATCTTGGAACACACAGGCAGCCACTATAGGACTAGAGGCTTAGTGATAGGTATTGCCGTAAACGCAATGGCGTGGCTGCCTTGCGGAGCCCACTGGGGTGCTGGAGGTCTCCATCTGGCACAGCTCCTAGGTGTTCTCTTGATCCCCCTCACGGTCCCCTGACCCAAGTGCTTCTTGCACTGGGGATCCATCTCAGGACGCCATCGGGGAACGCTGACCTTTTTCCGTTCCTTCCTCTAGTCATTCCCCTCAGACCAGAAAAACGTCCAGCCCCCTTCCTGCCTCTTGAGGATGGGGGCACGAGGTCCTAACTTTAGAGCTTTACAGGTCATTTCAGAGGCAAGAAAGAAATAAAAATACATTATAAGTTCCCTGCCATACAGCCAAATGTTTTGAATACGTGAAAGTGAAAGCAATTCCAATCCCATGAAAGTTCTGGAACACACACAACTAATGTATGGTGATAAAAATCAGAAGAGTGGTTTCCTCTGGAGCTGGGGGGTGGGGCTTGAGGATTTTTTCTAGAGTGAAGTAAATGTTCTCTCTCAACGAGGCAGGGGTACATGTTTGTCTAAACGTATTGAACCGTGTATTTAAAATTTACGCATTTCATGTAAATTTAAAAAGAAAACAGGGTAACAGTTGAAAAATGAAAAAAAAAAGACTATGTAAAATGAATTCAGGAAGGATTTATATTTCAGAGTTACTTGGTTTTAGTTGTCTGACTTCTATAGGGACAGTTGTAGGCAAGGACCCACCATCAGCCTGCAGCTCTGCTAAGAAATATAAAAACATTTTTATCCACAGTTAATTATTTCTTATTGAAATCCAGAACCTTGCATGAAATGTAAAGCTCTTTGAACAACTACAAAAAATTGTTTTCATAAGTTAAATTAGCTAGGTGAAATTTGGTACACATTTCTTTAGCTTTTGTCTTCAGCTGACACCCAATATCTCCACCTACAAGTATAAATATAGGTGACTCTGTCCTGTTCGACCATGTTAAACATACACCAGTCAGTGTGCATGCTCTTGACAGGTGAGGGAAGGTCACTCGGAGAGCAACCAGAATGTGACCCCAGAGTGGTGAGAGGCTGGTAGGGGTGATGATTTCTAAAGCTGGATTGGATGACATAGCCCTGTGGAGTATGCCAAACGCTGGCTAGATCAGAACACCCTTGGGTATGGATGCCAGAAAAGCTCAAGACACAGGATGAAAAGTTCAATTTGAATATCAGATAAGCAACAAATAATTTTTTAGTATAAGTATGCATGGAGATACTTATATATCCCTTGCATAAGTGGGATATATACATGGGACATAACTGCAAGGACATGATTATACTAAAAATATACTTTTTTATCTGAAATTTAAATTTAACGGGTGTCCTATATTTTTATTTGCTAAATCTGGCAACACTATGCTTGGGGTATGCTGAAAGGGCAGGGGTTTGGGTTTGTTTTTTTGTTCAGTAAAAATCAGGCACAAATAATTTGAGCCTGTGGTTCTCAAACCTTAGCTTGCATCAAAATCACCTGCACAGCTCGTTAAAACAGGCAATTGAGCCCAAGTTTCTGATTCAGTAGGTCTGAGGTGAGGTTCCGAAAATTTGCATTTTTAACATTCCCAGGAGTTGCTGATTCTGTTGATTCCAGTTATCATTTGAGACTAATGATTGGAGGCAATGCATTACAGATGTATGTACAAGGATTGCTAGAAATGCAGTGTTAATGTATCCCGTCTGTTGCCATTCTGCCCAGCACACTAAACTATGCATCATTAATGAGGGACAACAATCAAACATAATGTATTGTCATGTAATATCAGTAAACCATTTATTATATATGGTTGCCTCTATTGCCAGGCTTTATGGCTAGTCTACAGGTCAGTTATTTGCCTCTGTAGTGAATGGATTGCCTTTTAATGAGTGTGATATTAAAATTCCATATTAGAATTAGAATAAATTAAAAATTTGATAAACCCATAAAATAGTAATATCAGAGAACCTTTGTGAAATTATATACCAAATAAATATTTAACAAGGTGAGACACCCAGGAATAATTTATTACATGCCACCACAATTTCCATAGCAAATTATATATACACAGCCTTTATACAACCTCAGGAGTTTTGGAGTACCCAGAATGGAATTTCCATACTATGACTTTTTCCAGGGACCTGATTTCTTGGAGGAAAATAGTGGGATTTGCTTGTACTTTTCATGGAAATGGAACATACTGAAAATGTTTTAAAGTAACCTTAAAGCTGACATTTAAAATTTCTGCCATCAAGATTACTGGGTTTTGTTTTTTTACTTTTCTGTTTATTGACCTATTAAAATTGATTTGGATTTCCTCTTTTGAGGGAGAGAAATACATAGAGGAAAAAAATGAAAGTAGGGTACTAGCATATTTTGTTAGGTGTCTAAGTCCTTTGGCCACTTTTTTGGAAACTGTTGATCTACAAACACATGTAAAATACAAAGATAAACATAAATATAAAAATATGTATTAGAGATATATACCGAAATATTTATGGGTGAAATACATCTAGGATTTGCTTTAAAATACTGCAACAAGAAAAAGGTCAGAGAAGGAAAGACGAAATGTTTGGCAAAATAAAATGGTGATAATTGTTGAAACTGGGTGATGGGAGCATGAAGTTTATTATGTTATAGTACCTTTGTGTGTTTAGAAATTTCTGTAAGTTTTTAATTTTATTTTAGTTTTTTAATTTTTTTTTTTTTTTGTGGTACGCGGGCCTCTCACTGTTGTGGCCTCTCCCGTCGCGGAGCACAGGCTCCGGACGCGCAGGCTCAGTGGCCATGGCTCACGGGCCTAGCCGCTCCGTGTCATGTGGGATCTTCCCGGACCGGGGCATGAACCCATGTCCCCGGCATCGGCAGGACTCTCAACCACTGCACCACCAGGGAAGCCCCCTGTAAGTTTAAAAAAAAAAAATAAAACCTGAGGACTTACCTTATTTCTCAGCTTTGCCCATTAATTGGACAAGAAACCATACTCAAATCACTTGAATATTCTGTCTCACTTTTAGAAATAATTGTAATGCAATTAATCACCAAGTAATTATTGAACTAGGCTTCTTGTGTAGGTAGCATTCTGATATTACTATCTAAATTCCCAGAGATATTGCCAAATTACTAGAAAGTATAATGTACTTTATAAAACTAAAACCACTTTTCAAGTATTATCACAAAATTCATTGTTGAGATTCTTTGTAAGTGCATAGATATTTGGTAAATAAAATTTCTGGAGGACTTTTTTTTTTTTTCATGTTTAAGAATAGTTGTTATGGTTAGGTAACTGCTGAGATAGCACTTGCTCAGATTCCTATGTGAGAATAGGACAGAAAAAAAAAAGTAATGTTAATCATCTTGGTTCCTTTTGTGTTTCTGAGGTACAAGCAAAGCAACCTTCAGATTTCTTTTTGTGTGTGTGTTGTGTGTTTACATCACCCTTTTATTTCATAGTTAGAAATAATACAGTTCCACAGGGAAAATTGTCAATAAATAATGGTGCTTAATCATTAAATGTAAAAATCCCAGCCCTTTGGCATCTGACAGGATTCTATTTCTTGTCAAACTAATGACTGTATAGATACAGTTAATCTTAGTGATCATTCGTCAATACAACGTTACAATGGTGCAATTTACTTTAAAATGTACAACAGCTGAAAATTTCCAGCCCACCAAGAAATCTGATCAACTCAGTAAGATATGGGCCAACTTCCCCAAGGCTCTTTCACATGATTTGCCTCAGCGAAAGTATAATAAACGTTGATTAAGAGTTCCTAGGGTTTTCTAATAGTTATTCTGCTCTAGAATTTGACATTCATTCTTGCCAAAGAAAAGTCACAACTGCACCAGGAATGACCCACTCATTTAATTAAAAGGTGTTCTTATTTTATAAGCGAGATTGCTAAGAAATCTTAGCAACCTTAGAAATTCACAGCCCCCAAAATAAAATTTAAAACAAGGAAGTCTATGCTGGGCTTCCCTGGTGGCACAGTGGTTAAGAACCCCTCTGCCAATGCAGGGGACACGGGTTCGAGCCCTGGTCCGGGAAGATACCACAGGCCGCGGAGCAGCTAAGCCGTGTACCACAACTGCTGAGCCTGCACTCTAGAGCCCATGAGCCACAAATACTGAGCCAGTGTGCCACAACTACTAAAGCCTGCGTGCCTAGAGCCAGTACTCCGCAACAAGAGAAGCCCGCACACCGCAACGAAGAGGAGCCCTCGCTCGTGGCAACTGGAGAAAGCCCACGCGCAGCAACTAAGACCCAACACAGCCAAAAATAAATTTATAAAAGAAGAAAAGGAGGTCTATGCTGCCAGAAATGCCAATTCAGTAATAAATTGCACCTTCAAGAGTCAAAAAAGAAAAAAATAGAAACTTTTACAAAAGGTAAATTACATACTTTTTTTTTCCCAAAATATATTCAGGAATAGTTGAGCTGCAGTTGTTACTAAAGCCAGGGCATTATTCCTTTAGCAACAAGTTAAACCAGTGCAATTGACATAAATTGTTAAGTAATCCAGGATTAACTCATTAAAACTGTAGAGGCGCTTTAGGCTCCTGCACTAATCCTAGAAACTGGAATTTCAGTGAGTGCCTGTGCTGCACAGAAGTAAAACTGAAATGACCCGATGCCATGCTGAATGGTATCACTTCATACTTAGTTTAAGCATTTGAGAGTAGAAATCATGAATTCCTCTATTAGAGTTCCATTCACTTACAGAACATTCAGATGCAAACAGTGTTATGCCTATAATCCACAATTTAAAGAATCCTTTCCATTTTAAAGTTCCAGATGAATTTTAAATTAGAAAATAAGCACTAAGGAAACTTTTTCAACTTATGAAATCTTCATGTTGGAAATTTTCCGGTAAAGTTTCCCCCCACCCGTTGTAAAATAAATATTTTGTATCCCCAATTTAATTTTATGAAGACACACTTTAATAGTGCTATAAAGAAATAATTTACAGAGATCAATAACTTTTCATGCAGAAACAAAAAATTCATTGCTCAATAATATTACTGAGGCAAGTGAAGAAAGATTGTTCTCTCGTCAGTTTGAAAGGTTAATTTTTTCAGTGCAAAACCAGTTATAAAATATTTAAACTCAACATTTAAAAATAAAAAGTCCGATTTAGCAATGTTCGAGTTCTAAATTTCATAAAACAAATCACTACATATATTTTATAGTAAAATACAGAGATTAAAGAAGTACTTGAGTACTTAAGATATAAATTTCTAATGAATCATACCAAGTCAGAAACAACCAAGCAGATAAGATTCCCAATTTGAGTAGTAGAGTTTTAAAGATGATATTACTGTACCAAAGCCTTTTTTTCCTAGCTAAAAAGCTATGCAAACGAATGGTCAACATTCTGTTTTCCTTGCAGTTGCGTGCTCTAGAATGATTTTGCCTCAAGTACCTGTGATTTCATTCCTGTATTCAAAATTTGATCCAATTTTTATGTTCCAGGAACACTTAGTTGATTTAACCATCTATAATGTAAACAGTCCTGTACAGAGTACAACAGTGGAATTTTCAAGCCAAGCGTAGTCTGACCTAAACTGGTTTACACTCTCTGCAAGTCACTCACGTATTATTCCTAGCAAACACACGGTCCCCTCTGAGGGTTAAGTGTTGAAGCTGGTACTGTAGCGCTTCTGTGTCGGTGGCTCCTTGATGTTCATTTTATCTAGATTGAGATAGTCCAGAGATTTGGAGTGAGCTTTCTTACCTTTAAGAAGACAAAGAGGCAGAGGCCCATGGAGGGCCTTTTTAAGGTTCATAAGGTAAAGATTTAGTGCACTTGTCTCCTGGGCTGGGCATCCGCCTTTGCCTCCTGCCATTGACATTTGGAATCTCCTACTGCAGGTAGTACCTACTTCTGGTTTTATACAAATGAGAGGAATACGCAAGTCCTGCATCCAGCTGTTCCGAGCGCAAGGAAGGCACGGCTTCTCCCTTACTCTCTTTACCGCCGGTGCACTTCTGGGCTAACTTCGGGAGTTCCTCACCAGTCGTGGAGTCAGTCAGATAGAGTCCACGTAGAGAATCTGGTAGCTTGACACAGTCCAGCGCATCGGCGAGCACTGAGAGGTGGAACAGCGGGGCTTCTCCGCCTCTGCCTTTCCCGGGAGCTCACCTCAGCCACGGGCAAGGGCAGGCTGGTCGGGGACTTCTGGACTCTCCATTAATATCTACTTCCATTTTAGGCACCAGTCTGCACATAGCAGCCTAAATCCCAGAAGATGTCACTGTCCAATTTCTAATGAGTACCAAGGGAACACAGGCATAATAATTTTTCTGCTCCAGATACAGTGGCCCACAGCTCTGCTGCCTCCGCCGTGCTTGGGGCCGCAGAGACTGAGACAAGGGCGGGAGAGGTGCAGGGTTGCAGCGCCGAGAGATCTGGGCTGAGGCCGCCAGCGGGGTACCCTCTCCCACCTTTAAGATTTCTAAATACCATCTGTATCTACTACACGGTAATATAATGTAATTTAATTCCCCCAAAGGCAGGTAAATATAGAAGGAAAAACTTAGAGGTCAAGAATATGGAAGTTTGTGTGTCTTGCTGTGCATGCACAAGCATAAATGATTTAGAAAATTTGGAATACAATCCAGGCATGGCTGTATGGTGTACTTCCAGACCAGGGGAGAGGGTGTCCTCCTTTTTATTTGCGGACTTGAAACCCTGGCATGGTTCAGGACCAGAAATGGCCCGTGGCCTGAAGGTCTGGGGATGCAGTGTGTGACCACATGCCCTGCCACCAGTGGAGGGGTTTACTGCATATTCATGACCCACGCTGAAGAAGCAGGAACAGTAAAACAACTGCAAACCGGATGAGAGTGTGCTTTGCGCCCAGTGGAGTCGGGTAGACACAGGAAGCATGTGGTAAGTGCAGGCTGTACTTACCCTCCTGAATTGTTAGAAATTCTTTCCCATGGTTATTAAGCAATTATTCCCTGCCAGAAGGTGCATTCTGTGCAGAGGGTTGAAATCCTTTCATCATGTGTTGTGTTTGAGTTAACCGTTTCCTGTCTGTTATGGACGAATATTTGTATGTCTCCACTCCCTACAAATTCATGTTGAAGCCCTAACCCCCACTGTGGACGTATTTGGAGATGGAGCCCCTGAGGAAGCAATTAAGGTTAAATAAGTTCACAAGAGTGTGGCCCTGATCCAATAGGATTTGTGTCCTTATGAAAAGTGACACCAGAGAGCTTGCTCTCTCTGTCTCTCTCCCCCACGCCATACCATGCACCAAAGAAAGGCAAGGTAGCTGTTCGCAAGCCAGGAACCTTGATCTTGGGTTTCCAGCCTCCAGATCTGTGAGAAAATGAATTTTAAGTCACCCAGTCTGTGGTTTTGTTTTTGTTTTTGTTTTGGTGGTACGCGGGCCTCTCACTATTGTGGCCTCTCCCGTTGCGGAGCACAGGCTCCGGACGTGCAGGCTCAGTGGCCATGGCTCATGGGCCCAGCTGCTTCATGGTATGTGGGATCTTCCTGGACCGGGGCACGAACCCGTGTCCCTTACATCGGCAGGCAGGCTCTCAACCACTGTGCCACCAGGGAAGCCCCAGTCTGTGGTATTTTGTCATGGTAGCTGGAGCTAATAACCGTCCGAAAGACAGATAAGAGCACTTCCTTCCAGGACACACCAGAGAGGTCAGTCTTGTTAGGAAAAGGAGTGGAGAGAAATCTAGAGGTTGAGACCTAACTGGAAAGGCAGGCCAGAGATGGGTGCTTCAGCTGGGGATAGTGATGGTGATAGTGGGATTTCCTGAGCAGTGGGAGGCAGCAGAGGGAGCTGGGTATCCAGAGGAGACAGAGAAGTTGCCAAGAGAGAAGGCATTGATGACAACTTTGTACCTTCTTTATGATTTTGCTTGTGAATCACCTTGTCAGGAGGCACAGAGTAGTTGCTCAATAAACCTTTGGGTTAAACACACCAATTCCTTTGGACATGGATTTGCTCTGGCACATTGCTTATTTGTCATATATGCAGAATGGTAAATGTATCCAGTAACTATTTTAGTCTTGTTAGTTTAGGCTTTCAAGAATAAAATCTTTATTACCCCAGGAGTACCAAATAGGGAGATTTCTTCCCATCAAAGCCTATACTTAAATAATTTCCTCCTCCTTTTAGATGAGATAGTTACTGGAATATTTTTCTTCTAAGTTGACTTATTTTGTCAACAGTGTGCTATAGAAAAAAAGAATTTCCTTTCGTTAAACAAGGTGTCCAGTATCTTGATTGTGATAAAAGTAGATCACGGTGGAATTCTAATGATGATTTACCCATAATCAAAGAAGATCTCTGCAAGATTTGATTAGATTAGTATCCACCACCCCTCCCCTCTCCTTTGCCCCTTGGCCTAGTAAAAATTTACCTGCATCTCCTAGCTTATATTCTTACATATTTGTAAAATTTAGAGAATGTTTCTTGGTATGAATGATGTGCGGCTCAGGTCCTTCACAATATACCTGTGATACTGGTCTTGTTATCCCTATCGTACAGGTAAAAATTAAAGGAGGACTCCTCTGGAGTATGACTTAGAGACCCTGGACTGCTAATCAGAATCTTTACTCTTTTCTAAATATAAAGCCAAACATCTTGTCTCATTGGACCCTCTCTTTATGAGAGCCATTACATTGGGAATTTTGAAGACAACTTATTCCATGGTTTACTCGTGGCATTTTCATTAATATTTTGGAAACACAGTCTAACTTTGAACTAAAATCCACTGATCAAAATCTACAAGTAACATTATGTGGCAAATAATGCCTGGGCTAAATATAAAAGCAGAGTAACTTCGGAAAACGGAGCCATTCTTCTCATAGGTAACCCCAAAAAGAGTTTTCACAAAACATTTTGTGTGGCATCAGAAATTGGTGCTGGCTGATTAAATAGGAAAGGAGTTTATTATGTAAATATTTACAGGAGAACCAGCTCGAAGCTAAGAGGCTGGAGATGACGTCCAACTACAGGCTGCAGAACAGGCCTGCAGAGCTTAACCACAGCCTTCACTGCTGTTACCCCTGCCCCTCACTGCTGTTTCTGCAGCATGAGTTTGGCTCCTTTTTTTTTTTAATTTATTGAAGTATAATTGACTTACAATGTGTTAATTTCTGCTGTACAGCAGAGTGATTCAGTTATATATACATGTTCTTTTTTAAAATTTTAATAATCCCACACATTTTCCACCTAAACTTTTTAAACATAAGTTTATTTATTTATTTATTTTGGTGGCATTGGGTCTTTGTGGCTGTGTGTGCGCCTTCTTTAGTTGCGGCGAGCAGGGGCTACTCTTCGTTGCAGTGGCTTCTCTTTATTGTGGAGTACGGGCTCTAGGTGAGCAGGCTTCAGTAATTGTGACACGTGGGCTCTGGAGAGCAGGCTCAGTAGTTGTGGCCCATGGGCTTAGTGGCTCCGCGGCACGTGGATCTTCCAAGACCGGGGCTCAAACTCATGTCCCCTGCATTGGCAGGCGGATTCTTAACCACTGTGCCACCAGGGAAGTCCCTATATATATATATGCTCTTTTTCGTATTCTTTTCCATTATGGTTTATTACAGGATATTGAATATAGTTCCCTGGGCTGTAAGTAGGACCTTGTTTTTTATCCATTGTATATATAATAGTTTGCACCTGCTAAGCCCAAACTCCCAATCCATCCCTCCCCCACCCTCCCTCCCCCATGGCAACCACAAGTCTGTTTTCTATGTCTGTGAGTGTGTTTCTGATTCATAGATAAGTTCATTTGTGTTACATTTTAGATTCCACATATGAGTGATATCATATGATATTCGTCTTTGTCTGACTTACTTCACTCGGTATGACAATCTCTAGGTCCATCCATGTTGCTGCAAATGGCATTATCTCATTCTTTTTTACAGCTGAGTAATATTCCATTGCATATATATATACCACATCTTCTTTATCCATTCCTCTGTCGATGGACACTTAGGCTGTTTCCGTGTCTTGGCTCTTGTGAATAGTGCTGCTATGAACATAGGGGTGAGTGTATCTTAGTTTCGTCTGGTTGGCTGCTGTTTTTGCCACCGTATGGATTCTGTGTAGTACCTCCTTCCGCAAGTTGCTCACTTCTGCTTTTTATTTTAAAAAAATTTCCTATATGGATTTTTAAAAAAATATTGTTATGAACATATGAGATCTACCCTGAACACATTTTTAAGTGTATAATCCAGTATTGTTAACTGTAGCCATGATGTGGTAAACAGATCTCGAGAGCTTATCTTATGTAACTGAATTATTATTAGGGCAGCCTAAGTCACATGCTTGTATTCTGTAAATGATATCGGGCTTATTTCTGGGCTCCATCTTGGGAAGACAGGATTCTTAAGACTTCATATTCCCTGGACGTGGCAAGGGCATTCTAAGGTGCTAGCCACACAAAAATTATAATAAACAGCCAGTACGGTTTAATGTTTATAAAACTAGGATCCAAATGTTTCATTCTCAAATAATGTATATTCATATATTCAAATGAATATGGCCCAGTAATTTCAAAATCTTTTTTTTTTTTTTTTTTGGCGGTACGCGGGCCTCTCACTGCTGTGGCCTCTCCCGTTGCGGAGCACAGGCTCCGGACGCGCAGGCTCAGCAGCCATGGCTCACGGGCCCAGCCGCTCCGCGGCATGTGGGATCTTCCCGGACCGGGGCACGAACCCGTGTCCCCTGCATTGGCAGGCGGGCTCCCAACCACTGTGCCACCAGGGAAGCCCTCAAAGTCTTTTTGAATACCCCAAAAGCCATATATAATCTTCAGCAATGATTCTTAAAATTCCTTCTTTACTCTTCTATCCATCATCCTACAAAGTGCAGCTGCCCTGTACCTCCTGCCTTCAAAGTCCCTGGGAAAGTCCCCATTTGTCTAAGGAGGCTTCTGCTCCGCTTCTGCTTTCCTGTCCTTTCTTCCCAATTCCCCATCACAAAAGCTTAAGAACACAAGAACTGGTCTACCAAGGAAGAACTCACCCTGGAGGGAGGCAGAGAAATGAGATTAAGACAGGCGAATCTAGAGTTCTCTTTTGCCCTTAAAAGAAGGGGAATGGATCTAGGCATAAGAGAAACACTTTTAGTAGTGATACTTAAAAAATACTTGGAATACTTAATTGGTTAAAAAAAATATGCAGATTGCTATACGATCTGTGGTTGAAATGTTGACTGTGACTCAAAGTCGTCTATGTAAAAGCAGCTTAGCTAAAGATGATAAAAGGAACAGACCCCCAAGCATTTTAAAGGAAAACTAAAGGCTAGTATTCATGAGTCTAAAAAAAATTAATTTGATTTCAAGTTCCCAGTACAGAATTATTTCTTTAATTAACAGTAATTCAGAGTTACTATTATTGTCACAAAAAATTGATTGATTCTTGGACATTCCTGGTTAGCTCAGTGCTACCTCTTTGGGATCCTCAGGTATCTCCCATGATAGTTGGTGCCAGGTACAGTGACACTTACTTCAAATATTCATTCTTTTATGAAATTCTGTTGACCCTGGCACAAAGCCATTAAAGTGTCTATTCGTGTCTGCTGCTCTACCAAATGAAAACCTTACACAAGATTTCAGACCAATATTACTTTAGATAGACAGTTGAATCTGAATACAGCCAGCAACACAATTTCTGCTGAGCAGATATCAGATAGCCTCCCTTACAATATTGAATACATCTTTAAATTACTGAAGAATTCTACCTAGGATAGCAGGGATCTGTACTTCTGCCAGAAGTATAGCTGTAATAGAAATTCAGTAACTGAACCTAACACCAGTCATTTGGTTGTTTCAAATTATTTCCTCCAGAGCATGTACACTGAATTGCTGGCTCATTTTCATGGAGGGGCTGGGTGTTCCTGTTACCTTTTAATTCTTGCCAACTGGAGAAGCATTTACTCTTGGGTCAGTTTAAAACTTAGAACACTGTTTCAGTGTTTTGTGGGAAGCTATCCTCTTAGGTGAACTCATAAATTATAAGGTGAATAGTACTCCAGAGTTTATACGCTATAACATCTTGAGTTATTTGATATGCTTCTCTCCCCAAGCCTGGGCTGTTAGAACAAGCATGGATGCCCAGGGCAGAAACTCCCATAGGGCATCCACTGGGGAAAGAGGAGGTAGTCCTATAAGTCATAACTGCAAAAACATGGTGGGGGGATTGGTGGCACATTGGAAATGAAGAACTAAGAGTCTGCTTTAGAAGAACTTCAAGTTGCCTTTATTTTCATGTGCATTGTTCAAATGTCTTAGCAGTTCTCATTGCAGTTTGTTTTGTGAAATATTTTAGGTATTCAGTGTAGCTGTTTTCAGGTTTATTATGCAGGATTCTGATTCATAAAAATATTCCATTAAATGCAGTCGCTCAGGTAATTACTTTGCTTAATCTACAGCATACTTTAATTAACGTTGCACAGAATTCTGATTTAATCAATTAGATTTGATCTAGTATAACTTAGTTGTAAATACATTTTATGATGCAGCAGCCCTAAATCATTATCGGGAACTAAGGTGATATACAACCCTACCTAAAATGAACAAATTTCCCATGTTAAGAAAAGTAAATCATCATTTGAATTATAATTTTAGTATTTAAAAAAGTAAACTATAAATAGTAGATCATTCTATTTCCATTAATAGTCTATTAAAAACAATCTCATTGGGAGCGTTAGAACTTAAAAAATATGTTTTATTTGCATCTATTCCCTGACAGCCTTGAGAACAAAAGATTAAACTCAAGCAAGATTCACCACTTTTTTTTTTTTTTTTTTTTTTTTTTAATTCTTTGGCTGCATCACCCAGTTCCCTTACCAGGGATTGAACCTGGGCCGCAGCAGTGAAAGCCCGGAATCCTAACCACTAGGCCACCAGGGAACTCCCAAGATTCACCACTTTTTGGCTCTGTAAACAGACTCATTAACAACAGTATCTCAGGATATTTATTCACTGTTCTGGGGTGAGTTTTGCCTCCCCCCCCCCAAAAGATATGTTGAAGTTCTAACTCCCCCAGTACTTCGGAATGCAACCTTATTAATGGAACTAGGGTCACTGCAGATGGAACCAGTTGAGGTCATACTGAAGTAGGGTGGGTCCCCAATCCAATATGACTGGTGGCCTTATAAGAAGACCACCATGTGACGACACAGACACATACAGGGAGAAGGCCATGTGAGAGGAAGGCCGAGTTTGAAGTTAAGTAGCTGTAAACCAAGGAACACTGATGATTTCTGGCAACCAACCAGAAACTAAGAAGAGGCAAGGAAGGATTCTCCTTCAGGTTTCAGAGGGAGCATGGCCCTGCTGACACCTTGATTTGGGACTGCTATCCTCTTAGAACTGTGAGACAACAGATTTCTGTCATTTTAAGCCACCCAATTTGTGATGCTCTGTTTCGGCAGAACTTGGAAATGAAAACACTCACTAAAGCCAAGCTGAGAGCTACAACTCAGCAGAGCCAGAATTTACAAAATTACTGTTAATAAAAGTGAGGGATGAGGGATGTATCTCGTCAAACTATTTTTAAAAATGCAGGTGCCGTTTTTAGTTTGAAGTTAACTTTTACATTCCTAAGCAAGTATAGACATAAATCTAACACATTTTGTCTCCAGCACCTCCTCATACACAGCACCTAGTAGAGTGCCTTGAACATAAATCACCCAACAGTATGTTTTGTAGCTTAAAGAGATTAAGAATGAAAATAGCCTATAAATATTAAAATACCCACTTATAGAACTCGAGCTGTAAAATATAGTGTTACTGAAATGTGAGAATAAGCACTGAAAAGAATTTACATGAGGTTCATCAAGGCAAAATTTCATCTTGAATCTCTGTGGATAATAAAATATATACCCATCTAGTTTGTGGATCATTCAGAGTCTATATTTTCTGTTGCCCTTGTTTTCACTTGAAAAATTACCTTTAGCACCTATGCTATGTGAAGGGCAGGGATAAATAATAAAATTTACGTTCTTGATATTAACTTGCTAACAGATCTTATTGCAGAGGGTATAGAATAGGTAGAAATTTAAAATACAATGAAAAATGAATTTTGGGGATTATCTGTAAATTCTTTTTTTCTCCCTGAATATTCAAGAGCTGACTCTGTTTGATTGCTACAGGAGTGATGAAGTTTGGAAAGGCATCAATAGACAGGAGCAAAGGATCTGGACACAGACAGCTAACAGAGCAGGGGCCACACAGCACACTCCCAGTCAAGGGAAAAGTTTCCTCAGGGGTCCATGAAGGCCGCCAGATGACTCTAGCTGATTGTGTGCATCTTTGCCAGGTCCTTTGAGAAGCAGCCTCTTCCCATTCTTGGTGGTCTTCATAAGTCTCTGGCCCTCCTGGTTGTTTCTGGACACTTTGGCCTTCGCCTGTTCTGTGGGTAGAAATAAGTAGTATAAAACAACCCCCAAAGCCAGATCATTTTTGAGCATTTACTGCCTGATGGGATGAATTGAAGTTTAAATTCCCAGGTGTAGTATCCCTTAGCAGGACTAAGCCTCAAACTTCCATGAGATCCATTCCTGCAAATACATAACTGGGACTATAAGATAAATTAGATTTGTAAAACACAGACAAAACTAATATTTCCTGGTTGTCTACTATAGGTTCTATGCTATGCATTCCACAGATAATCTTATTTAATCTTTTAAATTTAATTTTGATTTTTTAATTGAAACAATGTACATTTTATAAACATCAAAAAGATTGGGTGGTGGTGGCGAGTAGTTGGGAGTTTTTTAAAAGGAATATACTCCATGATATTTTTCATAATTAAAAAACAGTCAAATAATATGACTCCGCTTATATTAAAAGCAGCAGTCCCCTGCTCCATCCTTCCTCACTCCCGGGTCCCTCTCATTAGCCAGTAATTCTTAATCATTAAAATTAGGTCTTCTAGTACTTACTTTCTTATTTTGAAATAACATACAGATACTGCTTTTTTTTTTTTTTTTTGGTTTTAGATGTTTATTGACTTATTATGGCAGATGAGGATATAACTCTATACCCCCCTCCTCTCACATACATTTACTTCTTTCTATCCTTCTCATATGTACATCACAGTTTTTGGTTAAATCAGTATTTAGGGCTGACATTTTAACTATATACATATTATTTATAGGTAAGTCACATAGTAGGCTATATTTCTTCTCTTGTATAACTCATTGTTTTCACCAGACTTAACAATTGCCTTTTTAAATTTTTATTCTTTTTGGTTTGTTTGGTTTCTATGCTTTTATTACTAACTCATCCTTAAATTTTTGATATAGGTAAATTGCCTTGAGTGTGTTTAAGTGTTTCATATTTATTTCGGAGAACTTCATCTAAAGTCTTTAGTTTTCTTCCTCCTATTTCAAGTTAGTTGTTCTCTAAACCTGGCATATGCTGTTAGTGGGACTTTTTCCTTCACCATTATCTTGAGTTTTTTTTTAATGGAGAGATAAATTATAATTTTATTTATTTTTAAACTGAGGTATCGTTAATTTAGTGTTGTGTTTCAAGTGTAGAGCAAAGTGATTTAGTTATATATCTATTCTTTTTCAGATTCTTTATCTTGAGATTTTTTTCATTCCTTTCTTCTATGTTGAATTTCCTGTTTCCTGGGGTTCTACAGCTTTCTCTTAGTTTACGCCCTCATTTTGGTAGAGCATATCCTTCAGGAGTTTCCAGAGAAAGGTAAATATCTAGGACCTCAGTTTTATGAAAATGTCTATATTCTATCCTAACATTTCATTGATTGTTTTGCTGGGTATTGATTTTTAGGACAGAATTTTTCCTCAGACCTCTAAAGGCATTTCTCCATCATCTTCAAGCTTCAGTGGTGCTGTTGAGAAGTTTCACGCTACTCTGGTCCTCATTTCCTTGTGATCGTTTCTTTTTCTTTCTGGAACTTTTTAGGCTCATCTCTTTATCCTGGTGTTCATGAAGTGTTTTGGTCAGATAAATCCTCTGAGAGGATTTGCTTCTACCAAATACTTAGACGGTATAACCAACCTGGGATTAATCAGAATTAAATTCTTGGCTAGAGGTTTATCAGACCATCTAGGTAATCTGAATTTGTGCCACAAACCTGGGTGAGGGCTGACTTGTGGTTCCAAATTCTCAGTGGCAATTTCTCCCCTCTCTACTCTTGCCAAAATCTGAAATGGTCAGTTTTCCTTGTGGTCCTTTGGAGGTAATATGGGGGTTTATTTGCAGTTTGCCCTGACGCTGAAGGATTAGCACTTTGGAATCCCAGAATTCTGGGAGGAGGAGAACCTTCTGTTAGACTTCCCACCTTGGACTACTTAGTGTTGGGCTTCGTTCCCATGCCTATTCTCCAAAATGCTGTGAAAATCAGTCTGCACTTAGCTGATGTGACAGATGCTCTTGGGATAACAGAGTATCTCTTACCTTTCTAGGACCCTGCCTTCACTCAGTGCCTGGCCTGGGATTTCCTTACTTCGTTGTCCGATGTTTTAAAGATGACTTTAAAAAGTTATGTTTTGTCCTGAAATTTTAGTTATTTCTAGCAGTCCAGTTACTCATCCTGTCATATTCCTGGAAATGGGAGTCTATATCACCTTTTTCAACCTCAGTTTCTTCATCTGAAAAACGGGGATGATAATAGTATCCACCTCATAGTATTTGAGGAATTGGTGAGATTGTTAATAAGTATAAAGCTCTTAACACTGTGTGGCTCTTCCTCTTTTTTTTTTTTAAGTGGCGTTCTCAAAGTATAAATAGAAGTGCTCTTCCATGCTACATTTTTATAGGTGTTTGGTGCACTAATGCCAGGGGATGATGTGAATAATCTGAGGTCTTATTAAGTTGTATATTTATTATATTAAGAAATATAGTTCTTTCCATTCCAAAAATCTTCATTTTATATGGAAACCAAGCGAGTAAACACCATTAGTAGCCTAGATCTTTTTATAAAATTAAAAAATATTTTTATTTTATTTATTTTTGGCTGTGTTGGGTCTTTGTTGCTGCTAGGTGTGGCAGAGGGGGCTACTCTTTGTTGCGGTGCGCGGGCTTCTCATTGTGGTGGCTTCGCGGGCTCTAGAGCGCAGGCTCAGTAGTTGTGGCGCACGGGCTTAGCTGCTCTGCGGCATGTGGGATCTTCCCTGACCAGGGCTCAAACCCGTGTCCCCTGCATTGGCAGGCGGATTCTTAACCATTGCACCACCAAGGAAGCCCCAGTAGTCTAGATCTTAATTGAGAACATGAGATTTATTGAAGTGGAATCCTCAATTTGTACATTTCTTGAGGCCAAAGAACTAGAAAATCTCCCCTCCCTGCTTAATCAAATAAGACTCTAAAGGGGCAGAAAATGGATGCCTTCTCTTACAACAAACTAGGTTATACTCTAATTTTTTTTCCACCATGTTTTTATTGCCACAGAGAGTTGAATTGCATGAGAAGGTCCTTTTCAAGTCCCCAGATAAGTTCCCTCTCAGTAATCGCCCTTCTCTTTAAAAACAATTTGCACCCACTGCCAAGCAGCTCTTGTGCAGAACCAGCTCTCTCTGGAGGTTGACTTGCCTCTTGGGGCATCTCAGGGACACTTCCTTAGTAGGTGCATTGTGATATTCTTCACAGCCAGCATGGTTTCTGTACAGGTGGGTTTGATGAGCATCTCTGGGAGTAAAAAGCCAAAATGCCCAGTGTCACGTAGTTCAAAAGCAAATGTGTAGGGTATTCCATTTTTGTAGGCCCAATCCACTGAGCTACCAGAGCTCACATCTAAAAGTTAAAAAAAAAAAAAAAGTCAGCTTCACTAAAGAGTCTGAATAATTTTCAAAATGTATATCTAGTACTTGCTTACTAAGCCATACTAAATCCTTCCAATGAAATACCCTTTCAACAAGAGCAGTTTAAGCTGAGTTCCTGAGCTTCAAGCTCATGGAACTTACAAATCATACCTGCTATCATCATAAATCATCCCAGCCACCTTCAGTCTGGTTCTTGCCTCTGCCAGTTATGGAAACTTTGTTGTTTGAGGAGCTAGTCTAAGTAGTAATGCTTTTCTAGTATGACGACCTCAATTTCTTAGCTGCAACTCCAATATCATTTCTCTCCACCTTCACTTTATTCACCAATAAACATAATCACACTGTGGACTTTTTTTCTTCTCACTCAGTTCTTCTCCTTTTCTAAGGTCTAGAATATTGAAATTCTGATCCCAGAAAACCTCTTTTCTTCTTCTCGCCCTATTTTTTCACTCCTGATGAACTTGTTCTTTGCCTTTACTTATTACAGTTTCCAGACTTCCCCTGGGCTTCTTATAATTTCATTGAACTCTCTAGCTGGGCATGGTTAATTACTCCACTGAATTTCTCACCAGACCCTTTGTCTAGTCCTTTTCAGCTTTTGTTTTGCTAATTCTCAATCCCTAGTCCAGTTTCTCTGTCTTCTCCCTCACAAGGTAGGTGGAGAAAGTGTTTGTTGGAAATTCGTGCTAATCTCTGTGGTGCTTCTCCATTACCAGTGGTGCTCTGGGCTCCTTTTTCTAGACCTTCGCTTACGTGAACCTTTCTCATTCTCTTCTGGTCCTGCCCCTCACTTTACCAATCTCTCCATACTCATCGTGGGTAGTTAGCCCATCACCTCCTCTGCTTACATTGCAATCCTGACTTTTCTCCTTCGAGCTCAGGAAGAAATGCTGCTCGTCTTTTATACTTGGTGTGGTTTGATCCCATTTTTTGTTGTCTTCTCTAGGACCCTGTTTCCTTAGTAAACCTCCCCCCAACCCCACCTTGCATCTTGCATTTTGGACACCGAAATGTCCAAGCACTGCTTTCCTGTAGCACTTCCTTCTCATGATCCTATTATATACCATCTTCTTTTTCTTCTTCCTTTTGGTTTAGAACTCAAAAGAGAACCTATGTATGTTGCTTCTGTATCCTCAACCACTTTCAGTCTGGTTCTTGCCTCTACCAGGCTGTGAAACCTTTGTTCTTGACGGTCACCAATGACAGCAGGCCTAATCTCCTTTTTTTGTTTTTCTTTCCCCTCAGACCTCATGGTCAACCTCTCAGCAGCATTTAACTTAGCTGACAATCCATTCTGGTAACTCTCGCCTTCTGGCTCCTATGACCTTACATGCTCCAGCTTTTCAGCACAGAGTTGAAAGTGCAGGTGCTTTAGGGCTTGGGCTATATCTGATCCCAGCACCTGCCGTGACTCTCTGTGCCTCAGTCTCCCCTTTGAAAAAGGGATCATAATACTTACTGCATAGGGTTGTTGCAAAAATTGAATAATGTGCTCAGGATATATTAGATGTTATTGTTGGGCATCTTTTCACCCCAAAGTGCCTAGTATGCAGTTTTTAGCCTAACATGCTTTTAATAATTAATTAATAAATGAATGGATTTTCATAGAAGACTCTTTCTATACTTTTCTCCCTGAAATATATATTATCCAGCCTGACATAACACCATTTTATTATTTAAAAAATTTCCCACTCAAAGATACCACTTTTTAATGCTATTCTTGCCAGTTAGAGATAGAATTATGTGACGATGGCAATTAAATGACTGCTGTTTCCCAGGCCCCCCTTTTGCTTCACTTGGAGACAGAAGGTAGGCTGTGGTTTCATTGTCGCTCTGAGTTAGATTCACTGGAACTGCAAATAGTAGTCATAGTAGCCAAAGTCAAAGACAATATTTGCCAACACTTACATCATAGTGATATGACAGCCTCATTTCTATGGTAACGGGTTGTTCTTGGTAAATATAATACTATGACTGTGCCTTGATACCAAGCTGAAAAGGTGGACTGAGAGTAAAATTTTAAAAACTTAATGTTTTTAGGTTTTTAATCTATATTCTGTTGGCATTAACTGGTAATGTGATTTTTAAAAATACGACATTTCCCCTTTCAAGGTGGCTCTATTAAAAAACAGTTGTAAAAAGGTCAGCATTAGACCAATGATCATGAACTTAAGAAAAGACCTCTGATACTTAAGACATTACCATTACTAGGATAAGCTTATATGATAAACAGTGTTAATTAACAAACCAAGCATTTCTGCTGAAGGCTGAAGAAAGTGAGTGGTTAGGAATATAATGATGGGTAAATTACAGAAATCAAGGAGAAGTTTGCTACCTCACTAAAAAGTATAATCAGATGTCACTATGTATACATACATATGTAATGTGTGTATATACCTTCATATGCATGCGTAGAGATTCACAGAGTGCTAACCACCATACGATCACGGCAAGCTCCCGGAACGCCGCTAGACATTCGGAAATATATGATTTCTCACTAGATTTTTCAAGTCATATAGTCAATGAATTTTAGAGTTTGAAAGGCCATGAGAAATGATCTAGTCCAATTCCTCATTTAACAGTTATGGAAACTGAAGCCCAGGACTAATATCTTTGTCAGGATTACATCTAACTAGTGGCAGAATTAAGACTAGGATCCATTTCTCCTGGTTCTTTGTCCAAGTTCTTTCCATATACCTGGTTGCTCTTTATTTCATATGAAATAAGAAATATTTTAATTACCTTTCAAGGGGAAATTCAGTTGAAGGTGTTATGTAAGAAACAGAATTTCATAACAAGAATGGTAGAAGGAAGGGATAAAAAGGAAGCTCCTTCAAGGGCTCAAACATTACATTATCTTCTCAAGGCCCATTTCTACCTTTGCAGCAGTTACAACTGCTTAAGGAGCCCGTTTTGGTACTTTGCACTGTCATAAGATCTCCATTCAACCTTGTAGTCTTTACTACATGCTTAGAATATTCTCTGCTTAGGATTTTTTCAATTGGTACAGTGATTTCTGTCAAGCAGGGTAAAACTAATCAGACATAAACTCCCTCCATCTTCCTTGGCTAATTTGGTAGTCAAAAATTTCACTTTAGGGGGGAACACATTTTCTGGGTTTTTTTGAGGGAGGTCATTACACAGGTTATTGGTTCGAGAGGTGATTCTGACACAGCATCCATAGGAAACTTACACAGTGTGCTGGAAGCAGGCCCGTATCGATACTGTATGCCGTACACCGACTGAAGTGCCTTCACAGCTTTATGAGCTGCAGATTCCTGTGAGGTTAAATGGAGAAATCTTATCACTTATATCATTGCATTGAAACCTTTAGAAACACTGACACGTTGAGCATTATCGGTCATCAATTTGGAGAACACTGGGCACATTGGTGGATAGCTATATTTAATAATGCTACTCTTTGTCACATGCTGCATTTTGCAATATGTTTTAGAACACATTATTTCCCTTGATTAATTCTCACAATGAGCCAGTGATCAGTAATATTTCCATATACAGATGAGAAAAGGAAGGCCCAGCGAGGTTCAGTGGTCAGGCTGGGGTTACACAGCAAGGAGTGGCTATGTTGGGATAAATACATCTTCTGAGGCTGATTTAGTGTTCTGTTCTCTTCACTTTAGTTCAGAGACACCCATTTCTATAAATTACAAAATGCTTGGCAGGGCCCAAGTCAGTTTTGCTCATAGCTACACATATAGTATTTAGCAACGTGCCTGTATATAACAGACACTTAATCACTGTTTCTTGCATGAATGTTGAATAAGCAGAGATCTGCAACAGTATCCCATTAATCTCATTGATCTTTGAGTGCATACATCTTTAAGTGGCGGCCCGGTTCAAGGTATTTAAAACCCATTTGGATCAGTTCAGAAACGCTTTAATTCAGTAAGAACGACTCCTCTTGCTCTGTGTGTTTATCCCTTGTGGGAATGGAAACACTTTGAGACTGCTTCGTGACTTCTAAGGTTACACAGGCTTGTGGCAGAGCTCAGCCAGGTGCGGCTAAGATGTAGAAATTCTGAGGTGGAACTTCCTAGCAATGCCAAAAAGCAGGAAAAATAAACACCTTCAAAATACTAAACGGTGAATATTCTAAGATGAACGAGAATGATACGGACTACCCTTGAAAACATTTCCAAATGGTATAAAAGCACTAGTTCCAGCAAGGAGTTAGAGAAGTATCGTATGACCAGTGAGAGGAAAAGAAGTGTGTTGAAACCAGTATACAACTCTCCCATTTCCAGGTGCCTGTGAATAATTTAATCCATCAGTTGAAGCACTCCGGGCAACGTGGTACTGTGTGCTGGACCTGGCTTCAGCCTGCTGTCCTCACTCACCTCAGGGAAGCAGAAAGCTGCATTGGCAGCAAATGCCACACTGAGTGGCTATTCAGGAACCAGGCTCCAGAACCTGGCAGACATTCATTAATTGATCTCACTGATGACGACATTCTCCTTGCAGGAGCCGACAAGAAAGGAATGTAAACACCATAATGAGGTCTCTTAATGGAGAATGTGCTAAGATTTTTAACATCTTCTCCAATGGCCTCAGTGATATTCCATGGCAAGGGCAGAAATTTCTACATTTAGAAGATTACTGCATTCTGCTGGTGAGGAGACCTTTGTTCCTCATTATTTCAGATGACTAAACCCAAGAAAAATAATCTACCGAGGAAAAAGAAAGATAACCACTCTGCCTATTTTCGCAAAATGTATGCATAGTTTTAGCCTTTTGGGCTCACTGGACTTCTGCCACTGACGTGCAGGTGCACGTTGATAAGAGGTTGAGACATGATCCTTCCTCGAAGAGTAGAAGCTTCATAAAATTTTCTAAGAATATTTTCCAGGATGGTACCTATTTAAAAGAGTTTAAGTGATTCTTCCTTTTGTCCATTCCTTCTTTTTTCCATTCATCCAGAAGGACCCAGGTCTCCCTTATTGGACCTCAGCTAAGTAAGGAGTATATGTTTTATTTAAATATTTTTATATTTAAAGCAACTTAGTGACTGAAATATCTTAGCAGAAACACAGACTCCTACATATTGATGGAATGTTTTTGAACAAGTTGAACAGAACTTAATGGCTACTGGTTAACATTCAGAGACATCTATTATCTGAGAACTGTAATCTTAGTTTTAGCAATTTAGCTTATCTGCAACCCGCTAACAGGATTTCTCAATGGGGTCACCACTGACAGTTTGGACTAAATCATCCTTTGCTGTGGAAGGCTGTCCTGTGCAATGTAGGATGTTTCACAGCATCCTTGGCCTCTACCCACTAGATGCCAATAACATCCCCCACCCCTGTTGTGGCCATCAAAAAATGTCTCCAACACTGTCAGTGTCCCTTGGGAGGGAAATTCATCATTGGTTGTGAACCACTGATCCACTCTTTATACCACATCCTCCAATCCAAGACACAAGGAAAATAACTCCTGATGGGAAGATAAATTCAAAATATGGAGAATATTCTCATGTGGTAGTTTTTTGTTTTGTTTTGTTTTGTTTTTTGCGGTATGCGGGCCTCCCACCGCTGTGGCCTCTCCCGTTGTGGAGCACAGGCTCCGGATGCGCAGGCTCAGCGGCCATGGCTCACGGGCCCAGCCGCTCAGCGGCATGTGGGATCTACCCGGACTGGGGCACGAACCCATTTCCCCTGCATCGGCAGGCGGACTCTCAACCACTGCGCCACCAGGGAAGCCCTCATGTGGTAGTTTTAATATATTACATATTCTATATAATCTGTTGTGAGGATACAAACAGACGCTGTGTCCAATTTAGAAAAGGCCGAGCATTCGCGTATAGAAACATTTTGGTACAAGGTGGTTAGGTTGCCAGATCAATAACACCAAGAATGAGAAGCCTATTTGACCCACCGAGGAGCTGAAGAATAGCACTATCAAATATCGCTCCCACCTTTACAGTATTTCTCAAGAGAGAGAATTTGCTCAGAATTCTTGCATGAAATGCTAAGAACAAAGTTCCTCTTTTGGACAGAACGCAAGCCTTCCCCCAGGCCACCTTCCGACCTCCGTTCCAAATTCTTCCCAGGTCCTGGCCATCGAGATCAGGAATTCCTGCAACCCCAAGCAACTGGTGCAGGATTTGGAGTCTGAGGTATAGGGAGAGAGAGGATGCTTCTTTTTTATAAAAGCTTTTAAATTCAAGCCTAAAATACATACAGAAGAGTATACAGATTTTAAGTTTATAGTTCAACGAATGATCACAAGTTGCATGCAGTCATCCAGAACCAGCATCCAGCCAAGGAATAGAAAATCAACAGCAGCCCCAAAGCCCGCCTGTGCGCCGTCCCAATCACTCCTCCCTCCCTCTTCCTTGCTTCTAACACTATGTATTAGTTTGGCCTGGTCTTGAACTTCATAGGCCTTCAGATGATATAGGCTCTGAAGCAGACTCACTTTACTGGGGAATTAGTCCCTATCGTGGATAGCTTGTTGGGTTTCTGAGATGAGGTGAGGAAGGAACTCTGCTCTTTCACTTTCAGGTAATCTCATGCCTGAAAGGCTGTTCATTCTTAGCACTAATTTGTCAGATGCAGGCCCAGAGACTTAGTAGCATTAAGCAAATAGCGTTTATAAATTAAAACTTGCTTTTAATTAATGAGTCAGACCATAATTTATGCACAGTTGTTTACTCAATAAAGTTAATTACAGCCCTGCATATGTGACCGAAGCTGTAATCTAATCACCTCCATCCTGACATTTTCCAAATAACCTGTGGTAAGAATGTAAATATGTTTGAAATGATTGCATTGGAGAAGCAGCGTGCACAGTGGTTAAAAGCAACAATGCTGGAGCTAGATGTGGGGTGACTCCTGGCTATGACACTTAGGAGCTCTGTGTTCTTAGTATAATGACTTAACATCTTTAAGTTTCAGTTTCCTCATCTGTAAAATGTGGATAATAGTTGTTACTGAATAGATTATGAAAAATAAGTGAGATTATGTATATATGAAATGCTAATTAGAACAAACACAATGTGTTTGCTATTATCATTACCACATAGAACCATCTTAGCATTAGAAAAGGATGAAGCCTGACACACATATCCAGCTTCAAGTACTTACCACACAGCTAAAATTGGGGATTGTTGCGTATTTGTAAGAATAGGGATACAGCAACATCTGAGCATATGCGTGAAAAGAGAGGTAAGCCCTTATGTGCTTCTTGTGTTTTCGGAGGAAGTTCGCTACAGCTTTCACTTCCGGCTCAGATTCTGGGAAAGGTCCGCAGTACGTATCATCACAAGGGTGCATGGAAGCTCCTTCATCTGCAAATTAGAAAAGAAAATGGGGTGAAGGGGTGGGCAGGCAAGAAGCAAGAAACACAAATCGGCATTGTTAAACTGATTTTTCGTTTATTTCTGTAAACACACGGTATTATTAAGCAGTTCCTCTAACTTCTCATTTAAAGAAATCAATACTGAAAAATCCAAGACAGTTCAGGCCTCCATGCATAATGGGAGGGCAGCCTGAATAGAAACTAGGTGCTGCTTGTTTAAGCCTGCATAAACCACTCTAAAGGGAGGGCTCTATCAGTTGGAGGACTAATTCTACGTGATCCCCCCAGAGCAGGAAAGGCCTCCTGTTTATACACTCCATGACACTTGCACTTTCCCACCATAACACTCAACACGCTTGTAATTAGTGTCAAAATTTACTCATTTAACATGCAACCAATGTTTACACTAATCTGGGTGCCTGGGATACAGTGGAAGACAACATAGGAAGAAATCCTTGCTCTAACAGAGCCTACATTCAATCTGGATTCTTTGTTAGATTCTAATGCTCTGAGAAGTCAGGGGCTGTGTTTTTCCTGCTGGGCACCTGACAACTAGAACAAGTATGGCAAGTGTTCAACAAATATTTGTTGAATAAATGAATGTCAGATCCAAAGAAAAGGCTAGACCTCTGTACAGATGTCTGGTAAGATACAAATACTGATATATCAAGAACAGGGAGGCAAGACTGAAATAATTCCACCGAACATGCCATACCAATTTCTATTATATTTTTAGATCAGCTATATACAAACTGGCTTTGTGAAACCCGAGGCCTCTCCAGTTATCTTAGGGGTCAGTTCAGTTAAGTCCTCAAAACGCAATTTTAATAATTTTCAAATTAAAAATGTATACAGGTCTATGAAGGGGAGGAAGGAAAATAAGATTCACTATAACAATCACAGTATTAAGTTCCAAGAAATTTTGGAAATGACATTTTTCAGTTACTTGCCATTCTGAGTCCTTACGATCTCTCCCATACCCCTGGAACACTGTAACTCTTTCCATAAACACATGGAAAATGTTTGGTGAGTCTGTGACATGGTCTAATACTTCTGAAAATGAAAAGACAACTAAGATCAGGCTAATTCTTGAGTATGTTAAATCTCATTTATGCCATAGGAGAGTGTAGATGGGGGAACTTGCAGCAATTGTGGTTTTCCTCCTTTGAGTCTAATTCTGGAGATGCCTCAAAAGCAAGTGGGATATGGATAGAACTCAGAACTTAATATAAAAACTGTAGCTGATACTCCTGAAGGAATAGGAAAAAGAGACATTTGAGGAACATTGATGTAAAGCACTGGAAAGGAGAGATCACAAATAGAGCAGCTAATTCCAGCGGGAGCAGAAGTAATGAGCCAGAGAAACAGAACTCACAACAATCCTAATAAATATTCTCAAGGGCATATAGGAGGGCACTGGAAACATTAAACAGGGACAAGAGGTTATAAAAAAGAACCAATGAGATATAATGGAAATAAAAAACTTAATTCATGGGTTGAGTGAATACAGTGGATGAGTGAATTAATGAGATGGAGTGGGTTTTGAAATGTTCCCAGAAGGCATTAGAAGAGACAAAGAATTGGAACAAAGAGAAAAAAAAATTAAAGGGTGTGAAAAATAGAATAATTGTCAACATCTGATTAATAAGGGTTCTAAAAGAGAAATTAAATATTTGAAGAACTGCTAACTGACATTGTGCCACGATTAAAGAAAGATTGAATGGGTACCAACACGAGAGAGAAAAGGGAAAATAGCAACACTTTGACACAGTAAAGTGAAATTTAGGAACGAACCAATTCCAGAGAGAAAGAAGCAGGCCATCTATAAAGGAATGAGAATTAGATTCACATCTGACGTTTTAAATAGCAACACTAGAGTAATATTTCCAAAGTACTTTTGAAAAAAGGAAATGAGTCTAGACTTTTATACCTAGCTGAACTCTTATTGAAATGTGAGAGTGAAAGATGTCATAGTTATTGTGGCATATTTTCATTGGTTATTTTTTCAATTTTTTTTCACTTAGAGGTTTTAAATTTCACATCATACAAAATGTAAAGATTTTAAAAGGATTTTAATTCTCATAAGTTTTGCCAAATTGTTTACTAAGTTTGTTACTGTTTACACTCCCCCAAGTAATGTAGAAGAGTACCATTTCTCCTCAATACCTGCCAACAATACCCTGAACGTGTATCACCTTTTGATTTTTGCCAGTTTGCTGGCAAAATTTAATTTGCCTTCCTACTACAAGTATGTTTGAGCATTGGTTCGTAGGTTCACTGGATTGGATTCCTCTCTGAATTGCTTAATCATGTCCCTAGCTCATGTTATTCTCTCTTGGGCTGTTCATCTTTTTTCTTACCCATGTATAAAAGAGCTTTGTATAGATGTTTGTCATCTGCATTGCATTTTATTCTCATATTTATAATTTTTCTATTGAATTGTTTATTATAACTTATCATTTTAGACATTTTAAATTTTATGTAATTACTATGTCTTTTTCAATGCCTTTGGGTTTCCTCTCTTGGTGAAGAAAGTTTCCCCTATTCTAAAGGATTAGAGGTTATTTATAGGTTTTCTTCTAAGAATGTTATCATTTTATTTTGTTCTTTTTCATCTAAGTCTTTAATCCTTCTGGATTTTTTTTTTGGATTTATTTTTTTACCTATGTAACCTAGTTATACCTTCAGTTTTTCTATAGTGATAGCCAATTCTATCAGCATCATTTATTAAATATTCTATCATTTTCCCACTGAATTGAAACACCATCTTGGTCATATATTAGAGTCAACTGCATTTGTAGATCTATTCCTGGATTCTCTGTTCTGCTGGTCTATTTGTCTATTTCCATACTGTCACCCTATCAATCTATAGCAGCATTAAGGTATGCTTGATATCAGACAAGTTCCCCTTACTAGTATTCTTCTTCCAGTTTTATTGGTTTTTAGGGTCTATTTACTTTTCCGTATAAAGTTTATGATCATTTTATCAATTCCCCAAAACAGAAAACAAATGAAAAACCCTGTTGAGATTCTAATTGGAATTGCATTAAACTTAATACTGATTTGGGGAGGATATTATTATACTGTGTCACCCAATCCAAGGACATGTTACACCATTCCATTTGCTCAGATGGCGTTTTATGTTCTTCATTAATATTTTATCATTTTTTCTTTAGTATGCCTTCTTTATTGTTGGTATTATTATTATTTTAAACATCTTTATTGGAGTATAATTGCTTTACAATGGTGTGTTAGTTTCTGCTGTATAACAAAGTGAATCAGCTATACATGTACATATGTCCCCATATCTCCTCTCTCTTGCATCTCCCTCACACCCTCCCTATCCCACCCCTCTAGGTGGTCACAAAGCACCGAGCTGATCTCCCTGTGCTATGTGGCTGCTTCCCACTAGCTAGCTATTTTACATTTGGTAATGTATATATGTCCATGCCACTCTCTCACTTCATCCCAGCTTACCTTTCCCACTCCCCCTGTCCTCAAGTCCATTCTCTACGTCTGCATCTTTATTCCTGTCCTGTCCCTAGGTTCTTAAGAACCTTTTTTTTTTTTTTTTTAGATTCCATATATGTGTGTTAACATACAGTATTTGTTTTTCTCTTTCTGAATTACTTCACTCTGTACGACAGATTCTAGGTCCATCCATCCATCCACCTCACTGCAAATAACTCAATTTCATTTCTTTTTATGGTTGAGTAATATTCCATTGTATATATGTGCCACATCTTCTTTATCCATTCATCTGTCGATGGACACTTAGGTTGCTTCCATGTCCTGGCTACTGTAAGTAGAGCTGCAATGAACATTGTGGTACATGACTCTTTTTGAATTATGGTTTTCTCAGGGTATATGCCCAGTAGTGGGATTGCTGGGTCATATGCTAGTGCTATTTTTAGTTTTTTAAGGACCCTCCATACTGTTCCCCATAGTGGCTGTATCAATTTACATTCCCACCAACAGTGCAAGAGGGTTCCCTTTTCCGCACACCCTCTCCAGCATTTATTGTTCATAGATTTTTTCATGATGGCAATTCTGAGCGGTGTGAGGTGATGCCTCATTGTAGTTTTGATTTGCATTTCTCTGATGATTAGTGATGTTGAGTATCCTTTCATGTGTTTGTTGGCAATCTGTATATCTTCTTTGGAGAAATGTGTATTTAGGTCTTCTGCCCATTTTTAGATTGGGTTGTTTGTTTTTTTGATATTGAGCTGCATGAGCTGCTTGTATATTTTGGAGATTAATCTTTTGTCAGTTGCTTCATTTGCAAATATTTTCTCCCATTCTGAGGGTTGCCTTTTCATCTTGTTTATGGTTTCCTTTGCTGTGAAAAAGCTTTTAAGTTTCACTAGGTCCCATTTGTTTACTTTTGTTTTTATTTTCATTTCTCTAGGAGGTGGGTCAAAAAGGATCTTGCTATGATTTATGTCATAGAGTGTTCAGCCTATATTTTCCTCTAAGAGTTTTATAGTATCTGGCCTTACATTTAGGTCTTTAATCCATTTTGAGTTTATTTTTGTGTATGGTGTTAGGGAGTGTTCTAATTTCATTCTTTTACATGTAGCTGTCCAGTTTTCCCAGCACCACTTATTGAAGAGGCTGTCTTTTCTCCACTGTATATTCTTGCCTCCTTTATCAAAAATAAGGTGACCACATGTGCGTGGGTTTATCTCTGGGTTTTCTATCCTGTTCCATTGATCTATATTTCTGTTTTTGTGCCAGTACCAAACTGTTTTGATTATAGTAGCTTTGTAGTATAGTCTGAAATCTGGAAGCCTGATTCCTCCAGTTCCATTTTTCTTTCTCAAGATTGCCTTTGGCTATTCAGGGTCTTTTGTGTTTCCATATAAATTGTAAAAATTTTTGTTCTAATTCTGTGAAAGATGCCATTGGTAGTTTGATAGGGATTGCATTGAATCTGTAGATTGCTTTGGGTAGTATAGTCATTTTCACAATGTTGATTCTTCCAATCCAAGAACATGGTATATCTCTCTGTCCGTTTGTATCATCTTTAATTTCTTTCATCAGTGTCTTATAGTTTTCTGCATACAGGTCTTTTGCCTCCTTGGGTAGGTTTATTCCTAGGTATTTTATTCTTTTTGTTGCAGTGGTAAATCAGAGTGTTTCCTTAATTTCTCTTTCAGATTTTTCATCATTAGTGTATAGGAATGCAAGAGATTTCTGTGCACTAATTTTGTATCCTGCTACTTCACCAAATTCATTGAATAACTCTAGTAGTTTTCAGGTAGCTTCTTTAGGATTCTCTATGTATAGTATCATGTCCTCTGCAAACAGTGACAGCTTTACTTCTTCTTTTCTGATTTGTATTTCTTTTTCTTCTCTGATTGCTATGGCTAAAACTTCCAAAACTATGTTGAACAATAGTGATGAGAGTGGACAACCTTGTCTTGTTCCTGATGTTAGTGGAAATGGATTCAGTTTTTCACCATTGAGAATGATGTTGGCTGTGGGTTTCTCATATATGGCCTTTATTATGTTGAGGTAAGTTTCCTCTATGCCTACTTTCTGGAGGGTTTTTATCGTAAATGGGTGTTGAATTTTGCCAAAAGCTTTTACGGTGTCTATTGAAATGATCATACGGTTTTTCTCATTCAGTTTGTTAATATGGTTTATCACATTGATTGATTTGCATATATTGAGGAATTCTTGCATTCCTGGGATAAACCCACTTGATCATGGTGTATGATCCTTTTTTTTTTTTTTTGTGGTACGTGGGCCTCTCACTATTGTGGCCTCTTCTGTTGCGGAGCACAGGCTCTGGATGTGCAGGCTCAGCGGCCATGGCTCACGGGCCCAGTCGCTCTGCAGCATGTGGGATCTTCCCGGACCAGGGCATGAACCCGTGTCCCCTGCATCAGCAGGTGGACTCTCAACCACTGTGCCACCAGGGGAGACCTGTATGATCCTTTTAATGTGCTATTGGAGTCTGTTTGCTACTATTTTGTTGAGGATTTTTGCATCTATGTTCATCAGTGATATTGGCCTGTAGTTTTCCTTTTTGTGACATCTTTGTTTGGTTTTGGTATCAGGGTGATGGTGGCCTCATAGAATGAATTTGGGAGTGTTCCTCCCTCTGCTATATTTTGGAAGCGTTTGAGAAGGATAGGTATTAGCTCTTCTCCAAATGTTTCATAGAATTCGCCTCTGAATCTATCTGGTTCTGGGCTTTTGTTTGTTGGAAGATTTTTAATCACCATCTCAGTTTCACTGCTTGTGATTGGTCTGTTTATATTTTCTATTTCTTCCTGGTTCAGTCTCAGAAGGTTGTGATTTTCTAAGAATTTGTCCTTTTCTTCCAGGTTGTCCATTTTATTGGCATATGGTTGCTTGTAGTAATCTCTTATGATCTTTTGTATTTCTACAGGGTCAGTTGTTGCTTCTCCTTTTTCATTTCTAATTCTGTTGACTTGAGTCTTCTCCCTTTTTTATCTTGGCTAATGGTTCATCAATTTTGTTTATCTTCTCAAATAATGGTTCATCAATTTTGTTTATCTTCTCAAATAACCAACTTTTAGTTTTATTGAACTTTGCTGTTGTTTCCTTCATTTCTTTTTCATTTATTTCTGATCTGATCTTTATGATTTCTTTCCTTCTGCTAACTTTGGGGGGTTTTTGTTCTTCTTTCTCTAATTGCTTTAGGTGTAAGGTTAGGTTGTTTATTTGAAATGTTTATTGTTTCTTGAGGTAGGATTGTATTGCTATAAACTTCCCTCTTAGAACTGCTTTTGCTGCATCCCATAGGTTTTGGGTGGTCGTGTTTTCATTGTCATTTGTTTCTAGGCATTTTTTGATTTCCTCTTTGATTTTTTCAGTGATCTCTTGGTTATTTAGTAGTGTATTGTTTAGCCTCCATGTGTTTGTATTTTTTACAGATTTTTTTCCTGTAGTTGGTATCTAGTCTGATAGCATTGTGGTCTAAAAAGATACTTGATATGATTTCAGTTTTCTTAAATTTACCAAGGCTTGATTTGTGACCCAAGATATGATCTATCCTGGAATATGTTCCATGAGCACTTGAGAAGAAAGTGTATTCTGTTGTTTTTGGATGGAATGTCCTATACATATCAACTAAGTGCATCTTGTTTAATTTATCATTTATAGCTTGTGTTTCCATATTTATTTTCATTTTGGATGATCTGTCCATTGGTGAAAGTGGGGTGTTAAAGTCCCCTGCTATGATTTTGTTACTGACGATTTCCCCCTTTGTGGCTGTTAGTGTTTGCCTTGTGTACTGAGGTGCTCCTATGTTGGGTGCATAAATATTTACAAGTATTATATCTTCATCTTGGATTGATTCCTTGATCATTATGTAGTGTCCTTCTTTGTCTCTTGTAATAGTCTTTATTTTAAAATCTATTTTTTCTGATATGAAAATTGCTATTCCAGCTTCCTTTTGATTTCCATTTGCATGGAATGTCTTTTTCCATCCCCTCACTTTCAGTCTGTATGTGTCCCTAGGTCTGAAGTGGGTCTCTTGTTGGCAGCATGTATACAGGTCTTGTTTTTGTATCCATTCAGCCAGTCTGTCTTTTGGTTGGAGCATTTAATCCATTTCCATTTAAGGTAATTATTGATATGTATGTTCCTATGACCATTTTCTTAATTGTTTTGGGTTTGTTATTGTAGGTCTTTTCCTTTTCTTGTTTTTCCTGCCTAGAGAAGTTCCTTTAGCATTTGTTGTAAAGCTGGTTTGGTGGTAGTGAATTCTCTTAGCTTTTGCTGGCCTGTAAAGGTTTTAATTTTCTGTCGGGTCTGAATGAGATCCTTGCTGGGTAGAGTAATCTTGGTTGTAGGTTTTTCCCTTTCATCACTTGAAATATGTCCTGCCAGTCCCTTCTGGCTTGCAGAGTTTCTGCTGAAAGATCAGCTGTTAACCTTATGGGGATTCCCTTGTATGTTATTTGTTGTTTTTCCCTTGCTGCTTTTAATATATATTTTTTGTATTTAATTTTGGTAGTTTGATTAGTATTTTCTTGGTGTGTTTCTCCTTGGATTTATCCTGTATGGGACTCTCTGTGCTTCCTGGACTTGATTGACTATTTCCTTTCCCATATTAGGGAAGTTTTCAACTATAATCTCCTCAAATATTTTGTCAGTCCCTTTCTTTTTCTCTTCTTTTTCTGGGACCCCTATAATTTGAATGTTGGTGTGTTTAATGTTGTCCCAGAGGTCTCTTAGTCTGTCTTCATTTCTTTTCATTCTTTTTTCTTTATTGTGTTCTGCAGCAGTGAATTCCACCATTCTGTCTTCCAGGTCACTTATCTGTTCTTCTGCCTCAGTTATCTGCTATTGATTCCTTCTGGAGAATTTTTAATTTCATTTATTGTGTTTTTTATCATTGTTTGTTTGCTCTTTAGTTCTTTTAAGTCCTTGTTAAATGTTTCTTGTATTTTCTCCATTCTATTTCCAAGATTTTTGATCATCTTTACTATCATTACTCTGAATTCTTTTTCATGTAGACTATTTCCTCTTCATTTTTTGGTCTGATGGGTTTTTACCTTGCTCCTTCATCTGCTGTGTGTTTCTCTGTCTTCTCATTTTGCTGAACTTACTGTGTTTGGGGTCTCCTTTTCACAGGCTGCACGTTTGTAGTTCCCATTGTTTTTGGTGTCTCTCCTCAGTGGGTAAGGTTGCTTCAGTGGGTTATGTAGGTTTCCTGGTGTAGGGTACTGGTGCCTGTGTTCTGGTGGATGAGGCTGGATCTTGTCTTTATGGTGGGCAGGACTGCATCTGGTCATGTGTTCTGGGGTATCTGTGACCTTATTATGATTTTAGGCAGCCTCTCTGATGATGGGTGGGGCTGTGTTCCTATCTTGCTAGTTGTTTGGCATAGGGTGTCCAGCACCGTAGCTTGCTGGTCGTTGAGTGGAACTGGGTCTTAGCATTGAGATGGAGGTCTCTGGGAGAGCTTTCACTGTTTGATATTACATGGAGCTGGGAGGTATCTGGTGGACCAATGTCCTGAGTTTAGCTCTCCCACCTCAGAGGCACAGGAATGACACTGGCCAGAGCACCAAGACCCTGTCAGCCACATGGCTCAGAAGAAAAGGGAGAGAAAAAGAAAGAAAGAAAGAAAAAATAATAATAAAATAAAGTTATTAAAATAAAAAATTATTAAAAATAAAAAGCAATTATAAAGTAATAAAAAATGTACAGAGAGAACCCTAGGACAAATGGTAAAAGCAAAGCTATACAGACAAAATCACACAAAGAAGCATACACATACACACTCACAAAAAGAGAAAAAGGAAAAATATATATTTATCTTTTGGGAAGTCTGAGGTCTTCTGCCAGCGTTCAGTAGGTGTTCTGTAGGAGTTGTTCCACGTGTAGATGTATTTCTGATGTATTTGTGGGGAGGAAGGTGATCCACGTCTTACTCTGCCATCTTGAAGATCCCCCCTGTTGTTGCTATTATTATTATGAATTGGTAACTATTTCTTTTTTTAAATAATTTTTATTTAAAAATATTTAAAAAATTTTTATACAATTTTTAAGGGTTACTTTCCATTTAGTTATTACTAAATATTGCTCTATTCCCCATGTTGTACAGTACATCCCTGAACCTATCTTACACCCAATAGTTTGTACCTCCCACTCCCCCACCTCTTTATTGCCCCTCACCCCTTCTCCACTGGTAACCAGTAGTTTTTTCTCTATATCTGTGAGTCTGCTTCTGTTTTGTTATATTCACTAGTTTTCTGTACTTTTTAGATTCTACATATAAGTGATAATCATACAGTATTTGTACTACTCTGACTTATTTCACTTATCACAGTGCCCTCTAAGTCCATCCATGTTGCTGAAAATGGCAAAATTTCATTATTTTTATGGCTGCGGAATATTCCGATGTATATTTACACCACATCTTCTTCATCTATTCATCTGCTGATGGACAGACACTTAGGTTGCTTCCATATCTTGGCAGTTGTAAATAATGCTGCTAGGAACACTGGGTGCAGGTCTCTTCAAATAAGTGTTTTTGTTTCTTTTTCAGATATATACCCAGGAGTGGAATTTTTGGGTCATATGGTAGTTCTGTTTTTAGTTTTTTGAGAAACCTCCATAGGTTTTCCACAGTGGCTGGAATTAGTAAGTATTTTTCAAATGGTCCTCTCAGGGTGTGATGGTAGAAGTCATTTCATGATACCATGAGAGCTCCTCCTATCCTCCCCCTTCCTGTCTTCCACCTCCGACTCCATCAGATCTAGCTGGGAATTAGTTGCCCAAACTATCTCTTTATAAACTTCATTTTGGAAGCTTATGTGCTGTCAGAATGAAAATGTGACCCATTGAGAAAATTTTATATAAAATATTTATGTTATTTACATATATAAATAGTTTTCTGATAACTTTATTCTTAAAGATAATATCATATTTGGGATAATGAGTGACAGCTTAGTTGACATTTCCTTAGAAAATCAGACCCTCTTCTAACTAACATTCTAAGTTGCTAAAGATAAATTACTTGTTTTGTTCAAACTGTCAAGAAAGAAGGCATATAATCCTTTAGTATTCTCATTTTCCATTCTTTCTGTAGATTGTAACTATTTCTAAGCTACTCCTGATGTTGTAGAGGCTGGAGACTTACTTGTTTTTCAACTAACAGTGGGTAAGGATTGCTGTCTTTTATCCTTTATGAGGGAAGAAAAACAAAACTTAATGGTTTTCTTTTTCAAGACTGAGTAGCAGGAGGGATAAATATTTGGTACTGAAAACAGAGCCAGAGCTATTGTTCCTTTCTGGAGTGGGGAGCAATTGGGGCTGTAGATGGAGATGCGGGTGGTGAGTGCCTTGTATCCCTGACTACAGAGCCACAGTGAGACACTACTCTTGACCTGAGGCACTTGCCTTGCCCACATCATCCTCACTAGATCTTCTCTGGGTAGAGCCGAGGTTTTTATAACATCCCTTACTCACATAGGTGGTACAGATCTAATATAGGATGGGAAGAGCAGCAGGGTTTAGAATACAGAATCATTCTACAGATGACTATGTCTGGCTGTAAATCCGGTAGCACTTATGTTGTACTATAGTTATTTATTTATATAGACTCACCCCTCCTTTAGAGGGTGAACTCCTCTAGGACAGGGGTCATGCCTTATTATTCCCAGTACTTAGAAAAATGTACACCCTTGCTATGCTTTAAATATTGTTGAATGAGTAAGTGGAGCTGACCCTGCTCAGGGGAGATGCTTGCACATTGGACTATTTCATTGAATTTAGGTCTTTGAGTAGACAACTAAACTCCAGTTCATGTCCATGGAAGGCTGAGGACTTACAAGGGCAACAATAACAACAACAGAATATCTTCAAAAAGCCTGTTGGTCCGTGAGAACATTCTATTACCTAAGCATTTCTTGAATAATTTCAAATCTGAAACTCTGAGCTTTCCCTAAGTTATACTTTAATAAATGTTTAACAGTTTCAGAAAGGAAATGGTGTACTTAAAACATTTTTATATATGGTGATGAGCCCCAAATTGTTTATGCCCATGAGTACAAATCCTCCCTCGTCCCTAACAAAATACAGAGTGATAGCTTTATGAGTAAGCTTTTAACAAGTCATAGCAGAAAAGGGCCATTAAATTTCCTCTTAGACTGTATAAAAACTGTAACTGTGTGCTGGTGAGGTTTCTTTCAAAGAAGGGAGAGAGATTTGCAACTGGAGAGGACTGTTTATAACAGGAAGGTTTTGAGGAACGTGCAGGGAGAGCAGAGGTGTGTGGAGAATGCACGGAGCCAGAAAAGGTGTAGGTTGGCCAGCAAAGAAGGAAAAAGTGCCATGGTTTCCGAGGTTTCAGGAGGACCAGGTGTCCGATCTCACCTGTTTTCTCACAGAGCTTGAAATAGTCTCCTCCCTTGGCTTCTGACACACTGACCCCTTATGTTTTAGTTCCAACAACTTTTTTCTTTCCTTATTAGTCCTCTTTATGGGTTTCTCTACCTCTGTCCGTCCCTTAAGAAGCACCCAGTTGTTCTGCCCTTAGTCCACTGTCTTCAGTGATCTCTCTCTTCAATGAATATGGCTTCTTCAGCTACAACTTAGGTATTAATACTTTCATTCATTCAGCAAGTATTTACTATGCCTACAAACTGGGATAGGTCAATGAATAAAACAAAGTTTTCTGCCTTACAGAGCTTACATTCTAATGGTGCTGATGGTGTTGGTGGGGAGATAATAAACAACACAGTGAATAGGTAATTGCTCTGTGCAGTAGAAAAGTGCTGTGGAAAAGAGAAAAAGGCAGAGGATATAGTAAATATCAGGGAGGTGAGTTGCATTTATAGAGATAGTGGTGAGGGTTATTCTCAGAGACTGACTTTTTTTTTTTTTTTTTTTTTTGCGGTACGCGGGCCTGTCACTGTTGTGGCCTCTCCCGTTGCGGAGCACAGGCTCTGGACGCGCAGGCCCAGCAGCCATGGCTCACGGGCCCAGCCGCTCCACGGCATGTGGGATCTTCCCGGACCGGGGCACGAACCCGTGTCCCCTGCATTGGCAGGCGGACTCTCAACCACTGCGCCACCAGGGAAGCCCCAGAGACTGACTTCTGAGCAGACTTGAAGAACACAGGGAGTCAGCCGAAGCGTCTGGGGAAGAGTGTTTTGGGCAGAGGGAGCAGCCAGTGCAGAGGCTGCATGGCTGGCCCTGGGGTGTTCCTGGCCAGTGTGGATGGAACCAAGTGTTGAGGGGGAGGGTAGAAACCGATGAGGTCAGACAGTCAATGGGGCCCCAGATCATGTGAAGTTTTAGAGGCTATTTTATGTCCTGTATGGGTGAGTAAAGTGGGGAGCCACTGCAGCATTTGGAGCTGAGGGTTGACATCATCTGACATATTTCAGAGGTTCATTCTTGCTGAGGAGATGGACAGACGGTGTGTTATGGGGAGGATGTGTGCGAGGGTAGGAACCGTGAGACTAGTTACTGGGGTGAGAGATGACAGTAGCTGGGACCAGGGAGGTAGTAATAGAGGTGGTCAGGATGGCTGGAATCTGGAGCTATTCTCAAGGTAAAACCAAAAAGATTTCCTAATGGATTAGAAAAGGTATACGAGAAAGAGAGGAGTTAAAGATGTTCCTGTGGTTTTAGGCCGGGGCGATGGGAAGGTTGGAGCTGCCATCAGCGGAATTGAGAAGTGGCTGTAGGAAGAACAGGTCTGGCAGAGTAAAGATCAGGTGTTCAGTTTTGGACATTTTGAGTTTGAGGTGTCTGTTAGATACACCAGTGGAGATGGCAAGTAGATGTTATATACAGGAGTTTGGAAGAATGTTTTGGGCTAAAAATAGACATTTAGGAGTCAGAAGCGTATGGTAGAGGATGAGCTCTCTTAAGGAATGAATGTAGAGAAGAGAAAAGGTCCAAGACTGACCCCTGGGCATTCCAGTGATCAAAGTTCAGGGGAAGAAGAGGACCCCACTCCACACCCCCGGAAAAAAAATAGACTGAAAAAAATGACCAAGAAACCAATGAGTTTGGAAGAGAGTTTTCTATTCTGGAGGCCAAGTGAAACTACATGTATTGAAAAATAAATCTTGGGCCTCCCTGGTGGCACAGTGGTTAGGAATCCGCCTGCCAATGCAGGGGACACGGGTTCCAGCCCTGGTCTGGGAAGATCCCACATGCCGCAGAGCAACTTAGCCAGTGCGCCACAACTACTGAGCCTGCGCTCTAGAGCCCGCAAGCCACAACTACTGAGCCCACGTGCCACGACTACCGAAGACCGTGCATCTAGATAGAGCCTGTGTTCTGCCACAAGAGAAGCCACCGCAGTGAGAAGCCCGGGCACTGCAGTGAAGAGTAGCCCCCACTCGTGCAACTAGAGAGAGCCTGCGCGCAGCAACGAAAACCCAACATGGCCAAAAATAAACAAATAAAATAAATAAATTTATATAAAAAAGAAAAATCATGATCCACTTTGTCAAAGCAGCTTAGAAATCAAGTAAGATGAGATCAAGATTTGACCACTGGATTTAGCCATGTGGGATTTGATGCGAGTATAACACTGCCTGTAGTGAGTTTAAGGAGGGGAGGATGAGAACCCTGCAAATAGGAACAAAAACATGGGGCAGTAGCTGGTGGAAGAAGTGGAGACGAGAAGGAGTTTCTCAGACGAGAGGACTAATGGCATGCTATTATGCTGCTGGGAAAAAGTCCAGTAGGGAAACAAACACCACACCCAACCGGCCCAAAAGACAACAGAACAAAAGAGATGGGAAAAGTCCTGGAGCAATATTCCTGAGTGGGCAAGTGGACATCTAATAAGAGTCAGTGACTTGAATCTCTATCTCTGGCTTTCTGCACATCTCCACCTGCTCGCCTCAGAGGCTCTGGAAGCTCAAGATGTCCTCAGATGAAATCATCTTTCTCTTTCCTACCCACCAAACTAACCTTCTGCTCTGTTTTTTAACCTATGCTCCCCTCATTCATCTAGTGGCCCAAGTCAGAGACTTAGACGGAGTGGTCCTGGAAGTTGTCTTCTCCCTCATCCCTCTATCCAATTGGAGAGCAAATTCTATTGATCCTGTCTGTTAAATGTCTCTATGCTACTTCCACCAACAAAGTTCAGGCCCTCAGCATCATTCCTCTGCAGTATCAGAACAGTTCGTTGCCCTCAGTCTGGCTTGCCTTAAATTCAGCCTTCTCAACAATGTCATTGTAATCTTCTAGAAACATAAATCCGATCTTCTTGCTCTGTTGCTTAAAATCCTTCAGTGGTTGCCTTCTTGATAAAGTTCTGAAGTCTTTACGACAGCTTAAAGACCATAGAAGTAGTGTGATCGAAGTGTTTCAAGATGGCAGTGGTAGGTATTATAGCTCATCTTGTGTGTGTGTTCTTCTGTCTTAAAAAAACAATTTGTGATTTTTGTCCTGTTGCTGTACAGATAGCACTGTGATTGGTATTTTACCATTGACCAGATATTTTCACATACTTTCTATGGCTCTATAATATTGGGTTGGCCAAAAAGTGCGTTCAGGTTTTTCTGTAACATAGTACAAAAACCCGAACGAACTTTCTGGCCAACACAATAGTTTCAAGGTTGCATAGTCTCTCCCTTCCTCGGAATTCAAAGGGTTATGCTTTCTCCCCCTGACCAGATGTTTATGGGGTAAGGCCCTTCATGATCTGTTTTTGGTTGACCTGCTTGGAATTTTAGCTTCGACCTGTCTGCCTTAAACTTTCTACTTCTACTCCTGCTACACTATTGGTCATTTCCCCGAGGTTCCCTACACCTTTGTCTTTATGACTGCGCATGCAGTTCCCTTTGTCTGAAGCATCTCTTTTCTTCACAGTCTGATTTTACTTGTCCATCAGTTACCAGTCCTTCTCTGCATCTCCTCCAATGCCCCCAGGCTGGGTTAGGTGCCTGTCTTCTATGTGCCCATAACACACTTTACCTGCATTCGGCATAAAACCTAGTGTCTGTGTTAAAATTGTAGGCAAACCAAGTTCCCTACTCATTTAGGCGAAGTGTTATTCCCCTGCATTATCAGAATATTTTGCGGCCTTCAGTCTGGCCTGCCTGACAATGTTTGACTAATACTGGGTGCATGATAGACTAAAAAAGCATTTTATTTCATAATTATCATATATGAGCTAAACGTATAATATTAAGAAGGGCCATGCCTCAATTTAATGCTGTTTGCCTGAGAAACACATTAGACACTGGAATAGTCTATCTCATTTTATGGTTTATTTTGTGGATTGGCATCCTGCCAAAGTTATTTACCACAGATTACGTATTGATTGAGCAGCAGAATGGGTTCTCACATTGAGAATTCTTTCTCCCACTGTTTCTGATTTTTTGCCTTACTCATCTCCTATTCTAACCCTGTCTTTAAAAAATAAAATCAGAATCCTGAATAGCGGGGCCTCTAAGATGGAAATAAATTAATTCAGCTGGAAAGAAAACCACTAAAACAATCAAATTGTATTTATAGCCTTTTGGGGCACTAGCCAGGCTTTACTAAAATGTGAAGAAACAGCTCACCAGTATTGTTGAACAGTAAGTCCCTTGGGGATTTTACATAGCTGTGTTGGATATACAATTTGAAGAGTGCTGTTCATATCTAGCCTCAGTTACACAGGTTCTGATCAGAAATATCTGCTGTACTACAGAAGATCAAGATAGCAGAAAGCTAAAGCACCAGGACACAACATTTCAAGGAAACAAGTGAAAAAAACTCCATATCTAGGAAACAATGATAAAACAGACTTCTAGGGGAAAGGAACAAGAATCACCAATGCCATCACTCTAGGTTTTAGGAGCATGAGACTGTAAAGGTTATTAGTTTCCCCTTAGTTTATGGGAGCCAATATATTGTTTCTGAAGCTAAAAGCAACATTCTCTTTCCCATCTTTACATGCAGAACAACTGTGGAATACATAACAAGATCTCTGCAGTGCAGAGTGGGGAGATTGTAGTCTTGTCAAATAAAACAGCAGACATCTCTGTTCTGAACACTTCAGCAGTTTAACTTCCGTACCATACATCACCTCTCTTGTTTTTGAGTGTTGAGATGCAAAATTCTACAAGAACCTCATAAATCTAGACAGGAGACGGGACGTGCACACGTGAGGAAATGAGAGGACAAGACGGTGTAGGATATAATACAATTTTAAAGTGTGCAGTGCAGGCTAAATGCATGGGAGCCCAAAGGATGGAGAGAGAGAGCAGGGAAGATCTGGTGAGGCTGTAACGGCAAAGAAACTCGATGCGATTCAAGATGGGTGAAACTTGAAAAAATACAACTTAAAAAAATGAAAGACAAAAAAAAAAAAGATTTTGTTGTTTCTATGAGCCTTAGTCCTCCTGGATGGTAAAATGAGGTGGAAGTAGTCTTTAGAGAAGAAATGGAGACGGATGTGGTACTAGAAGCAGCAATCGACTGAAAATCACAAGACCAGGCTCAGTGTGAACTGCCCTAATGAGCTCGGTGACATTCGTGTCACTGCTCTGGCTGCAATGGTCTTGGGTGGATTAGGGACCGAATCAGTGGTTCTCACTTGGTATTGTGACGATGTATTGCTATCACTCCTGGGGGTTGTCTGACAGTAGCTAGTTTCACATTATAAAATTATTTAATTAAAAGAATTGGTTCAGTTATCCTGATAAATAACTCGTAATTTATTCTAACATACTCTTGTAATGGGGGAGAGAAAAGGTCAATTAGAACGGGTGAGCTTGGGATGAACCAAAAGGAGTGTGCCCCATCATCAGCTGGGCATGTGGTAGTGGAAAAAAGTAGGGTGAGAACTGTTGGGTTAGAAAATGATTGCTACAACTCTGCAGCATTGACAGTTTAGGGCTCCAGGCCAGATGAAAAAAAAAAACTTCAGTGTAATTATGTACTTACTTTTCCTTAACATCCTTAGATTCTGTTCTAAGGATATGAGGATAAAATTTAGTAATACAAGTTGTTACTTGATTGATTTCTGCTTGTAAGCAAATATACATACAGAATATACAAATGTATATTCTGATGTATATACATCAGAATATACATTTTCTTAGATAAAAACTTCCCTCCTTGCCTAAGGTCCTCCAACCCCCTCCCAAATCTGCTTCTTCTCTTGCATTACAAATCTTCTAAATGTAATCACAAGTATCCTATAAGAGAGAAATTTGATTATAGACAGAATGCTATGTGACAGAAGTAGAGGGAAGCTGAGTCAGATAGAGAAGTTGCTATGCCACTGGCTTTGAAGGTGGAGAAGGAGGTCACAAGGTAAGGAATACAGGTGGCCACTAGAAGCTGGAAAAGGCAGTGACATGACTTCTCCCCTAGAGTCTTCTGAGGGAGTGTGGGCTTGCCACAGCTTCAGCTTGGTGAAATCTGGCCTCCAGAACTGTAAGAAAATAAATCTGTGTTGTTTTAGGCCACTAAGTTTGTGGTAATTTGTTAGAGCAGCAACAGGACACTAATATGCTCATATAATTATCTTTTATTTATCTCTATACAGCATTTACCACAGTTTAATGTAATTGTATTTTCACTAAACTGTCAATCTTTTTTTATACTCCATTTATATTTATTATAAACTATTGGCTATATTCCCTGTGTTGTACGGTATATCCTTGTAGCTTATTTTATACATAATAGTTTGTACCTCTTAATCCTCTACCCCTATATTTTGCCTCCCCACTTCCCTCTCCCCACAGGCAACCACCTGCTTGTTCTATCTGTGAGTCTTTCTTTTTTATTATATTCACTAGTCTGTTGTATTTTTTTAGATTCCACATATAAGTGATATCACACAGTATTTGTCTTTCTCTGTCTGAGTAATTTCACTTAGCATAATGCCCTCCAAGTCCATCCATGTTGTTGCAAATGGCAAAATTTCATTCTTTCTTAAGGCCAAGTAGTATTTCATTGTGTGTGTGTGTGAGTGTGTATACACACACATATATACACCACACCATGTGTACACACACACACACACACACACACCCCACATATATATACGCCACACCATGTATACACAAACACACACATATATATACTACATATATATATACACCACACCATGTATACACACACACATACCACATATATATACACCACACCATGTATACACACACCCACGACATATATATACACCGCACCATGTATACACACATACAAACATATATATACGACACCATGTATATACACAAACACATACCACCTATATATACACCACACCATGTATACACAAACACACATACATATATATACCACATATATATACAGAACACCATGTATACACACACACTCATATACTGCATATATGTACACCACACCATGTATACACACACACACACAAATACTGCATATATATACACCACACCATGTATACACAAACACACACACATATACCACATGTATATACACCATACCATGTGTACACACACATATATACCACATGTATATATGCCACACCATGTATACACACACACATATGTACCACATATATATACACCACACCATGTATACACAAACACACACACACATACATACATATATATATATATATATACACCACATCTTCTTTATCCATTCATCTCTTGATGGACACTTGGGTTGCCTCCATATCTCAGCAAGTGTAAATAACATTGCTATGAATATTGGGGTGCATGCATCTTTTCAAATTAGTGTTTTTGTTTTTTTCAGAAATATACCCAGGAGTGGAATTGCTTGGTTATATGGTAGTTCTATTTTTAGATTTTTGAGAAATCTTCATACTGGTTCCACAATGGCTGCACTGATTTACATTCCCATCAACAGTGTACAACTGTTCCCTTTTCTCCACATCCTCGCCAACATTTGTTATTTTGGTTCTTTTTGATGATGGCCATTCTGACAGGTGTGATTTTGCTTTGCATTTGTCTGATGATTAGTGATGCTGAGCATCTTTTCATGTGCCTGTTGGCCATCTGTATACCTTCTTTGGAAAATATCTATTCAGGTCTTCTGCCGATTTTTTTAATCTGTTTTTTTTTTGTTTGTTTGTTTTTTGCGGTACACGGGCCTCTCACTGTTGTGGCCTCTCCCGTTGCGGAGCACAGGCTCCGGATGCGCAGGCCCAGCGGCCACGGCTCACGGGCCCAGCCTCTCCGCGGCATGCGGGACCTTCCTGGACCAGGGCACAAACCCGTGTCCCCTGCATTGGCAGGCGGACTCTCAACCACTGTGCCACCAGGGAAGCCCGGTTGTTTGTTTTTTTTGATGTTGAGTTGCATCAGCTGTTTATATATTTTGGATATTAATCCCTTATCAGTCATATCATTTGCAAGTATCTTCTCCCATTCAGTAGGTTGTCTTTTTATTTTATTGATGGTTTCCTTTGCTATGCAAAAGCGTTTACGTTTAATTAGGTCCCATTTGTTTATTTTTGCTTTTATTTCCTTTGCTTTAGGAGACAGATACAAAAAAAAATATTGCTACGATTTACATCAAAGTGTTCTGCCTATGTTTCCCTCTAGGAGTTTTGTAGTTTCTGGTCTTATATTTAGGTCTTTAGTCCATTTTGTATATGTGTTAGAGAATGTTCTAATTTTATCCTTTTACATGTAGCTGTCCAATTTTCTCAACACCACTTATTGAAGAGAGTTTTTTTCATTGTATATTCTTGTCTCCTTTGTCATAGATTAATTGACCATAGGTGTGTAGGTTTACTTCTGGATTCTATTCTGTTCCATTGATCTATGTATCTGTTTTTGTGGCAGTACATATCGTTTTGATTACTGTAGCTTGGTAGTATAGTCTGAAGTCAGGGAGCATGATTCCTCCAGCTCTGTTCTTCTTTCTCAAGATTTAAACCGTCAGTCTTCTTGAGGGCAAGAATCATGTGTTTTTCTTGTTTGTATCTCCTATGCCTACCATACTGCCCTTAGAAATATTTCTTAAGTAAATTAATCAATTTATTAATATGATTCAGACTAGAGGATGCCTCCAGAAAATTTTTCTTCTCTTTTCTCTCTATTGATAATTCTTTGGTTTTGGGGTCAAAGCCCTTTAACTGGATGTATGGGGGAATTATCTTTCTGGCTAAAGATCTGAGTCTTTAACTCCACAGTGTCCCCATCCCTCCTCCAGTCAGTCACCATGTTTCATCCCTCTACCTTTCCAGTGTTGTCTTTCTCTCCTCTCTGTCTCTATCCTAATTTTGATGTTCCTCATCTCTCACCTGGACAACACCATGGCCTCTCAACTGGTCTCCCTGCCACCACACACTTTAATCCATCCTTCTTACTGCCATCAGAGCGCTTTTCTAAAACACAAATAGATCATGTTATTCTGCCCAGCTCCCCCCCACCCCCCCAGCTCTCATTGGCTCCTCATGGGCAACACCACTAGTGCCCACCCCTCAGCATGGTGTCCAAGCCCTGGCTGACTGAACGTTTTTAGACTCATGTTCTCTCCTGCAGACACCATGAGCAGCCCCAGCCCTAGCCCTCACTCACCAGTTGCTGCTTCCTCATCCCTCCCACACCTCTTTGCCTTTGTTCCTGTCCTTCCTTCAGCTTGGACTGTCCAGCTCCTCTCTTGAAACCTATCAAAGTCCTTCCACACCTGGAAGGCTCAACACAAAAGTCACTTGTCTGCAGCTTTCCCATCTCACGCCAGTCAGAATTTCTCTTCCCTCTCTCCTCTGTGAGGGTGACACTCATTCCTCTATCTTTCAGCTTTCACTCGGCCTCGAATCACAGCTGGTTGTTTACCTGCCAGTCTCCCTCACCGACCACTAGTTCTGAAGAACAAGAACTGGATAGTATTCCTATTTGCCTATCAGCCATAGCAGGAGCTCAATAAATGTTTACTGAGTGAATCAACCTGCTCTATAGGAAGGTCCCTCCTAGTCTATCACATTAAAGTACCATTTGTGTTCTATATTTTAAGGTCAGTTTTATTATAATTTAAGGCTATAATAGAAGGTAAGAGATTGCACAAGAGCCTGAACAACAATGTTGTTTTCTAGCTTTCCGGCGTACCCTTAAATATGTGCAAATTAAATTATACCTGAGGATAAGAATATACCCGAGAATGAGAATAAACAAAAAGGGAATCAATGGTTTTAAATAATATTACTGCTTTGTCTTTGATTGTTGCCCATGGTCCTTTCCAATCTAGGGGTAGTGAATGAGATGAATTAGTGCTATTTTTTGCTATGGAACTTGCTGGAAGCCCATTCTGGAATCTCTCTCTCAGAATTACATAGCCTAGAATGGCATGCTGGAACCTCATTTTAAATAGATGCCAGTATAAGAAAACAGATATTGTATTCTAATGAAATATGTCACGTGAATTAAAATGTCACATTAATTAAAATATTTTTGCTGATGTACACTTTCTATTTCTCTACATAGTAAAACAATACATGTTTGTAAAATGTTTTGAATCAAAGTAAAACTTTTTTTCTCTCAATCTATTTCATAGTCAACACCTCTAGGGCGATATCAAAAGAGATGATAGCGAAGGCCAGAGGGATAAAGGGCGATGCATTTGGTTTTTGTTAGAGTAGATAATATGTGACTTGTTATTCTCCACCCCGTTTGGTGGCAAGGTGAGTGGAGGCCGTGAGGAGTGGTGGTGGAAGGAGTAAGATATGATTTCTTTATAGGCCCGTGAACTGCTGCCTTTTGGTCCCACTCACCCATGTTTTACTAATAATAACTAGTGAAGCTAAGTAACAAATACTAACATGCAGTGGCTTGAATGGTGGTAGTGCATTTAGAGCTTGATTTTAGTTAAAATTTTATTTTTAGTTTTTTAGAAAAGAATGTTGACTTATTTGTACTGTTTTTAGTTTTTTTTGAATGGCCAGTGGATGTACATGGTTATGCCCTGTCAAGTGCTCCCTCCTTCATCTGTCTAGCCATTCATTTTCTTTTCCCCAGAGGCAATCACTTTTACTACTTCCTTGTACTGTTCCAGGGTTAGTCTATGCATTTATAAGCAAAAAGTCAGAGTTATCATACCCATTTGTGAAAAAAACCTTTCTTACACAAATAGCAGTATTCTTTATACATATTAATTTAAAACCTTACTCTGTTCAACTGTGTGTGTGCTTGTAAAGTCCTAGAGATTTTTCCATATTAGTCCATAAAATAGCTGTCTAATTCTGATTACTTCTGTCTATCTCACTATATAACTGTAGTCTAATTTACTTGTCCTTTGTTGATGGATATTTGATGCTTCTAATCTCTTACGAGAAAGAGTGCTGCAATGAATATCCTTGTATATATGTTATTTTCCACACATGTGAGTATAGCCATAAGATAAATTCCTAAAAGGAGAATTAATTACTCAGTCAAAAGGATGTGAATATATGTGTGTGTGTATATATATATATATATATATACACACACACACACACACACATTTTTTTTTTTTGGTAGACATTGCCAAATACCCTTCCACAGAAGTTGTACCCATTCACATTCTTAACAGGAATGTATAATATTGCCTGTCTTCCTATAGCCTTCAAATTTTATTCTCTTTCTATATCTTTTAACACAGAGAACTGTGATGTATAATAAAATTATAAGAATGGGTCAATGGGTCTAAGTTGGATGGTCAGAAAAGGTGTTTTTAAAAATTTTTTTTTAATATTTGGCTGCATTGGGTCTTCCTTGCTGTGCGTGTGTTTTCTCTAGTTGTGGTGAGCGGGGGCTACTCTTTGTCGCGATGAGCAGGCTTCTCATTGCGGTGGCTTCTCTTGTTGCGGAGCACAGGCTCTAGGCACGTGGGCGCAGTAGTTGTGGCTCACGGGCTCTAGAGTGCAGTCTCAGTAGTTGTGGCCCATGGGCTTAGTTACTCCACGGCATCTGAGATCTTCCTGCACCAGGGATCGAGCCTGGGTCCCCTGCATTGGCAGGTGGATTCTTAACCACTGCACCAGCAGGGAAGTCCCAGAAAAGCTGTTTTTATTTAAAGTGTCATTTGAACACAGATAAGTAGAGAAAAATACATTTGAAGAAGAAAACTGGAAACTGTTTCCTTGATCTGAAGAAAAAATTTTTCCAAAATAGTGTCCAAACAGAGTACTGACATATAGTAGGTACTCAATGAATTTGTTGAATAACTTCTGTGCCTCTAATGAGTTTTGTTAAATTCTCAGCGATATAATAGAATGGCCTTATTTAAAGTCTCATAGTGGTGATAAGATCATATATCTAAATGGCACTGATCTGTGATTCGTTTCAATATATGCATCTTTTAAAAAATCATGTCGCTTAATTGGTCATTCGGCTAATCACTTGCAGGGTGTATGGAGAAATAAATACAGAATATGCATTATTAAAGGCAAACTTATTCCTTAAAGTGGAATTCTAAAATTTAAATTTAGAAAACATTTAAAAGAAGGAAAAAACAACATTAGTCCTCTAATCCCAGCATTTTGGTATATTTTCTTCCAGTCTTTTTTTTCCCTTGTGTTAGTATGTAAATGTATATATATCATACACACATATCACATGTATATATGAAATCGTCATTATGTTTTATAGAATTGTAATCACAGTGAAAAAATAATTATATAGCCAGAATCAGACTCAATACTATATTATAAGCTTTTTGTTATTTTATTAAAAATTAAAAAAAAATTTTTGGCCATACCGTGCAGCTTGTGGGACCTTTGATCCCCAACCAGGAATCGAACCCACAACCTTGGCAGTGAAAGCACTGAGTCTTAATCACTGGACTGCTGGGGAATTCCCTTCTTGTTATTTTTAAATGAACTTTTTAATCCATTTTTATGGTTTCCTAAAATTTCACCAAATGGGTATATATTAATGTATTTAACCATTGCCCTGTTGTTCAATTTTGGGTTGTTTTCAATCTTTTATTGTTATAAATCACATTGTGGTCAGCAACTTTTTCTGTTTCCTTATAATGTGTTTTCAAGATGGAATCCTGAGACCAAAGCACAGGCTTAAGGTTCTGCTTTGACTTGCTTCTCTTTTCACTGTTCATGTGTACTGATCTGATCTATCCCCGAAGCTTCAATTACTCTCTGTGCTAAGGACCCACAAGCCTATATGTTCAGACTAGACCCTTTTCGATACTCCAAGCCTGTATCCAGCTACCTGCTGTACATCTTTCCCTAGATTTCCACAAGCACTTCAGATCCGTTGCTCCAAACTGGTCTCATATTTTCCACCAAATCCTTACCTCTTAGTAGATGACACCTCTACCCACCAGTCAGACACTCCAGCCAGACATGAAATCATCCTAGACTCCTGTCTCACTTCATCGTCTACCTCTCACTGGAGTCCAGTGAATGCTGCTGTTTCCACATTTCTCGTATGTGCCTTTCCTCTCCACTCTTGCCACTCCCTCCTGGATGAGCGTCCTGCTATAGTTTACTAACCGGTTCTTTGCCTGACACTCCTGCAAATGACACTCGGAGGTCAGTCATTTTCTTCCCAGCTTTAGAAGCTCGCAGTGATCCTTCCCTTGAAAGGCCCCCAATTATCCAGTGTTGGTCAAACTTTTCCATCAAAATACTCCTGAGAGGCAAAGCCAACATAGACTATAAGTCCATAACGTCTTTGAAATCTTTATTTTACTTTAAAAATTCATGTGAATTGTCTGGTCTACTTAAGTATGTATTTGTGCTTGTTCTAACATAAAATATGAATTCTCCTTCTGAAATCTTCAAATGAAATTGATATGCCCTGAAGGTGTGCTATGGCTTTTTGTGAATTTTTCTGGGACGTGATACCATATACATAAAACCTCAGTTCAGTTTGAAAGGCACGCCTTTTAGAATAAAATCCAGAGAGCCCAGCAGAGCACTGTATCTCAGCCTGTCCTTAATGAACTACACGCTGGGACCTCCTCCTGTCTCATCTCTCACCGGTCCTTCCAGCCATCCTGTGTTCCAGCCGCACAGGGCCACCTGCTGTCCTCCCAACACCCAGTCTGTTTCATGCTGCATGTTCTCCTCAAGAACATACCTGTTTCCCCTACCAGGAGTGCCCTTATGACTCTCAGTCCTTGCTCTGTTTACCTTCTGCCCCGCAGTTCAGTCGACCTGATGACAACTATAGTTTTAATATTCAAATCTGCTATTATCTCTTCTGTGAAGACTTTTCTGACTTTATCAAATAGAACTGGTTCCTTCTTCCTTTATAGCCCCACTGTACCATGTCTATACAGATCTTCCCGGACTTCAGCGAGGTTACATCCAGATAAACCCATAATAAGTTGAAAATATCGTTAAGTTGAAAATGCATTTAATACACTTAAACTATAGGGCATGATGGCTTGCTTAGTTTAGCCTACCTCGAATGTGCTCAGAACATTTACATTACCCTGCAGTTGGGTAAAATCATCTAACACAAAGCCTATTTGATAATAAGTATTGAAGATCTCATGTAATTTATTGAATACTATACTGAAAGTGAAAAACTGAGTGGTTTTCTGGGTGCAGAATGGTTGCAAGTGTATCAGTTGTTGCGTGGCTGACTGGGACTCACTGCCACTGCCCAGCATCACAGGAGAGTATTGTACTGCATATCACTGGCCTGTGAAAAGATCAAAATTCGAAGTACGTCTTCTACTGAATGTGTATTGCTTTTGCACCATCATAAGGTTGAAAAAATTGTAAGTTGAACCATCATAAGTTGGGGACCATCTTTATATGTATGTATCTCTATACCATATGTATTTCTACGTAGTATCTATAACATTCTGTTCCTTTTTTTCTTTCCCTTCCTTTCTCCTTTCTCATCCTTCTCTTTACCTACTCAATGATTTTTAAACACCATGAGGACAGGGAAACTGTTGAATTTGTCTCTGCTTGCCAAGTGCCTAGCCTAGTGTGACAAATAGAATGCATGTGGTACCTTTGAATTTTTTTTGAATGAATGGAGGAATGAAGGGCATTTTTGATGTGCTGTCAAACCGCTTTTTAATGCCCCCAGAGGTACACGCTCTCCCAATTTTACCATTGCTTCCAGATTAGGTTATCACATCAAACATTTTTGGGAATAATTTAATAGATGAAATGTTACCTTGTTTTATTTTAATATTGTTCTTTGATTACTAGGAGGTTGCCCACTTTATCATATTGCTTTATTTTCATGAATTATGACTGTTTTTAAAATTTCAACTTCTAGAGCCTTGGAGTTTTTCTTTACATTTTCCATGGACTCTTAAAATTATTTTTATTATGTAATGTTGGATTCTGAAGTATATATATAAAAATGCTAGTAAAACTTTCTATGCTTTACTGCAAATGTATTTTTTTCTCATATAGTTGCTTATCTTTACTTTGGTTCCTTTTACAAAACAAACAGTTCTTTATATAATAAAGATACATTAACATTTAGAATTCATTGTGGTATATGCCATGGTTGTCTAAAGATGAGAATAATATTCTTAAGTTAGACTCTTTATTATATTTTGAAATCAGTGCTTTCAAATGGGAAAGTATAATTTGAATCCAAATATCTGTCCTCAACAATCCATTTAGCAGAGCCAGAATGATTACCTTAAAAAGTTCATTAGGTCATATCACCTCTCAATTCAAAACTCTCTGGTGATTTCCCATCCCATGCAGAGCAAAATCCGAAGTCCTTCCTAAGGTGCTGGACCTATATCAGCTTCCTTCTGGCTACTTCTCTGATGCCATCTCCTACCCTTCTCTCCTCCCTCCTTCTTCCTCCCTCACTCAGTTCCAGCCATGCAGCCCTCCTTGCTCTTCCTTAAACTCACCAAAGATGCTCGCAACTCAAATCTTTTACACTATTGTTCCTTCTACCTGCTCTTGCCCCAGACCTCCTTCACTCTCAAGTCTCATCTTATCAGATGAGATCGTCTTCCCTATGCCACCTAAAACAGTTAACCCGCCCCCCCCCACCATGTCATTCTTTATTACTTTCCTGGCATTATATTTTTCTTCATAGCATGTATGACAACTGACTTTTTGTTTACTGCTGTTTTCCCAGTAACCAGCTCAGAAAATAGTAGTTGCATACATTAATGAATGAATTTAGTTACTCATCTGATAACCTCTGAGATGACAACTATATAAAATGTATTTGGTATTTTTTCTTAGGTTGTGAAAAAAAATCTTTTTTTCTTACAACTTAAAAATACTACGATCATTAGTATCAGTTATTGCTATGGTTTAAATGTTTGTGTCCCGTGCCCCCCCACCACCAAATTCTTATGTTGAAATCCTAACGCCCAATGTGATGGTGTTAGGAGGTGGGGCCTTTGGGAGGTAATTAGGGCATGAGGGTGGAGCTCTCATGAATGAGGTTAGTGACCTTATCAAAGAGACCCCAGAGAGCTCCCTAGCACCTTCCATCAAGTGAGAACACAGTGAGAAGGCACTACCTATGAACCAGGAAGCCCTCACTAAACACTGAATCTGCTGGCACCATGATCCTGCACTTCCCAGCCTTCAGAACTGTGAGAAATAAATGTTTGTTTTTCATAAGCCAGTCAGACTCTTGTACAGTTGACCCTTGAGCAACACAGGTTTTGAACTGCATGGGTTCACTTATGTGTGGATTGTTTTCAATAGTAAATACTACAGCACTACATGATCCCTGGTTGGTTGAGTCCTCTGATGCAGAACCTCTGATTTGGAGGAAGCACAGATACAGAGGGCAGACTATATGTCATACTCAGACTTTCAGCTGTGCGGAAGGTCGGCACCCCTAACCCCCATGTTGTTCAAGGGTCAACTGTATTTTGTTATAGCAGCCCGAATAGATGAAGATAATTATTTTGGGGGGCACCTAATAATTTCTCCTGACCACTAGGGTTCTGAAGTTCACTAGGATTTTGTGTGGCTTGGGGAATGCTGTGGTTTTGTGTGGTTTGTGTAATTTGGGAAATGCTATACTAGAAGACAGTGTGAAGGCAAGGTGACTGCCCGTGTGTCTCATGTCATTATTCAGCACATCACAGCTTTTCAAACCATTATAAAAAGTGGTAGATAAAAAGAATATCACTGTTTTCTTATTTCTGCATGTAAGAATAGCATTCAAAAGAGATTGCTTTAGGAATAGAAAAGTTACTTCAAAAGGAGTTTTGATTAAAAATAAGCATGTAGATTGAAAGGAAGTGGGAATCTGAAACAGGAAAATATTTAACATTAGTGATCCAGAAGGAAGATAGTAATGCAGTAGTGCTTATGTGAAGTTAAAAACAGTAACAAGGACCAAAACATTCAAAGCAATTAGATACGCATGAAATTTATGAAAATAAAAAAATTATATGACTTGTCAAATGCAAATGATACAGCTGGAGGAAAATGATCAGAGAGATGTAGTTTGTTTTTGGTGAACTCAGAAATCCAATAATGCTGAAGAGCGACCAGCATAAGGGAAGAAGAATTAGATGATAAAAGCTTTAGAATCCTTACTCGTATGTCCAGCGTAAGACTAGAGGTCTCCTACAGACTTAGCAGCATGGGAGGGTTATCTGCTGAAACAGGTACAATAAAATTACTGGACTTAAAAATCATTGCCAAATGAAACTCCAGTAGCTCAGTGTCCCAGGAGCCAAGGGAGTAATTCTGTCACATCCATCATGCCTCGCTTCAAAAATATCATTTTCCTGTATTACTTACTTCAGTGATTTTTGAAGATGAGCTATTTGTAAAAGGTTTTTAAACTTTGTAACATCATTTTCAAAAGCTTCAACAAAGATATTTGTTCATGATGTTGGAATAGATGTTATAAATAAAGATATTGTTATTCACATGTAAATTCTTACATATTTACCCAGAAGAATGATCAGAGAAATAAAACAATATATCATTCTGGGTACACATACACCCACACAATCAATACCAAACATTATTTAATCTGTGGTTACAAAAAGCTCAGTTTTAAAAGCATTGGGTGTGTTTTGCACAAGAAACATGAACTATAAAACAGGGAGATGAAGTGAGTTTTGCATATAATCAGTATCTGGATTAGGAAAAATGGGATTTAAAAGTGATTTTACAAAAGATAAAATAAAATAGCCCTTTTTAGTGGGGGATTAGCTTGAAAATATGTGTTTGAATCACGAGAGAAGAAAATGAAAGTTTTTGTATTTTCTTGAAGTCTTAGAGGGATTTGCAGTTTAGCCTTGTGATCTTCTATCCTGGAAAGAATGAAGGTGCTCAATGCATTTGTTTTAATTTAAAACTGGGTTTACGTGTAACATGTTAGAATCACCCTTAGCAGAGGTGACGGGGATCTTAAGGGTCTAGTTTGACCATGTAGTTGATGTTTAATTCATCACTCTGAGCCCAAAGTTATCCAACTCTTGTCGGTGAATCTCTGATGATGTAAATTCACTTGCACTCCTGTTGTGAGTTCCACGCCTCTGGAAATTCGATGTGGAACAGGTCTCTCCCTGAGCTTACCGGGAGGCCAGACTCAGCACTTCCTCATAGCCCCAAATAGCAGACCCAATTCCACAAAGCCTTAGTAAGTAAAGTAGCTTGTACCGAATATGAACAGTGGTGCTGGTTATGGAATACATACTGAAGAGAATTTACATATTTCACAGCAAAAGTTAATTAAAATCCTCACTAGACATCCTGGAATTCCAAATCCCTTTCTAGATATCCTAGCAACATCACCTCTGTTTTCTTTCCCTCTCCTTGCCCCCAGTTCTCTGAAATTCCCTATATCTTTATAGCAAATCAGCCCAGGTTCTTAGCTAGAATAGCTCTCTAAAAACTAAAGCCCTTCAGCTGGAGGAACTCTCCTCTCCTCTGGAGGAACTTTCCTTTTTCACTGGAAAGCAGGCCGTGAACTTCTCTTGTACTTTCACAGGCATTGGCTGGAAACAATCACTAGGTAGTAGTTTCCCTTTTCATCTCAGGTGATCTAGCAAAATATTTGCCCAACCGAAACAGACCCCTCTTATTTTGATAGAGTGAGGGGGTACTGAGAGGAGAAGGCATATGTGGAGAGGGGCATATGTGATTGGGCTCCCCAAAAATATGGTTTTCTCCATATTACATGTAATTTACAATATTAGGTAATTGAGTGTTCTAAAAAGAGTAGTTGTATTTTAGTAAATGCCTAATTTGGTCCTAAATGGTAATTAAAATTCTTTATAACAGTTTTATTGAGTTATAATTACCTCCCATAAAATTCACTCTTTTGAAGTGTACAATTAAGTGAATTTTAGTATATTCACGATCATCACCACTATCTAATTAAAAAACATTTTCACCACTCCCCAGAGAAACCCCCTTACCCATTAGCATTCACTACTCCGTCTCCCTTGCCCTTGGCAACCACTCATCTACTCTGTCTCTGGATTTGCCTATTCTGGACATTTTATATAAATAGAATCATACAATATTTGTTATTTTGTGACTGACTTATTTCACTTAGCGTATTTTCAAGGTTCATCCATGTTGCAGCATATATCAGTACTTAATTCTTTTTCTGTGACCAAATAATATTCTATTGTATGGATATACCATATTTCATTTATCTGTTCATCAGTCGATAGCCATTTGGGTTTTTTATACTTTTTGGCTATTAGTAATGCTGCTATAAACGTCCATGTACAAGTATTGTATGGACACGTTTTCATTTCTTGTGGGTTTATGCCTAGGAATAGAATTGCTAGGTCACGTGGTAACTCTTTGTTTAACTTTTGAGGAACTATTAAACATTTTTCCGAAGTGGTCACATCATTTTACATTCCCGGCAGCAAGTATGAGTGTTCCAATTTTTCCCACACCCTCACTAACACTTGCTGTCGTCTGTCTTTTTGATTATAGCCACTTAGTGGGTGTGAAGTGGTTTCTTGATGTGCATTTTCCTGATGGCTAATGATGTTGAGCGACTTTTTATGTGCTTATTCCCATTTGTATATCTTCTTTGGAGAAATGTCTTTTCAAATCATGTGTGCATTTAAAATTGGGTTGCCTTTTTATTGTGGTGTTGTAAGAGTTCTTTTGATATTCTGAGTCCCTTATCAGAATATATGATTTGCAAACATGTTCTCGCAGGTGTAGGTTGTCCTAATAGTAATTTACATTCAGGCAACACTTGACTTATTCACAGGTTGAAGCTTAGTACGAATGTCATCCAAACCCTTTGCTTTTCTCTTTGATTTATTCCAATTTGGAAAAATCTTTGCTCACAGTGCCCTCTAAAAAGAGTGCACAGAGGAAGGAAGAAACAGCAATACAGGGTCTAGCAGAGAGTATGTGCTCAATTAACTTTGGTAAATGAATGACATTTATCTATCTATTCTTGGTTCCCACCACTACTCTGACTTGTTGAGTCCCTCTGCTGGGCTTTCAGAGCACTTATATGTATTTCATGGCCTGAAAGCTCCCAGGGGGAGCGCTGAAGTATTGGAAAAATGTTCCTGTTTCCATGTGTGTGCTCTAAGCTGTCTGCCTACTCCACATTGAATGCACTAAATCTTCACGCTGTCATATGCGAGTCCTCAGACGATTTCACGATTAAAAGCAGTTTCATGATCTCCTCTTTAAGTCTGAGACTCACCAATTTCAGAGAAAGAAACATTTGTTTTTGTCAGTTCAGTGTTGACTCTATAGTGTTTTCAGTGGTCCTGGGCATTTCTAGATCAATTATATTATGGATGTTTGGAGGTTCACTTAGGGATTTCATTTACTTCAGTACCCTTGATCTGAGAGTGGTTCCCTCAGTGAGGTTCTGTCCCCTTAACCAGGCAAATAGCTGTGGGGAGATGGATTTGATGCTGTGAGGGAGGGAGTCACAGCTGCCTGCCTGTCAGGTCAGCTGAATCTGTTTAGGAGACCTTGTGGGGAAGGAGATGGGCCTAGCCAGGCAGCCTGCATTCCTACATCATTTACAACGGTCTGTCAAGGTCATTTTTGCAACTGACATTTGACAAAAATCCCCTGTTCATCTTGAGTGCTGACTCACAGGAAGAATCAGGATGATTCATAAATGGGGAGAATCAAAGGAATTCCAGTTGGGACCACAGTTTGGAACTAAGAAATCAAAGAAGGTATATGTATGAAGGAAACAGGCTGGGGAAAGGAAGAACAGAGGGAAGCAAGCCACTACTGTGTAACCGTATATAAACAAGAGTGTAGCTTTACACCGGCAGAGCTGGCTGGCCTGCTAGTATGACTCAGCTCAGTTACCATTCCTGGTACTCAGGTGATTGTGGGTATCACGCCCGTGACACACCTATGGATGTGGGTACCTGCCAGCTAGTGAAACGGGACACATCATTATGAGCATGCAAAATGGCCCCATCTCAGAGATGGACAAAAGAGAATTTTTAAAAAGTTAGTGGTATCAGGCAGTTAATTTGAACAAGTTTGCTGTCTCAGTCCAGGCTGAAGAAAAAAATTTCTCAATCTAAACAGCCATCAATAATACCCCTTTATAGTATTTATGCAATGCTTTTCCTTCTCTCATAAGTGCAAACACCTTAAAGCTTACCTCATGTCTCATCATCACAACCCTCTCCTGAAGGAAGGAGGTAGCTTCACAAACAACCGACCTGAGGCTCAGAGGTGAATTGACTGTTCTGGAGGGTGGGGGAGAAGGGTTGGGTCACTGAGATGTAGACCCCTTTTTGGAGCTAGGACTGAATCAGCCATTAAACAGATGTAAAGTCCTTTAATTTCCTTAAGAACCCTATGAGCTGAGTATTATTATTAATTTGGTAGATTGAAGAAAATCTTCCAAATCATTGAGCTAATAATGGTAGAATGAAAACATGTATCTGTCATATTCTAGAACCATATTGTTTCTGCTCTACCATATTCTGATTTATGAATTCTAACTGATTCAAGAGGTTGCCTGGAGGGTTCTCTGCAAGAAGTCTCAGCCACACGCAGGTATTCCACCTGATGCTGGTGGGGATGGGAAGAGCGGCATCGAGTACAGAACCAAAGCCTCATAGAAGGAGGGCTTTTGTCTTGGGCTTCATTTCTAAGAGACTCACAGAAGACTTTCTGTTACACAACGGTTATACTTTGAGGGCGCTAAGGAAGGACACTGAGAAAGGGCAGCTCCTTAGAACTGCACGTGGGTAACACTTCTCCTTTCCCTCCCCGCTGTTGCCAAGTACAATAACTAGCGAAGGAAACCAGAATATGTCACCCCCAAATATGCCTCTTTGACATAAAAATTATTTCGAGCCCAAGGCAATTAAGCAGCAGGAAATGCAGGAAAAGCTCTCTCCACCCTCGCCTTTTCTGCCTAAAGACAGGACATAAATTCTCCTACTGGAGACAGACTCTTAACCCAGAGACAGCACCACAGGAATCAGCAAACAAACCTTCCTGCATTAGTTAGCTCTCATATATTTACCTTCCCACAGTTGGCTGCCTTTGGAAGCCTAAAACTGTATTCCTTTGTACTATCATTTCTCTACAAGTTTATTGCTCTTTGTTGAAGACACTATATAAGCTGGTGTTCTAAGTTGCCACTTTGAGTTACTTTTCATGAGGTTTCTTCCATGTGACATGTGCAGTGCACATTCATAAACCATTTTTCTCTTGTTAACCTGTCTTTCTGTTTAAGAGCCCCAGCCGAAAACCCAAGATGGGGAGAGGTATACTACCCATCTTCTATGTAGCTATGGCTAATTTTCTGTTTCTCTCTCTTTTGCTACTACCTGCTTCTTTATTTTGCCACAAGAGTTTCCTTCCTTAAAATGACATCCTCTCCTTACTTGAAAGGTAACTATTATGAAACACGGAATGTAGTGGAAATACATTCGCCATGTGAATGGTCAGTCAGTGTATGATTGGCAGGTTGGTAGGTTCTAGACAAGGATTTGGCAGCTCTGATCATCTTAGATGAAGGCGGGATCAGTGTTACCCTCAGTGAAAGGATGAATACATTCCACTGGATTTATACCACATAAATGTTTTAGTTTCTGAATGACAAATATTCCTTAGTTTTCTGCTTTTACATCTGTGTTTAAATTTTCAGGATTGGGTTGACAGATTTAAATCCTTGATTCTTTCATACTTTTATAAAAATGCTTTCATTTTCTTTTGCAAATTATAGCTACAATGTACAACGTAGGAGGTTTTCACATACACAAAGACATCAGTCTTACGTTGGAGTCCCAGTGGGCTCATCATTTTTGAGAGTGAAAGATATGAATACCTTTGGATCTGAATCCCTATTAATCCCCAACTTACCGCACCATTTCACCCTCCAGTTTCGATTGGCATCCACTCCACGGCAGCGAAACCTTGAGTTCCTTGACCTTGTTTTTCTCCAAAATCGATCCTAGATGTAATGAAAAAAAGAGGTGCAGAAAAAACACTTAAGAGGTTATTCCCATGCGTTTTAGTAGCTCAGTCAGTGAATGAATCACAGCACGGAGGGGGAGGGAGAGTTCCCTTGGGAATAAAGTCCAGGGAGTGGGAAGAGGACAGGATTAGCTTCGGAGACTCAGGTTCATGGTCCAATTTCTGCCACAAACTTTTCTCTTACCTTCTCTTGCCCTTATTTCTTCACAGGCAAAATTGAGTGAGCTGGACTGGACTAGTGATTTTTTTCACAATTTATTTGGAAGGAGAAATCTTTATTTACATGAAATCTTAGACAAAGCCAAACATATAAAGGAAATCAAAAGGTTGCTGCTATGCTGGGGAAGGGAGTGAAAGTCTCCTTTGTAGCTCTGGAAGCACTAGGCTAGCTGCCCACCAAGGTTCTTTCCTGTTTCAGGACTGTTTTCCATGATTTTTTCAGTTGGATAGGCAAAGTGACTTACATTGGTCCAGCTAAAATGGTATCCATCAACGTTAAACACAGGCATGATATAGAAATACAGATGATTCAACATTTTTCTCATGGTTGGGTCACTCCTATATGTTAGAAGAGCCTAAAAGACAAAGGTGACATTTTTCTTACAAACTGATCCCAAATGCAGATTTGGAAAATAAACATGAGAAATCCTTTTTATCCATGGGAAATACCAAATACGTTTTGGGTTAAAAAGTAACAAGCTAGGGCTTCCCTGGTGGCGCAGTGGTTGAGAGTCCGCCTGCCGATGCAGGGGACACGGGTTCGTGCCCCGGTCCGGGAAGATCCCATATGCCGCTGAGCGGCTGGGCCTGTGAGCCATGGCCACTGAGCCTGCGCGTCCGGAGCCTGTGCTCCGCAACGGGAGAGGCCACAACAGTGAGAGGCCCGCGTACCGCAAAAAAAAAAAAAAAAAAAAGTAACAAGCTAATATGAACTATACTCTTTGACATCATGTGTTCTTTCTTGAGAATTTTGTCTCAGACTACTTATTACTGATAACATTTTAGCAAAGGTGGCAAAACACATTAATTGGGCAGCCTCTGGCAGTATTTCAGATCTCGCTAAACTTTAGGATGATTAAGAAAGCAACAATTTAGATATGCTTTTGTATAATCGGTTCTTTTTAAGATTCCATTCAATTGTGGACCAAACAACTACCTAAATATTTTGATATCCTTACATGATACATCATAACACAAGCTAGTTATGTCACTTAATTGTTTCTGTCTAATTGGTAGCAGACTCAAGTCTTGGAACTTACTGCATGGACACTCTATTCTCTCCTGACTTTCCTATAAAATGTTTAATGGACAATTATTTATTGTGTCACCTTTATCGTGGCTCCTTTGAAATCTCACTCTTGTGATTGGGTCTGACCTCAAGTCTGAAGATTCTGCACTATTTGGCCTCAAAAGAAGAGCATTGAATGTGTTAAGTCGAGTTAAGAATACAAACACTTTGAAATACCATTCCTATGGAATGGACTTTTTAAAAAGTTCTTTTTGACGCATGTTTGTCTATTTGTAAAGGACCTTAGAGAAACACATAGAATATTTGTAACAGTGGCTGCCGTGGGGAGGGGGACTGGTGGACAATATATGGGAAAGAGTATTACCTTTCATTTTATACCCATTTGGATTGTTTGAATTTTAACCATATTAAAACACAATTAAAAGTAAAATAATTCTTAAATTATACATATATCTTGCTTTGGAAAATTCAATACTTAAAATTTTAATTTTCTTTTACATCCAGTTAAGTAGAATTTCTGAACCCATCATAAGCAGCATTCTGTATTTACACAGTGAGAATTCTGTTCATAGTGAGCAATCCAATAATACAATTTATTATTAGAAACTATCACTATATTAGAAATAGTAATGAAAATATAGATATATCCAAGAATATAAGATATGAGTTAAATACAATTTTATTAAATATAATTTAAATACCTATGGTATTAACAAGTTGATAAACATTAATACAATTCTTTTTTTTAACAACTTTATTGGTGTATAATTGCTTTACAATGTTGTGTTAGTTTCTGCTTTATAACAAAGTGAATCAGCTATACATATACATATATCCCCATATTTCCTCCCTTTTGCATCTCCCTCCCACCCTCCCTATCCCACCCCTCTAGGTGGTCACAAAGCACCTAGCTGATCTCCCTGTGCTATGCGGCTACTTCCCACCAGCTATCGGTTTTACGTTTAGTAGTGTATATATGTCCATACCACTCTCTCACTTTGTCCCAGCTTACCCTTCCCCTCCAACCCCATGCCCTCAAGTCCATTCTCTAGTAGGTCTGCGTCTTTATCCCCGTCCTGCCCCTAGGTTCTTCATGAACACTTTTTTTTTTAGATTCCATATATATGTGTTAGCATACGGTATTTGTTTTTCTCTTTCTGACTTACTTCACTCAGTACAATTCTCCTTTATTTAAGACTCAATAATTTGTTGGCCAAATAGCTTCAGTAGAACTTTCATACATGCTTGAATTTCTATTAACAGTCCAATGCCTCAAACTAGGGGAAAGTTCTGGTATGTGATTGTATATACCCTGGAATTTTGTTTTCCTCTAATAAACAGAGGTCCTCCAAAGCTTGGAGGAAGTCTCCTGGTGGGGATGGCAGAGACAAAGCAGTATGATTAGCTAATAATCCTCCCTTAAAGTTACAGGGTTGTGGCTTTCCATGCCACTCTAGAGAAGAAGAGATGCAAGGAAAGAGATTGGGACCAACAAGGCAGGAACAAAGGGGAAGGAAAAAGTCATGGTAATTTCTCTCTCTCCTCTCCTAGCATTGGGATCCATGGTCTATTTGTCTCAGTCCTAACGGGGAAGCCTCCGCTTTTCCAAGCACAGAAAGGGTGTTACATGTTAGCACGTAAGCGCCAGACTTGCTGGAGACTTGCATGGGGACTTTCTCATCTTATCCTGCCTTCTCTCCCTCCAGTGCAAATGACTGCCATACTTTTGTATTGGAGAGAGTATTATGATCTTCCTTTTTAAAAATTACAGTATACTTTAAGCAAGCAGAAAAAATACAGAGAAGAATATGTCATCCATGTGCCCACAAACTACATCTTGCCATATTTATCAAATCTTTTTAAAAGAAAATCAAGACATTATAGATAAAACTAAAGCTCCCTTTTTATCACTCTCAGATCCCATTTTCCTCCCCTCCACCAATCAGTATCCTAAATTTGACATCATTTCCGTGCATGATTTTCTGTTTTGCTTCATACATATGGATTCATGAACAATATATGTGTATACTTTGAAATTTCATGCCAGTGCGATCATGATGTGTCACTCTTCAGTTGGCTTTTCTCTGCAATATTATGTTTTTGACACTTATTAATTTGATGATTTATTCATTTTAACTGTTATATGGCATTCCATTATAGGTAAATGCACAATATATCTACCTCTTATTTTGTTGCTGGACAGTTAGGTTGCTTCTGATATTTCATTGTTACAAGATTGCAGTGAACATTCTTGCACATTTCTCCTAGACATGTGTGACAGTTTCTTTATGATATATATCTAGGAATAATTTGCTGGGTCATGGACTTACATACCTTCCACTTTAATAAATGTTGCCATTTTCTGTCTAAATCAGTAAATACTTTCATTTGCAGTGAATGAGAGTTCCCATTGTTCTACAACTTACTAACCCTTGGTTTTGTTAAGATTTCAATTAAAAAAAATTAGTGGGTATGAAATTATATTTTGTTGTTTTACTTCATATTTCCCTGATTATAATTTATATTGAAAAGCTTTAATATAATGGCAGGTCACTGTATAAATTGCTCACTCATATTTTTGCCCATTTTTTTCTATTAAGCTCTCATCCTTATACTCTGAATATTAATCCTTCGGTTATACGCATTATGAACATCTTCCTTTCTTGCAGCTTATTGCTTCCTATTTTCATCATGTCCTTGTTGTACTGATATATGTCTTTAATTTTATCAACATTAAATGTATAAGTTTATTTAAGAACCCATCTCTGCCTTAATATCATAAATCTATTATCTTGTATTTTCTTCAAAAAGCCCTTTTAAAGTTTCATTTTAAATGTAGGCCTTAAACCTCCCAGAAATGATATTTTTTACATGATATTCAGTTGGGATTTTTTTGTTTTTATTTATTTTTTGGCTGCATTGGGTCTTCGTTGCTGTATGCGGGCTTTCTCTAGTTGCTGGGAGGGGGGACTACTCTTCGTTGTTGTGCGAGGGCTTATCATTGCGGTGGCTTCTCTTGTTGCAGAGCACAGGCTTTAGGCGTGCAGGCTTCAGTAGTTGTGGCACACGGGCTTAGTTGCTCCGCGGCATGCGGGATCTTCCCGGATCAGGGCTCAAACCCATGTCCCCTGCATTGGCAGGCAGATTCATAACCACTGCACCACCAGGAAAGCCCCTCAGTTGGGATTTATTAATTTATTTTTCCACTGTGGAAGCCCAGTTGCACTACTGTACTCATTTGGACGGGTCGTCTTTTACCCATTTAGGTAGTAGTATACGACCTCTGTCAAGTATCAAGTTTTCTTTCAAGGGTGGAATTGCTCTAATGCACTTTGGTTTATATCCATTCACCAACACCACACCATGGTTTACATAGAATCTGTTGAGTTTGGCAGGATGTCTCCCCAAACTGTCCCACTTCAAAACTGTCTTGGCTATTTTTGACTCTTCTCCATTTACATTAATTTTGAAACCGAGGTCGAGTACATTACAGATGTTCCGTTCTATATTAGGTTGTTTATTTTTGGTCACTAATGGATATTGAATTTTAGCAAATAATCTTTCTTCATGCATTAACATCATCATATAGTTGCGTTATGATCAATTTCCATAAGTAATTTTCTATCATTAAATCATCCTTGTATTCCTGGGATAAGCCAATTTGGTTATGATATGTACTCTTATTATGTTGGCTGGATTAAGGTTGCTAATATTTACATCTATATTTTTGAGTGAGATAGGCCTATAATTTCCTTTCTTATTTTGTCCTTGTCTTGCTTTGGTATCAGGGTTATATTACTCTATTATTATTTGGGGAGTAAACCATCTAGGCCTAGAGCAGAAATGAATTAAATATAAAACAAAGATATGGTAGGGAAGATGTACCTTTGATTTCTGTTTCATTGCTTTCCGCTCTTTATTGTTTCTTTCTTTCATTGACTCTCTTTCTAATTTCTTGAGTTGAAAGCTTAGCTTATTCATTTGGACACCTTATTCTTTTCTAACATATTTATTTAAAACTATAAATTCCCCTTCAGTAGTACATTAGCTACATTTTATATGTTTTGACATATAATTTTACTTCCATTCAGTTGTAAATATTGAAAAATTTCTTTGATTTCTTTAAACCATGAGCTCTTCATAAATATTTTTATATTTTAAATTGTGAGTTTTCTTTGAGTCATATTTTTATAAATAGTTTCTAACAACTGCATTACAGCCAGAGCATATGGTCTATGTGATATAGGTTCTTTGGTATCCCTTGAACCTTGCTTTACGGCCTAGTATATGGTCAATTTTTTCAAAGGTTCCAGTTGTGCTTGAAAACAGGATTCATCCTCTAATTATTGGGTATGGATTCTAGTATGTGTTTATTAGATTAAGCTTAGTAATTACACTGTTTTTAAAAAAAATTTTTTAAAAACAATTAATTAATTTGGCTGTGCCGGCTCTTAGCTGCTGTGTGTGGGATCTTCATTGTGGCATGGAGGGTTTTTTCGTTGCGGCATGCGGGCTCTTACTTGTGGCATGCATGTGGGATCTAGTTCCCTGACCAGGGATCGAACCCGGGCCCCCTGCATTGGGATCATGGAGTCTTAACCACTGGACCACCAGGGGAGTCCTTATCATCTATAGTCTTACTAAAAATTTTTCCTGTCTGCTGTCTTAATCACTGAGCTGTATTTAAAAACTCAATTATTTTAGATTTATCACTTTTTCTTGTAACTGTCAAATGTTTTATATATTTTTAGGACATTAACATGGCTTCATTTTAATTTAGTTAATTAATTATTTTTTGGCTGTGTTGGGTCTTTGTTGTGCCGAGCGGGGGCTACTCTTCATTGTGGTGTGCAGGCTTCTTATTGCAGTGGCCTCTCTTGTTGCAGAGCACGGGCTCCAGGCGTGCGGGCTCAGTAGTTGTGGCTCCCGGGCTCTAGAGCACAGGCTCAGTAGTTGTGGCACACGGGCTTAGTTGCTCTGCGGCATGTGGGATCTTCCTGGACCAGGGCTCGAACCCGTGTCCCCTGTATTGGCAGGTGGATTCTTAACCACTGCGCCACCAGGGAAGTCCTCACATGGCTTCATTTTAAAGTTCTTCATTTCCAAACACTACATTAACTAAGGAAGCTGTCCTCTAGTGTTCTATTCTGGAGTGGATCTAATTTCCAAGACTTGCAGAACATGTTCTTCGTCTGACAAATAAACAGGGTGTCATCATATTGCATATGCTATATTTGTGATTTTTTTAACTCTCTAAGAATCGCAGCCGTTCTCCATCTGGTCAGACAAAATGAGAATGATCACAGTGTGATGACTGTTCAGTGCTGAAGAGGACCATTCAGAGACCTCCTTGCTTCAGTGCTTTAAGTAATAGGACATAGATGATTTCTCTTTTATGGTTTAGGTGATGTTTCTAGAAAAAAGATGATCATGTGACTTTCTATTTCCCATTACTCTAACACATGATAACCGTGAAGAACATGGGGGTATGCTTTCCTTCTAATAGGTAGACTCCTTTTAGCAATCAACTCCCACCACCCATACACACGGAAAAGGAGATGCCTACTAATCAGATTCGATCTGGGCTTTCCAAGTTCAATTTCTTGACTACTATTGTTGCTTACAAGGAAGATTTTAAGTAGTTGTGATCTGAAAGCCAGTCGCAAAACAATGCACCACACGCCTCAGTGTGGCAGCCTTTAGGTACTACACTCACCTTCATCGATCTATTGAAAAATACTTGGCTGAAATGGATTTTGATTTTAAGTTAAAAGATAAAGTTTTGAGTATAATCTTCTGCTAGGAAAACAATATGTTCGGTATTAGGTTATGGAATTTCTGAAGTTGATGAAGAGAGACAAAGCATGAATCTATTTGGTACTTACCACCTAGCAAGACTACTTTGACTTCCCTATCAATAGATATACATAATATACTAGAATTCACCAAATAAACTTTGGTTAAATTCGAAGAAAATTTTTGCAACTACGAAAGTCTTTGTGTGGTGTGACAAGGTTAGGCCCAAGAGTTTCCCTCCTTTTCATTGTTTTTGGATTTATTTGGTTGGGTGTTGTTTCTTAGAGCCCCATGGCAACCTGAAACGTGGCATTGTTTTTGAAGATCAGTGTTGCTGGCTTTTAAAAAGGTACCTTCTAAATTTTCCGTTATTCTTCTTCTAGAATCACCACAGAAGACCTAAAAATAATAACCACACATTCAGTGAAGTACATACTGGGAGAACTAGTTGTTATAGCTGGGGCCAAAGGAAAGGCACAGTCGCCAGTCAAGCTTGAAGAATGTTCTCACCTAGAGTGGAGTGGAGTAAAATTATTTAGGGTAGAAAAATTTGTAGCACCAAAGTGGGTGCATCTTGACACAAAGGAGGTATTTACAATTCAATACTAGGAGAATTAATTAGAGCAGGAGAGGATTCCAGGAGAGGAAATGTTTAAAAAAGGGAACGTAATCTATAAAGATATTTGATGTCACACTGTGAGAAGCTCATTAAATACAATGTGGTAACCAAATAATAGTTTGGAAGCAGCATGAGCAAAAGGCTCTGTGAATGAAGGGTGGAGAACTGGAAAACCAAATGTGAATCTAGTTATTTTTTTTTAAGTGGCAAACTACTTTATTTAGTAGTGAACTGTACTTACTTTTAGAATGCAGAACTCAAATGTCATATCCTAAAAAAGTCCATCCTGAAGCTTTGTCTGGCATAAACAACTGGGAAAATATGTATTTGTATTAATGAAATAAGTATTAATATAAAGAGAGAATTCAGGAAAAACAGGTCACGAATCTAGTTATTTTTATACTTAGTTAATTTATACTTAGAACCTCCCAGAGGGCAGGTGACAATTGAAAAATGTTATCGATTATCTCTATTTTCTATTAAGAGATATAGATAAATATTTGAAATGTTTTGTATCACCAAGAAGAATGTAACATTAGCTGCATGTCCACACTACTTTTTTTCTTAAGTAAAACCACTTCATGTTTCTAGAACTTTTTTGAGATAACTTTAATAACAATGGTTGGTTGTATTTTCTCAGGGCCAGTGGAGTAGAGGCCAGGACCCACTCTGTGGCATTATTAAAATCTACTACGTAAGAATCTTTTACCTACAGAAAGAAAATACAGGAGCCCTCACTTTGCATGGCTCTGATATACACGAATTTCAGTAACCATGGTTTAGTTAAATGATATCAGTCCTCCAAGTACAGCCCAAATTTGCTACTAGTGCTAGGTCTTAACGCTACAAATCACTATGCAAATTACAGCTGTGCATCTAGTTCTGTGACAAATTGTGCCACTTCTTTTGAAGTCTGTAGGTGTGTGATTGGTCACTGTACCTGTGTTACTCAGTTCACAGACAGACAGCAAAGTGTGTAGCTGTGTTGCTCCCCTGTCTTCTGGTGATAAACCCGTGTGGCATTTTACAAAAATGGATATAGTAAGAGAGAATAGGCCAACAAAGCTTAAAGTGCAGCAATAATGCAGATAACGCAGAGGGGAAATGTGACTCAAACGTAAATGTAGTTATAGAAGAAATAGCTGACGCCAGGGATGTGGACACAGCCATCATTCAACTCTAGCTATGCAGCCAGAGGAACTTAGTGAAGACAAACTTACTGACGTAAATGAGGAAAACGGTCGTACTGGAAAGGAGGACGATGTCCCAGAAGAAATGAAGCTGTCAACATTTCACATTAAAGGAACTCTTGCAGGTATTTTTCGACATTGAAAGCACAAAGGAAAAAAATACTGGAAGCTGATCCCAACTATGAAAGGAGTATGACAGTTTGCCAAGGCATAAAAAAGATGCCCACTTCATGTTGTAAGTTATATAATGAAAGGTAAGCACTGTCCAAACTACCCGTGATAAAGCTTGTCACAAAGAAACAAGGTATTTAATTATCAATATTTCTAATGTTTTAAATTATCGTGTAATAAATATTTCACTATTTTGGTGATTCCCTTACACATTTATAACAGAGTAAGAGAGTTTTTCATCTTTTGACAAAAATACGTAAAGGTCATGGAACAAACATAATTTTCCCCATTGATTATCAAGATAGATTGTTATGGCTTCAGGTTGCACGGTCACTTCTATTGAGACAGTCCTGCACTTGTGTGCAGGAAAAGTGAAGACTGCCTGTATAAACAGTGCCTGTATAAACAATGCCCAGGACATTCTCAAATATTGAATAGTGGAGTGCAATGGATGCAATGGCTTTCAATTCAATTAAAGTGAACAAACATTAATATAGACCCTGCTATATATAAGACATTATAAATTGAATAAAAAGGGAGAAAGAGCTCGGTTGGAGGGTGCAGAGGATTAAAGAGAAGATTGGGGAGGGTGAGAAGGATGGGAGAATATAAGGAGTTAAAGGCACTAAAGGGCTGGCAGAAAACAAATCAAAATGTTGTAATTACTGGGATGGTAGTGAACAAAGTCAGAGAATTAAAAAAAATGCAGATCGTTTTTATATGATGAACTATTTTTTTTATTATGCCATTAAGAACAAAGACTTATTTGCTTACTCAGGTGAACTCACTAAATATTTGATCTGGCCTTAATTACCCTCTCAATTATTTATTCCCTGGCTTTTGGCATATTTTATACATACAACTTAAGTTCTCTTCTTTAAAAAGCTTATTTTATTTTTAGTAATACATTCCTTAACCAAAACTCTGAGTTTCACACCTACATTTGAGGGTTTATATTATGTTTTTACCTTTAATTTTCAGCAAGACATAATGAGACTAAAAAAGGTGATGATGTAAAAGGAGTGGTTTTGGGGAAGCTCTTGGATTCTGGGAGAAAGAGCCTTCCCATTCTGGAAAGCCTTCCCAGTTGCAGGACGTCTCCCACAATGACTACTCCAAGTCTTCCTTAGAGCTCTGTCCTATACACACAATCCCCCATGGTCCCCAGATATTACTGTTTACTCTGCTCAGAATCATCAGCTGGTTCTTAGAAAATCACTCCCTTTCCTGAAAGTCTCCTCTTCTTGTTTTTGGTTATTTGAACTATCTACATAGTACACCTGAATCACATGCCAGGTTTGGGTACCAGGATTAGCCATCCTTAGTGCCGAGTATAGATGCCTGGGAACATGTAAACGGAGGTTGTTTTCCAGTGTAATCAGGCTGGGCCTGGAAGGGTGAGGTTTCACATCACATAGCAGCAGAGGAATACCATGGTTCACCTGGGAATTAAGGAAGTTTTCCTTTGCTTTTTCTTCTTTCTTTTCTTTCTTTTTTTGTGCTGCTACCTTTCTGTAACAGGACCAAATTAGATCCACCTGCATATTATGCTTCTTCAAAGTCTGGAAGAACTTTCCATTTCAGAGCATTCTTGTCCCAGTTTTCCCATGGATCATCTTCTCACAAACCCTTGCTTTGTCTTTGGTCTGTCACTGAGTTAAATAGAATTCATCCATTGATTTTAAAATACCTGTAGGAATATATGACTCAAGCATAAATGAGTTTAGTTTGAGAATGAAACTATTCAGTTTTGGCTGGGTTAAATTTGTTTAAAACATCATTTTGGGTTCTGTTTAATATAGAAAATACAGAAAATTCAAAAACACATAGAGAAGAAAAAAATCACCCATAATTCTTTTAGCATTTAGTATATTTCTCATGTATATGTATCTCAGATATAGATTTTACAACATGGAAATTATAATGTCCATGCTAGGTTTTTTTTTCCAGGTTGTAATAAATTTAAAAAATTAAAAACATTTTTATTTTTATGTATTAATTTTTATTGGAGTATAGTTTACAATGTTGTGTTTCTGCTGTACAGCAAGGTGAATCAGTTATACATATACATATATCCACTCTTTTTTTAGATTCTATTCCCATATAGGTCATTAACAGTATTGAGTAGAGTTCCCTGTGCTATACAGTAGGTTCTTATTAGTTATCTATTTTATACATAGTAGTGTATATATGTCAATCCCAATCTCCCAGTCCATCCCACCCCTCTGCCCCCTTTGGTATCCATACATTTGTTCTCGACGTCTGTGTGTCTATTTCTGCTTTGCAAATAAGTTTATCTATACCATTTTTCTAGATTCCACATATATGCATTAATATACGATATTTGTTTTTCTCTTTCTGACTTACTTCACTCTGTATGACAGTCTCTAGGTCCATCCACATCTCTACAGATGATCCAATTTCGTTCCTTTTTATGGCTGAGTAATAGTTCATTGTATGTATGTACCACATCTTCTTTATCCATTCCTCTGTTGATAGGTATTTAGGTTGCTTCCATGTCCTGGCTATTGTAAATAGTGCTGCAGTGAACACTTGGGTACATGTATCTTTTTGAATTATGGTTTTTTCTGGGTATACGCCCAGGAGTTGGATTGCTGGATCATATGGTAGTTCTATTTTTAGTTTTTTAAGGAACCTCCATATTGTTCTCCATAGTAGCTGTACCAATTTACTTTCCCACTAACTATGTAGGAGGATTCCCTTTTCTCCACACCCTCTCCAGCATTTATTGTTTGTAGATTTTTTGATGATGGCTATTCTGACCGGTGTGAGGTGATACCTCATTGTAGTTTTGACTTGCACTTCTCTGTTAATTAGTGATGTTGAGCATCTTTTCACGTGCTTCTTGGCCATCTGTATGTCTTCTTTGGAGAAATGTCTCTTTAGATCTTCTGCCCATTTTTTGATTGGGTTGTTTGTTTTTTTGACACTGAGCTACATGAGCTGTTTATGTAATTTGGAGATTCAACCCTTGTTGGTCACTTCGTTTGCAAATATTTTCTCCCATTGTGTGGGTTGTCTTTTTTCATTTTGTTTATGCTTTCCTTTGCTGTGTGTCCATGCTGGTTTTTTTAAATTTTTATTTTATTGACGTAGCAGCATGTCACAGGCAGTTTCCCGTATCTTTAAATGCTCCTTTAATATATTTTATAAAGTCAGGGCTATCAATCATTTCTTTCTATGCCTTCCTCCTTTCTTTGCTTTTATGCTTGGAAATGTCTTCCTCACTTGGAAATCAAATGAATATTTCCCAGAGTTACTTTCTACATATTCTATGAATAAAGACTCTGGTCAAATTTGTCCCAGCAATGTAGAATTATTTGAGGCAAAAATTAAGTGCTATACATAATTCTGGGCCAGCTAGCACCAGCCATGGCTTGACATACTCAATCCTGGAGACTGACATTTTAAAACTCTCAAAACAAAGCCCAAATTACCTCATTCAGTTGGTGATGATTCTGAGAAACGAAGCAAATGCCATTCCATCAGCATTGGCAACAAAGAATTAAGTGGCCTTTCCACAATTAAAAAAATAAAACAATGAAAAATAAAAAGATGTTAAAAATGGGCTGCTGTTGAAAATTGCTTGCCTACCCCACTATCAGTATGACTCCCCCCTGGACTTCCCTGGTGGTGCAGTGGTTAAGAATCCGCTGACACGCAGGGGACACGGGTTCAAGCCCTGGTCCAGGAAGATCCCAAGTGCTGCGGAGCAGTGAAGCCCGTGTGCCACAACTACTGAGCCTGCGCTCTATAGCCCACGAGCCACAACTACTGAGCCCACGTGCCACAACAACTGAAGCCTGCACACCTAGAGCCCGTGCTCTGCAACAAAGAGAAGCCACCGCAATGCAAAGCCCGTGCACCGCAACGAAGAGTAGACCCTGCTTGCCGCAACTAGAGACAGTCCGTGCGTGGCAACAAAGACCCAATGCAGCCACAAATTAATTAATTAATTAATTATTTAAAATTTCAAGCTTATAAGAAAAAAAATGACCCCCTGAACTTGTGCCAGAACTGCAGTGGTGAACTGTTGCAATCTTCTACCCCTTTCCTGTCTCTTATCGGATTAAGTAATACAGTCAAGAAAAGTATTTGAAAACAATTCTGTTATGGTTGGCAAAATCACTGGAATTTATTCTTGGATGTCTGTTGCCCAAATTAAGCCTGTGAATCAGGTATTCGGTCATTTGGCTGCTTACTGAGTCTCTTTAACCTCTCATCAGAGAGTATTTGATTCTTTTGGTCCTTGAGAATCAGGGTGCATGAGAGCAGTTTTTTTTTTTTTTTTTTTTTTTTTTGATGGTCCTGTGTCTCTCTGCAATATCCACAGTGCCTGGCCTGTTGCGTGGTAGACACTTAGTAATTACTTGTTGATTAAATTCATCATTTAACCTGCTTAATGTAGTGGTGTTGGGTTCTTCCCTTCAGACTAGTGATACTGCCAACATTTCAACCGATACTCCCTCAACTTCAATGACACCATTGCTCTCTTGGGCATCTTTGACCCATCCTGCACTTTTGTCCCCATATCAAGCCAGTCATCAATTCCTAAAGACTTCCTTTATTGGTGCTGCCTTCTGTGTTTGTGTCTTATCTCCCCAGTAGAATTGTAGTAAATGAATTGAGAAGAGAGTTAATGTCTTGTAATTACAGTACTTGTACCATTACAGAACTTAGCAAGCTGCCTTCACATAAAAAAGCATTGCTCAATAAGCCTTTGGTTGAATGAATGAAGGAAGGAAGGAAGGAATGATTTTTTTCATTTGAACTATATACACCCTTTCTTTACTTTCCATTCCTACATCTACTCTTCCTGTCCACGTGTAGATTCTTGCCCTAAACACTTCTAGTTTGTTGCCCTCACTCTGGGCTCCTCCTTTCTATCATCCATGTATCACTGCCTTTCATTTTTAAACTGACAATGATGCATGCTTTTCATTACATATCAGTATTTTCTCATTTTTCTTTATTGGACCAAACTGTTGGCTTCCGTGGCTAACTATAATTTTTCAGACAGTCTCATATTGCGTTAGAATCTACTCACACAGACTATAGCCTTTGATCTCACTAATCTACACCATGTTCTCAACATTAGTGTTTTGTCTTTTTTAGAACACTATTGTATCTCCCTGATCAAATTCCCACTCCTCAGTCAAGGCCTAATGAGACTCACTTCCCCACAGATTTTTCCCAAACCTTGTCTTCTTCCAAAGTCTCATGGATTTCTCCGATTCTTGAATTCCTTCAGCTACTATAGTCAGTATAATTTAATCCCCAAAGGTACACTGTTTTATGTTGTTTACTATTGTTTCCTGCACGTAAATATTCTCAAATAAAATACAGACTCCTTGAGCGCTGGGACCATGACATACTTCTGCTGACCCCCAGAATGCTGAGGGCTGAAAATATAGTGACCAACAAGAAATTGTTGGACTGATTAATGTAAATACTTTCCAGGGGAACCCTAGGTAACATTAATTTAAAAAAAATAACAGCTTTATTGGGATATAACTCACACATTCTATAGTTCATCTTTTTAAAATGTACCATTCAGTGGCTTTTAGTATATTCACAGAGTTATGCAACCATGACCACTACATAAGTTTAGGATATGTTCATCAACTTAGAAAGACATTCCTTATCCTTCAGGTATCAACTCCCTGACCCCTGATTTCCTCCAGCCATAGGCAGCCACTAGTCTACTTTCTGTAAATCAGCCTGTTCTGCACATTGCATGCAAGTGGGACTGTGTAATATATGGTCTTTGGGGACCAGCTTCTTTCAGTTAGCACAGTGCTTTCAAGGTTTATTAACATTGTAGCACGTATCAACACTTTCTTCCTTTTTTAAATTGAGATGTAATTCATTTAAAAGCATACATTTCAGGGCTTCCCTGGTGGCGCAGTGGTTAAGAATCCACCTGCCAATGCAGGGGACGTGGGTTCAAGCCCTGGTCCGGGAAGATCCCACATGCCACAGAGCAACTAAACCCGAGTGCCACAACTACTGAAGCCCATGCGCCTAGAGACTGTGCTCTGCAACAAGAGAAGCCACCGCAATGAGAAGCCTGCGCACTGCAATGAAGAGAAGCCCCTGCTCTCCATAACTAGAGAAAGCCCACGCACAGCAATAAAGACCCAATGCAACCAAAAATAAATAAAATAGATTTATATTTTTAAAAAAGTATACAGTTCAGTGGTGTTTTAGTATATTCATAACGTTGAGCAGTGGTCATCACTATCTAATTCTAGAACTTTTCCATCACCTAAAAAAGAAACATGGTACCTTTTAGAGCCACTCCCAATTCCCCTCTCCCCTCACCCTCTGGCAACCACTAATCTACCTCCTGTTTCTATAAATTTACCTATTCTGGACATTTCATATAAATGGAAAGATACATTATGTGGTCTTTCGTGTCTGGCATATTTCACTTAACGTGTTTTTCAAGGTTCATCCCTGTTGGAGCTTGTATTGTACTTCATTATGGCTGAATAATATCCCATTGTATGGATATACTGCATTTTGTTTATCCATCAGTTGATGGACATCTGAGTTGCTTCTACTTTTTGGCTGTTATGAAAAATGCTGCTATAAACATTCAGGTACACATTTCTGTGTGGATATATGTTTTCATCTCTCTTGCTTATATACACAGGAGTGGAATTTTGGGGTTGCATGGGTAACTCTATGTTTAACTTGTTGAGGAACTGCTAATCTGTTTTTAACCCTATTTTTAACTTGGTAGTTTCCTTTGCTTTGTAATTTAATTTTTAAGTCCATGACTTTTAAGGTTTGTGAGTGTTCCTTAAGTCTCTATCTGCTCTATTTTCTTTGTTCCCTGCCCTCTGTTTGCCCTCATATTTAAGTCTCTTACTCTTCTGCAAATAATGTCTGTTCACTTTTGCAGAAAGATAACCTCCAAGTTCTGTATATTAACCTGTTTCCTTCTCCTTATTTATCTATTCTAGTTTTCTTTCTTTGATGAATTAATTTAGTGTCTGTATCATCCCTCTTGGCCCATGACAAATTTAAGAAAACTTTATTACCAAAAGGTAGTGTTTCTTAAAGCGCCTTTTGGTTTCATGGTGAAGGGGCATCTCCAGTACACGTTTTGATAGTAAGTCTACCAAGTTGTTCCCCCCTACGTCCCCCTCCCCCCAACCCCCCAACGTACTATAAATGTAACATTAACGATGGTTTGCTAACTTGCTACAAAGAAGCATTGAAAAAGAGAAGGATTCTGCAGTCCAGGCGCACCTCCGTTGGTTTCCTTTATTTTGCTTACAAGATAGAATTGTAAAATGAATACTAGGAAAAAAAAGAGGTGGCAAGTATTGAAATCAAAATTGACAGCTCTATATTTTTCAACATAATTAAATGATTTTCAGTTTAAAAGATAGAAGCCCACAATCGGGTTGTGTATTAAAAAAGTCTACCAGCCAGTAGTTATATGTTGAGTTAATGAATACAACTATCACATGTTGAGATAATGAATTCATTTGAGCAGTTTTCAAAATAACAAAATAATCAAGTCCATCTCACCAGTCAGTTAAGCCAGGTAGTTTGCTCTGTGTCACTGTTTTCTAAGCTTTGTGTGTCCAAGACACTCATGGACTCATCCTCTAAACTGGAGTGGGGAGCATCCCAGGGCCTGGCATGGGAGAGTCAAGCTGGTTGAAGAAGAGAGGGACATACAGAGCCAGAGCCACAGGCTGATGCTTCTGGTTTCCATGGTGCAGTGAGTGAGTCAGGGTCAGTTGATAAGGATTATACACAGCAGAGAGGAGAGAGCAGGGATGAAATTTCCCTTGATGCTCTAGGCAGAAAATAGCACCTGGTTCCAAAGAGAATGAAACCCACGTGTATGGAGACCTGGTTATTCTTCTTACAATACATTTTAAATGTTGAGATAAATGTAGATTTGCGTGTAATTATAAGAATTAATACGGAGAAATCCCTTGTACCCTTGACCCACTTTCCCCCAATGGTAATATTTTACAAAAGTATAGTATAATATAACGATCAGGGTACTGGAATTGATGCAGTCAAGATACAGAACCTCTCCATCGCTACAAAGACCCCTCATGATGCCCTTTTATAGCCACATCCACATTCCTTAACCCCCAGCAAACCACTAATCTGTTCTCCATTTCTATACAGTTGACCCTTGAACAATGTGCGGGTTGGGTTGCTGACCGTCCCAAAGCAGTTGGAAATCCATGTATAACTTTACAGTTGGCCCTCCGTAGCTACTGTTTCACATCCCGGGATTCAACCAACCGAGGATCATGTAGTACTGTAGTATGTATTTATTGAGAAAAATCTGTGTATAAGTAGACCCCTGCAGTTCAAACCCATGTTGTTTAAGAGTCAACTGTAATTTTAACACCTCAAGAATATTATATAAATGAAATCATACAGTATCTATTTGGGATGGTTTTTCATTGTATAATTCTCTGGAGATTCATTCACATTGTTGTGTGTTTCCATAGTTCGTTCTTTTTTTTTTTTTGGTGAGTAGTTTTCCATGGTATGCATGTTCTAGTTTGTTTAACCATTTGCCCATTGAAGGATATCTGGTTTGTTTCCAGTTTTTGGTTGTTACAGATAAAGCTGCTATAAACATTCGTGTACAGATTTTTGAGCAAACATAAGTTTTAATTTCTCTGGGATAAATGCTGAGAGTGCAATTATTGGGTTATATGATAGTGGCATGTCTTCTTTTAAAAGAAAACGTTAACTGTCTTCAGCAGTATCTCCATTGTTTTACATTCCCACCAGCAGTGTGTGAGCAATCCAGTTTTTCCCCATCCTCCCCAGCATTGGCTGGTGAGACAGTCTCTCCCCCTTTCCCGCGCGCGCGCGCGTGTGTGTGTGTGTGTGTGTGTGTGTGTGTGTGTGTGTGATTTTAGCCATTCTGACAGGCGTCTAGTGGTAGCTCATTGTGGTTTGAATTTGAATTGCCCAAATGGCATCTTTTTTGTGTGCTTTTTTTTTTTTGCCATCTGTATACTCTTTTTGGTGAAATGTCTCTTTATGTGTTTTGCCCATTTTCTAATTGGATTGCTTGCCTTTTTATTGTTAAGTTTTGAGTTTATATATCCAAATATGAATCCTTTCTCAGATATCTGGCAAAGTTTGTAGCCTGTCTTTTTCTTCTTAACAGGGCCTTTCACACAGCAAAGTTTAAAATTTTTATTTTATTATGTTTGATAATGTCCAATTTACCAACTTTTCCTTTTGTGAAGTCTAAGGACTTTTTGCCTAGCTTTAGATACTGAAGACTTTTTCCTATTCTAAAAGTTTTGTAATTTTACATTTAAGTCCGTGATCCATTTTGAGTTAATTTTTGTATAAGCAATGAGACTTGGGTTGAAATACATTTATTTGCCTATGGAAGTCCACTTGCTCCAGCACCGTTTGTTGAAAAGTATGTCTTTCCTTCACTGAATTGCTTTTGCACCTTTGTCGAAAGTCACTTGGGCATATTTGTGTAGGTCTATTTCTGGGTCTTCTGTTCCATTTGTCTCTATCCCTTCACCAGTACCACATACTTTTGATGACCAATGATATAATAAGTCTTGAAGTTGGGTAGAATGATTCTTTTACAAAATAGTTTTAGCTCTTCTAGTTCCTTTGCCTTTCCATATAAATTTTAGAATAATTTTACCTATATCTACAAAAAGTCTTGCTGGAATTTTTATAGGAATTATGTTAAACATATATCAATTTGGGGAGAATTGACATTTTTCTGTATTGAGTCTTCCAATCCATGAATATGGTATATCTCTCTGTATATTTAGATTTTGCTTGATTTTTTTGATCAGTGTTTCATAGTTTTTAGCATATAAGTCCTATACTTGTTTTGTTAGATTTACTCCTAAGTATTTCATTTTACAAGTAATTATAAATGGTATTATATTTTTAATTTCAGCATCCACATGTTCATTGCTAGTATATAGAAATACAGTTGACTTTTGTATGTTTATTTTCTGTCCTGTGATCTTGCTGAACTCACTAGTTCTATTTCCCCGTAGAGTCCTTGGGATTTTCTGTGTAGACAATCATGTCACTGACAAATAGGAAAATTTTATTTATTCCTTTCTGATCTGTATGTCTTTTATTTCCTCTTCTTCTATGGACTAGAACTTTCAGCACTATGTTAATTTAAGAGTGGTGAGAGTGGACATCCTTACCTTGTTCCTGATCTTAGGAGGAAGCATTTGGTCATTTACCAGTAGGTGTAATGTTTGCTGTAGGATTTTCATAGATGTTCTTTATAAAATTGAGGAAGTTCCCATCTATTCCTGTTTTTCTGGGAGTTTTTATCATGAATGTCGAATTTTGTCAAGGTCTTTTTCTGTATTGATTGATGAGATTATGTAGACTTATCTGTTCTTCAGTTTGTTAATATGGTAGATTACATTGGTTGAATTTCAAATATTAAAACAGGCTTGGATCCTTGCAATAAACCCCACTTGGTCATGGTGTAGAATGATTTTTTAGATTACTAAATTCTATTTGCTAATATTCTGTTAAGGATCCCTGAATCTATTTTCTAGTTTTGTTTCCTATTGTTTTTGTCTGATTTTTGTATTAGGGTAATACTAGCTTTATAAATGAATTGAAACTATTCTCTCCTTTTCTAATGTCTGAGATTGTGTAGAATTGGTCTCAATTCTTCTTTAAACATTTGGTAGAATTCTTCAGTAAAACCATCTGGGTCTGGAGATTTCTTTCTTTCCTCTTTTTGAATTTTAAAATTATGAATTCAGTGTCCTTAACGGTAATAGGCATATTCAAATTATTTCATAATGGATGAGTTGTAATAGTTTGTGTTTTTCAATTTACTGGTACATTTTGCCTATGCCATCAAATTTATATGTGTAGGGTCATACATAGTATTCCCTTATTGTCCTTTTGGTATCTGCAGGGTTTGTAGTGACATCTTTTTCACTCCTAACATTGGTAATTTGTATCTTCTTTTTTCTTTGTCTCTCTTGCTAGAACTTTGTTAATTTCATTGATCTTTTCAAGAACCAGCTCCTTGTTTCACTGATTTTCTGTAATGATTTTCTGTTTTCAATTTCATTGATTTTTGCTCTTATCCATATTACTTCCTTCTGCTTGCTTTGGCTTTATTTTCTATTCTTTTTCTAGGTTCTTGAGGTGAGAGCTTTGATTATTGTTTTGAGAATTTCCCTCTTTTCTAATGTATGCTTTTAGTGCTATAAATTTCCCTCTTAGCATTGTTTTAGCTGTGTCCCACAAATTTTGAAATGTTGTATTTTCATTTTCATTCAGTTCAATGTATTTTTAAAATTTCCCTTGAGATTTTATCTTTGACCCATGGATAATTCAGAAGCATCTTAATTTCCAAGTGTTTGGAGGTTTTCCTGTTATCTTTCTGCCATCAATTTCTAGTTTGATTTCATTGTGGTCAGAAAACACAGTCTGTCTGATTTCATTTCCTTTAAATTTGTTGAGGTTTGTATTTTGGTCCATGTTATGATATATCTTGGTGTATGTTCCGTAGGCACTTGAAAAGAATGTGTATTCTGCTGTTGTTGGGTTGGGTGATCCATAAATGTGACTTAGATCCTGTTGGTTGATAGTGTTGTTGAGTTCTTTCATATCCTTGTTGACTCCTTTCTAATGATTCTCTTTGGTTATTTTAAAATATGAACTTACTGATACTACTACCACTACTGAGTTGATTTAATTAACTGCTTATTATACGCCAAGCACTCTGTTAAGTCCTTTACAAGAATTATATAATTTAATCCTCCCAATAAACCAGTGTGTCACATATTATTAATACTGAAGTTCAGAGAGGTTAAACGACTTGCCCACCAAGGTCATATAGCTAGTAAATGGCAGAGCTGGCATTCCAACCCAGGGCTGTCTGACTACTAAATGTGTGCATGTAACCTCTGTGCAATCTGCTGTTCTATCAGGATTTAGGACTCGATGAGTTTTCTTCCAGTTCACATTTGAGTAAGGATGCAAACATTATAGTGGTGGCTGTGGGAAAAGTCCCACCAAAGTATGGTTGGCAGCCTCCCCAGTGATTCCCACTTCTTGGCATTCATGCTCTTGTGTAATGCCCTCCCCTTGAATACAGTCTGGACCTAGTGACTCATTTCTAATGGACAGAATATGGCAAAAGTGATGGGGGGATGTCACTTCTGAAATTAGGTTACAAAGAGACTGTGGTTTCCATCTTGGGCCTGTTCACGCTCTCTCCCTCTCATCTGCTCTGACGGCAGCCAGGTACTGGGTTGTGAGCTGTCCTATGGCGATGCCCACGTGGCAAGGAACTGATGTCTCTGGCTTACAGCCCTGGGGGACCTGAGGCTGCCAGCAGCCACATGAGTGAGCTCAGAAACAGATCCCCCATACAAGCCTTGAGATGGCCAAAGCTCCAGCTGACACCTTGACTGTGCCTTGTGAGAGACCCTTAGCCAGAGGCACCCAGCTAAGCTGTGCTTGGATTGCTGACCCACAGAAACTATCAAGTAATAGATGTTTGTTGTTTTAAGTTGTTGAATTTGGGGGAAAACACCAAGAGAGAGAGAAAACAAAGGAAAGAAGCCAAAATTTTGGCTTCTGACACCATCCCCTTCTTTGGGGGTTGAAATTCCAGGGAAATCAAGAGATGGTAGAAAAGACTGCCAGATTGGAGTAAAACATGTAAGAAAAGGGAACCTGGGTCCTTGTTCACCACGTGTCTTTCTGAGAGGTCTCATGTGCCAACGAGGGGCAAAGGCAGAAGGAGACAATCAGCAGTGTGGTGTGTGTCAGCCAAGAGAGGGCTTGACATAGCCTCTTAGGGTCTCCTGGGAGAAAGAGCCTTGAGATTCCCTGGTGCCCCCAGAGGTGCCATGGAAATTAGAGGAGTTGAGAGCCTGGGAGCCTGTCTTGGGATTTTGGTGGTGGAGGGGAGGTGACCTCTGGAAGGGACACTGCCTGGAGCCCCTCTTGGACCAGACACCCCCTGCCATCTGTGGATGGCAGGATTTAACCAGGGACTTAGTGTATAAGATATGATGCTTCAATGCTGGGCAGACTTAAGGTTACCTAAATCTTTGAAGTCCCCATTCCCTCTGGCCCCAACACCGCCATTCTATGGGAACAGGGGCTTCAAGCCAAGATGAGAACGTTTCTTACAAGCCTGTGATGCTATCACCAGTCATTGCTATCATGTGGCAGCCCCATTGCTTCCACAAGGACACTGGAACCAGTGACCCGTAGGCCTCCTTTTTTTCCACTTCTGTTGCTTCCCTGACTCAGATGGGAAATGTTCCTGATTAAATGGAGGGGTAAGTGACAGCCATAAACAGCAAGAGTAAGAGAGGTATGGAAAGGGTAGCAGAGGCCCAGAAATAGACTCATCTGTGTGCTTGAAGTTGGCTTGGTGCAGGAGGGAGGAGAAGCCTTTCCTCACTCAGCTTTGGTGAAATGGAGCCTATTCTTTTTTAAGTTTTTTTTAATTTTTAAAGAAATTTTTTGGCTGCGTTGGGTCTTCACTGATGTGTGCGGGCTTTCTCTAGTTGCAGTGAGCGAGGGCTACTCTTCGTTGTGGTGCATGGGCTTCTCATTGTGGTGGCTTCTCTTGTTGAAGAGCATGGGCTCTAGGCGCACGGGCTTCAGTAGTTGTGGCATGCGGGCTCAGTAGTTGTGGCACGTGGGCTTAGCTGCTCTGTGGCATGTGGGATCTTCCTGAACCAGCACTCGAACCCATGTCCCCTGCCTTGGCAGGTGGATTCTTAACCACTGCGCCACCAGGGAATTCCCTGGAGCCTAATCTTAATTGATGCTTCTTGCTCTTGCTCCAAAATGAACTACCCTCAACTGATAGTCACCATACATGCCTGTTCCTTTTTCTGTGGTTACACTGTGTCCTCCTCTTCCTTGGAAATTTAGCTTGGGTTCTAGGGCTGCTGTGTATGGCTGTACAGATTGTGCACTGCAAAAGTCCAAGTGGTACCATATCCTTAGGAGATGAACTGTAAGTAATCTCCCAGAAATCTTTCCATATCATAACCACTGGATTCTCACACTCCCATTCATTCACAAATAACTGAAGCACTATTAAGTGCCAAGTGTTGTTCTAGGTACTGGGGATTTGGCAATGAACAAGATAAATAGAGTTTCTGCCTTTGGCATTAGTATAGGAAGAGAGAGACAATTACCACATGAACAAATAAAGTAAATTTAGGTGTTATAAAGAAGTTGCACATGTGGGGGTGAGGTAAAATGTTTGGGAGATACATTCTTATGTTCTACAATAATACACTGGACCATAGACTATAAACAATAGATGTTCTATTCTTAACCATTTTGCCCCTTTTCCTTTTGAAACTCAAGACAGCAGACAATATGTTGTATGTATACAATGGATATTTAATGCAAGGTGGTAGAGTTAACAATTTGTTAGCTTTTGCATTTATCCTACCGGGATGAAATGGTATTTTAAGAGAATATGAATTGCTCAATGTGCTGAGTGGGAATAGTTTGAAAATTTTATTATTACATTATAAAATTAAGAATACTTTTGTGGGTTTGGTTGTGGTAGAGAGGCAGATTTTACAAATTAATACAGTATTGACTTTTTAAAAACTATATTTATTTATTTTTGGTTGCATTGGGTCTTTGTTGCTGCACGCAGGCTTTCTCTAGTTGTGGAGAGTGGGGGCTACTCTTTGTTGCGGTTGCGCGGGCTTCTCGTTGCGGTGGCTTCTCTTGTTGTGGAGCACGGGCTCTAGGTGCGCGGACTTCAGTAGTTGTGGCTCGTAGCCTCAGTAGTTGTGGTTCTCAGGCTCTGGAGCGTAGGCTCAGTAGCTGTGGCGCACGGGCTTAGTTGCTCCGCGGCATGTGGGATCTTCCCAGACCAGGACTTGAACCCGTGTCCCCTGCATTGGCAGGTGGACTCTCAACCACTGCACCACCAGGGAAGCCCCCCAGTATTGATATTTGTGGGGCATATTTTCTAAGACTAGGAGAGCCTTCAAAATAATAAACCTTACTAGGTCACATAATTTTCCCATAAAACATAGTGAAATATAACTGAAATATTTAAATATCTTTTGTATCCTTAATGGTTTTCTATGAGTAATTTGTAGGGGTTTTTTTCTGGCTAAGAACCTTCCTTCCCTTAGACTTCTTCACTGTTATTACCAGTACTAGTCGTTGGCTTTTTTTAGGAGTCTTTAAAAAAAAATACTAAGAAGTGGGCTTCCCAGGTGGCACAGTGGTTTAGAGTCCGCCTGCCGATGCGGGGGACGTGGGTTCGTGCCCCGGTCCGGGAAGATCCCACATGCCGCGGAGCGGCTGGGCCTGTGAGCCGTGGCAGCTGAGCCTGTGCGTCTGGAGCCTGTGCTCCGCAACGGGAGAGGCCACAGCAGTGAGAGGCCCGCGTACCGCAAAAAAAAAAAAAAAAAAATACTAAGAAGTAAAGGTTATAAAAAACCATGAAAGTCATTGCATTCTTGACAGTAGAAAAATATCAGAACATATGAAGATGTTCATCCATGAGGTTGGCCCACTCTTGGGATAAGAACCCCCTCAATACACTAGCCTTAGAGGGCTTATGACTTAAATGAAGCCTTCAGAAAATGAGAAATCACCATGAATCATCAACCATTAGAGTCACTGAAAAGTACTGAAACAGAGAATGTTAAATGCACAGATGCTAAAGGTCTTTGGTGTCTAAATCACAGATCCATAGCAGGAGGGCAAAATGCAGTCACTTGCTCATCTCTTTATTGCTGTAGCATACATGAGATCATTTTGATGGAGAAGACAAGAGAATATCACACGAGAAACTGTCTGGAACACCATAAATTGGATTTGTAGCCTTTTGCTATATATCAGCTACTATGGTTGGTTCCTAATTTGTCACGAATTCATAAACGCTCTGAATCTCAGGTCCTTTCTCTTTAATGAGGGTTGGTAATTCCCACCTCCAAGGGCAGAGCTGAAGATAAACAGAGCCAGGGTTTTGAGAGGCCTTCATAAACATAGAAGAAACCCACAAAATCACGGTGTTACTGTCATTCCATCAGATATCGCTGGCTTCACATTCCCAGTTTTGTTCCTTGAGCAGAATAAAAACACTGGCTAGTGAGAATGGACACTCTGTAAAGGGTTTAACTTACTTCTTTTACAAACCACTGACAAAAGGCAGGACCAATCCATTCTCTTGCATGAATACCGCAGTCTATCCAGACAGCTCTTTTGTAAGCTCGTGATCTTCTGCCCAGCTGAAAACAAGAGTATTCACAGTAACCAATGCAGTCTTTTATTTTTGGATTGACTGACCAGCATAATTTAATATGGTTTCAGCATAATACTTCACTAGAGTTGGGTTCATTAAGTAACCCATAAAAAAGACAGATTTCCTATCGATTTCAGAAGTCCAGGCTTGTTTATGCAGAAAGAATAAATTTATTGTCTTAATTACGAATCAGAGAAGTAGAAAATACACAAGGAAAATGCAATTGCTTAAATAGGCTTTCTTCTCCATTTTCATATAATATGTGACTTAAGTAAGAAGCTAATTTTTTCCCTCCCTCTCCCTCATCCTTGCCCTGTTTCTCTCCACTGCCTTCCCCATGCAGGGAATCAGACGTATTCCCAAGCAATATCTATTAAAGAAATAGCTATGCCTTATATGTAGAGAAAGTCAAATTTTATTACAATACAAAAGGGAAACACAAAATGATTTGTAGAGTCAAGTGACAGACTTTTCTTTATTATCCTATTATATCAATTTCATTTATAATACGGTTTCTAACCCAGTTATCAGTTGATGGCTTTTGACATGATAGGGGATCTAGTTTTCATTCATTCATTAATTCACTCAACTAATGCTTTAGGAAATCCTTTTTAATGTCAGACACAGTGCTTGGCCTTGGAGATTCAGAGATGAGAAGACAAGGAATTTATACGGTAGTAGGGGAGGGCAGACACACGAGCAATTAATCATTATAATGTGAATATATGTAAGTTACTTTGGCAACTCGGGGGCTATGTCTCATTTCCCTGTGGAGCAAAAGAGGAGCCCTTGAAGAGTTGAGCAAGACTTGAAGCTTGCCCGGCAGGCAAATGGAAGAAGGCATCTCAAGCTTGGAAGAGAATCTGAGCGCACCGTGTTTGAGCAGCTGCTTCTGGGGTATGAGGAAAGAATGGCAGATGAAGCTGGACACAGAGGCAGAAGACACATGAAATTCCTGGATACTAAGTAACAGAGATAAGGCTTCATCCTGTATTCCATGGGAGGTGTGTGTGTGTAGATGGACGAGAGGGTAGAGGATGGGGACTCACAGGGAAGTTCAGTCCTGAGGCTGCTGTGACTGCAATAGTCCAGGGAGAACAGATCCAGAAACAAGCTAGGGCAATAGCAGTGAGGCCAAGAAAAGAGGTTTTGACAAATCCAAAAGTTAGAAGAAAGAATTGTCAGTTCTTCATGTTAGATTTAAATAAGTGATGAGAATAAAGGAGAGGAATTCAGGATGGTTCATGTTTCCTGACCGGAGCACGGCACTGCCATCCTGAGTCTGAGGTGCTTTGGTGAGTATCGAGATGATGATGGCAAGGTGGCAATGAGCTATGAACGTCCACTAAGTACCAGGGAGCAGACTCCACTGAACAGAAAAGTCTGGAATGACTGTTGAAACCATGGGGTGGATGTGCCCATCCAGGCAGGGTGGGGAGAGGGAGAGCACAGCTGAGGAGGGAATCCTGGGGCCACCAGCATGTAAGGAAAGAACAAGGGGAGAGGAGCCATTGGAGGAGACCTGAGGGGATGGTCTGAGACGAGAGGAGAACCAAGTAGGGGTCATCACAGATGTTTTAGAGGTGTTGTGAGGGCAAAGGCCAGGGAGTCAAGGTCTGAATGGTTGCTGAGGAAGTAGAGACAGTGATGCAGGGAAATCTTTTTAGATCTTTGGCAGAGAAGAGATGGCTCAGTGGCTGAAAGAGAACGCAGGCTCAAGGGCTGGGAATGACGTATACCTTCTTACACATTTCTGTAGTTTTGCACTGGTTCATTGTAAGCAGCACCAACTCACAAATAATGTTGGTCATTATTTTTGAAGTGCATAAATACTGTTTTAGAAACAGTATTCTTTGGAATACTCAATGGCAAAAATTAAATATGGCTCAAAAACCTAAGGGGGGAAATTTTTTCTTAAATTACCAGATGAGGTTAAATATGAGACACGATGAAATGCCATTTCGTTTCTTTTCCCCATAAGTCAAAGCTGAAAACGACGAATGTTTAGTAAATATTTAGTTACTAATTTCTTATTTTTACCTTTAAAACAAAAAGAGATCTTCCCTCATATGATTTTCCAATAGAGAACATGTGAATGAGGCCTGAATGAGTTTTATTCAAATGATGCATCCAATTCTGAATCTAAAAGCAAGTAAATGAAAACCACGTCAGACTCTCACAATCATGGAGCTTTTAGTAAACAAAAGAGAACGAAAAGACAACAGTGGGTTAGGAACTCAAAGAAGCATATGTGGAGCATAAGATTGAAGGATAAACCAATTTTATTGTTTTAATTTTCTTCAGGACACAAAATTACATTTTATTTTCTGCTTTTATGAATAGTTGTTTTATGTCTTTATATTGTTCCCCTTTTAAAGCATACCTTCTACTGCTCTTTGTCATTAACATCTTAATGGCAGAATTTTACAGAAAACTAATCAATGTGTTCTGGGTCCTTTTTGAGAAATCCAAATTTATTTCCATTTGCCCCCAACATTTAGAGGAAAAGAAAGAAAGCAGATTCAGGAAAACCATCCCTACTATTTGAAAGTGTTTATTAAAGTCCTCTATATGGCAATTTGCCACTGAACAGAAGGTGCTAAGAAAAAGGCATTATCTTTTTGCATTTAAGGTTTATTCTACCCAGCCTCACATTGGAGGGCATACTCTGAATAATTTCCCAAGTAATAGCGATACATTTGCATTGATCCATTCACACACATTTATCTGTCATCGGGGAAAGTTATATTTGAGATGGATAAAGAAGGCACTTAGAAAGATGGGTGACATTTCTGACTTGAAGCCCAATAAAGGAGTAAGGAAATCACAGAAAAGTGTCCCTCTGTTCCATGATGTGAAAGAGTCTGTTCTAAAAAAAAAACCAAAAAACAGATTTTCCTTTCTTTCTATCCCTATTTAATCTAATGAGCAGGATACACAAACACACATACATTTACATATCTATATTAATATATTTTTAAATTTTGACTTTTTTTTCTAGTGCACGTTAATAGCAAGTATGTCAAGTTATCTAAATGTCTAATCTTAACTTGACATATCTAATATGTCAAGTTATCTAAATCCTTTCCATTGCTGGTAACTTCATGCTTCTAAAAAGTATGTTAAAAACAGGAAATATGTAGAAATAATTTTGAAAGGAAAGTTGTTATCAAGAGAACCAAAAATTCTCTTAAGAATATAACAGGATCTCATTTGTTCTATGACTGGCATTCCTGTGCTCAATTCAGGGGAAGAATGAAAAAATGTATGTACTCATCTATTTAAGTCATTCTGTCAACAGCTATCTATTTGGAAGTCTCTCTTTGCTTGCCCTGCAGATACAGTGGTGAACAAGAAAGCAATGGCTTGTGCCCATGGCCCTTTCAGCTTATTAGGAGAGAAAGGCATTAATCAAATAATCATACAATAACATAACCAACAACTATGATAGGTATCACATCCATGTACTATGGGTGCAAGTAGTGCTCTGGGGGTTGAGAGGAGGGAGTTCTGACCCCATCTGGGGTAGCAGAAACAGCTCTCTTCTTGCTTAAACTGAGATTTGAAGAATAACTAGTTGTTGCTCAGATGTACAGTAGTGGCAGTGGGGATGGGTCCTTGTATTTCTCAGATACAGTCAATAACAGCAAGCTAACAGACCCTGAGGTGCCACAAATGAAGCTTGGTTTTGGGGAGGTCTCAAATATGCAGAGGGTATGGGGCAAACATCAAAGTTCACTCTACCCCTCAACCAAACCATTGCCCTCAAAGTCTGGCTAGCTCTACCGTCCATGCATTTTTTAATTAGGGTGTTTATAACCGTAATTACAGTCAGCCCTCCACATCTGGGGATGCAGAACCATTGGATACCAAGGGCTGACTGTACTACGCCATTGTACACAAGGGACTTGAGTATCCATGATTTTGGTATCTGTAGGGGGTCCTGGACCCAATGCCCTTCGAATACTAAGGGGCGACTGTATAGCAGCTTTACTGCACTCTCCATTGAACTTCCCCTGTCCATTGTAGGGGTGGGTTGGATAAAGCAGGTGAAATTAAAATTTTGCTGCTACCTATATAGTGTAAAAGGCTTAATGGAAGAGAACTGAGGTGCCTGGGCAACGTAAGAGCTGTACGTATTCTTCATATAGCCTCTGCCTCTGTCCTTATGCTTCTCTCCCAATCCTGAGACTTAAATGATAAAGCTGCACTTGTAAAAAAAAAAAAAAAAAGCAACATAAGGTCCTTTGATTACATACTTCTTCTAAGGAGTGATAAACTTCATAATTATATCCAGAGACGGATCTTCGACTTCTCTGGGTTGGCAAACTGCTTCCCTTTTCCAGCACTTTCTGAAGATCTTCCATGAGGATCCTGGATTTGAAATGATAGACGTGATGAAAATTAAATGGAAATAATACAAAAATCAGTCAATATCAAAAGAAAATCATGCATCTGTGAAAAGGACAGTGAAGGAAAAAAGGACAGTGAAGATTGACACTTCTAAAAACACCAAATGTTGGGAAGATGTTCTTTTTCAGAAAATAAAAACTGTTAAATAAATGATATAATGAATATAAAATAAAAAATTATAGGCAGGTGTTCCCAAGTAATGAGCCTAATAATAACTACCATTGATTGAGCAGTTACAAGAACTGAATGATGGCGTGGGAACACATATTTACTGAGCACCTATCAGGTGGCAGGCACTGTGCTGTGTATTTTACACGAGCTTAGTTAATAACCCTATGAGGTTAGACTTTCTTGTTATCTCTATTTTACAAATGGGGAAACTGAGCCTCAAAAGGGTTAAGAACCTGTCAATATCACTCTTCCAGTGAGCACAGAGCCAGAATTGGAACTTGGAATGTGAAGCCAAGTTCCAGGCTTTAGACTCAGGTCCGGTGTGACATTATGAAAAATGAAGCACGACAAGCTCCTCCACTCCTTTGCCACATCCTCCTGTTCAGCTGCTTCTACCTGTTCCCATGGCTTTTGTCACTGAACTTTTGTCATGTTGTCATCTGGCACACTTGACCCAAGACTCAGAAAAGGGAAAGAAAGAAACTACAATACTCAAGAGGAAATGGAAGAAATACCTAGAGTCGGAAAAAGCTAATTTCACTGCCTACCAGTATCAATGACACCAAGAGAAGACAAGCTTAGGTAATCAAAGTGAATGCATTTGGAAATTGAAGGCCGAGGCCAGGGTGAGGGATTCGAGTCACTGAAATATATGGAACCAGCTGGACTGGTGTTATTATATTTTTTAATTTTTTTTTTATACAGCAGGTTCTTATTAGTCATCAGTGTTATACACATCAGTGTATACATGTCAATCCCAATTGCCCAATTCAGCACACACACCACCATCCCCACCCCCCTCCAGTTTTCCCCCCTTGGTGTCCATACGTTTGTTCTCTACATCTGTGCCTCAACTTCTGCCCTGCAAACCAGTTCATCTGTACCATTTTTCTAGATTCCACATACATGAATTAATATACGATATTTGTTTTTCTCTGACTTACTTCACTCAGTATGACAGTCTCTAGATCCATCCACGTATCAACAAATGACTCAATTTTGTTCCTTTTTATGGCTGAGTAATATTCCATTATATATATGTACCACAACTTCTTTATCCATTCGTCTGTCGATGGGCATTTAGGTTGCTTCCATGACCTGGCTATTGTAAATAGTGCTGCAATGAACATTGGGGTGCATGTGTCTTTTTGAATTATGGTTTTCTCTGGGTATATGCCCAGTGGTGGGATTGCTGGGTCATATGGTAATTCTATTTTTAGTTTTTTAAGGAACCTCCATACTGTTCTCCATAGTGGCTGTATCAATTTACATTCCCACCAACAGTGCAAGAGGGTTCCCTTTTCTCCACACCCTCTCCAGCATTCGTTGTTTGTAGATTTTCTGACGATGCCTATTCTCACTAGTGTGAGGTGATACCTCATTGTAGTTTTGATTTGCATTTCTCTAATAATTAGTGATGCTGAGCAGCTTTTCATGTGCCTCTTGGCCATCTGTATGTCTTCTTTGGAGAAATGTCTATTTAGGTCTTCTGCCCATTCTTTGATTGGGTTGTTTCTTTAATATTGAGCTGCGTGAGCTGTTTATATATTTTAGAGATTAATCCTTTGTCTGTTGATTCGTTTGCAAATATTTTCTCCCATTCTGAGGGTTGTCTTTTTATCTTGTTTATGGTTTCCTTTGCTGTGCAAAAGCTTATAAGTTTCATTAGGTCCCATTTGTTTATTTTTGTTTTTACTCTAGGAGGTGGATCAAAAAAGATCTTGCTGTGATTTATGTCAAAGAGTGTACTTCCTATGTTTTCCTCTAAGAGTTTTATAGTGTCCAGTCTTACATTTAGGTCTTGAATCCATTTTTTTTTTTTTTTTTTTTTTTTTGCGGTACACAGGCCTCTCACTATTGTGGCCTCTCCCATTGCGGAGCACAGGCTCCGGACATGGAGGCTCAGTGGCCATGGCTCACGGGCCTAGCTGCTCCATGTCCCCTGCATCAGCAGGTGGACTCTCAACCACTGTGCCACCAGGGAAGCCCTCGAATCCATTTTGAGTTACTTTTGTGTATGGTGTTAGGGAATGCTCTAATTTCATTCTTTTACATGAGCTGTCTAGTTTTCCCAGCACCACTTATTGAAGAGACTGTCTTTTCTCCATTGTATATCCTTGCCTCCTTTGTCATAGATTAGTTGACCATGGGTGCGTGGGTTTATCTCTGAGCTATCTATCTTGTTCCATTGATCTATGTTTCTGTTTTTGTGCCAGTACCATATTGTCTTGATTACTGTAGCTTTATAGTATAGTCTGAAGTCAGGGAGTCTGATTCCTCCAGCTCTGTTTTTTTCCCTCAAGACTGCTTTGGCTATTCGGGGTCTTTTGTGTCTCCATACAAATTTTAAGATTTTTTGTTCTAGTTCCGTAAAAAATGCCATTGGTAATTTGATAAGGATTGCATTGAATCTGTAGATTGCTTTGGGTAGTAGAGTCATTTTCACAATGTTGATTCTTCCAATCCAAGAACATGTTATATCTCTCCATCTGTTGGTAACATCTTTAATTTCTTTCATCAGTGTCTTACAGTTTTCTGCATACAGGTCTTTTGTCTCCCTAGGTAGGTTTATTCCTAGGTATTTTATTCTTTTTGTTGCAGTGGTAAATGGGAGTGTTTCCTTAATTTCTCTTTCAGATTTTTCATCATTAGTGTATAGGAATGCAAGAGATTTCTGTGCATTAATTTTGTATCCTGCAACTTTACCGAATTCATTGATTAGCTCTAGTTTTCTGGTGGCATTTTTAGGATTCTCTATGTATAGTATCATGTCATCTGCATACAGTGACAGTTTTACTTCTTCTTTTCCAATTTGTATTCCTTTTATTTCTTTTTCTTCTCTGATTGCCGTGGCTAGGACTTCCAAAACTGTGTTGAATAATAGTGGCAAGAGCGGACATCCTTTTCTTGTTCCTGATCTTAGAGGAAATGCTTTCAGTTTTTCACCATTGAGAACGATGTTTGCTGTGGGTTTGTCATACATGGCCTTTATTATGTTGAGGTAGGTTCCCTCTATGCCCACTTTCTGGAGAGTTTTTAATCATAAATGGGTGAATTTTGTCAAAAGCTTTTTCTGCATCTATTGAGATGATCATATGGTTTTTATTCTTCAATTTGTTAATGTGGTGTATTGATTTGCGTATATTGAACAATCCTTGCATCCCTGGGATGAATCCCACTTGATCATGGTATATGATCCTTTTAATGTGCTGTTGGATTCTGTTTGCTAGTATTTTGTTGAGGATTTTTGCATCTATGTTCATCAGTGATATTGGCCTGTAGTTTTCTTTTTTTGTGACGTCTTTGTCTGGTTTTGGTATCAGGGTGATGGTGGCCTCGTAGAATGAGTTTGGGAGTGTTCCTTCCTCTGCAATTTTTTGGAAGAGTTTGAGAAGGATGGGTGTTAGCTCTTCTCTAAATGCTTGATAGAATTCACCTGTGAAGCCATCTGGTCCTGGACTTTTGTCTGTTGGACGATTTTTAATCACAGTTTCAATTTCATTACTTGTGATTGGTCTGTTCATATTTTCTATTTCTTCCTGGTTCAGTCTTGGAAGGTTATACCTTTCTAAGAATTTGTCCATTTCTTCCAGGTTGTCCATTTTATTGGCATAGAGTTGCTTGTAGTAGTCTCTTAGGATGCTTTGTATTTCTGTGGTGTCTGTTTTAACTTCTTTTTAATTCCTAATTTTGTTGATTTATGAGTCCTCTCCCTCTTTTTCTTGATGAGTCTGGTTAATGGTTTATCAATTTTCTTTATCTTTTCAAAGAACCAGCTTTTAGTTTTATTGAGCTTTGCTATTGTTTTGTTTCTATTTCATTTATTTCTGCTCTGATCTTGATGAGTTCTTTCCTTCTGCTTACTTTGGGTTTTGTTTGTTCTTCTTTCTCTAGTTCCTTTAGGTGTAAGGTTAGATTGTTTGAGATTTTTCTTGTTTCTTGAGGTGGGCTTGTATAGCTATAAACTTCCCTCTTAGAACTGCTTTTGCTGCATCCCATAGGTTTTGGATAGTCGTGTTTTCATTGTCATTTGTCTCTAGGTATTTTTTGACTTCCTCTTTGATTTCTTCAGTGATCTCTTGGTTATTTAGTATCGTACTGTTTAACCTCCATGTGTTTGTGTTTTTTATGTTTTTTTTTTCCTGTAATTCATTTCTAATCTCATAGTGTTGTGGTCAGAAAAGATGCTTGATATGATTTCAATTTTCTTAAATTTACTGAGGCTTGATTTGTGAGCCAAGATGTGATCTATCCTGGAGAATGTTCCATGCGCGAGAAGAAAGTGTAATCTGCTGTTTTTGGATGGAATGTCCTATAAATATCAATTAAATCTATCTGGTCTATTGTGTCATTTAAAGCTTCTGTTTCCTTATTTATTTGCATTTTGGATGATCTGTCCATTGGTGTGAGGTGTTAAAGTCCCCCACTATTATTGTATTACTGTCGATTTCCTCTTTTATAGCTCTCAGCAGTTCCTTACGTATTGAGGTGCTCCTATGTTGGGTGCATATATATTTATAATTGTTATATCTTCTTCTTGAATTGATCCCTTGATCATTATGTAGTGTCCTTCCTTGTCTCTTGTAACATTCTTTATTTTAAAGTCTATTTTATCTGATATGAGTATAGCTACTCCAGCTTTCTTTTTTTTTTTTTTCTTTTGATTTCCATTTGCGTGGAATATCTTTTCCCATCCCCTCACTTCCAGTCTGTATGTGTCCCTAGGTCTGAAGTGGGTCTCTTGTAGACAGCATATATATGGGTTATGTTTTTGTATCCATTCAGCGAGCCTGTGTCTTTTGGTTGGAGCATTTAATCCATTCACATTTAAGGTAATTATTGATATGTATGTTCCTATTACCATTTTCTTAATTGTTTTGGGTTTGTCTTTTTAGGTCCTTTTCTTCTCTTGTGTTTCCCACTTAGAGAAGTTCCTTTAGCATTTGTTGTAGAGCTGGTTAGGTGGTGCTGAATTCTCTTAGCTTTTGCTTGTCTGTAAAGCTTTTGATTTCTCCTTTGAATCTGAATGAGATCCTTGCTGGGTAGAGTAATCTTGGTTGTAGGTTCTTCCCTTTCATCACTTTAAGTATATCATGCCACTCCCTTCTGGCTTGTAGAGTTTCTGCTGAAAAATCAGCTGTTAACCTTATGGGAGTTCCCTTGTATGTTATTTGTCATTTTCCCCTTGCTGCTTTCAGTAATTTTTCTTTGTCTTTAATTTTTGCCAATTTGATCACTATGTGTCTTGGCATGTTTCTCCTTGCGTTTATCCTATATGGGAGTTGCTGTGCTTCCTGGACTTGGGTGGCTATTTCCTTTCCCATATTAGGGAAGTTTTTGACTATAATCTCTTCAAATATTTTCTCTGGGCCTTTCTCTTTCTCTTCTTCTGGGACCCCTATAATGAGAATGTTGTTGCGTTTAATGTTGTCCCAGAGGTCTCTTAGGCTGTCTTCATTTCTTTTCATTCTTTATTCTGTTCTGCAGCAGTGAATTGCACCATTCTGTCTTCCAGGTCACTTATCCATTCTTCTGCCTCAGTTATTCTGCTATTGATTCCGTCTAGTGTAGTTTTCATTTCAGTTATTGTATTGGTCATCTCTGTTTGTTTGTTCTTTAATTCTTCTAGGTCTTTGTTAAACATTTCTTGCATCTTCTTGATCTTTGCCTCCATTGTTTTTCCGAGGTCCTGGATCATCTTCACTATCATTATTGTGAATTTTTTTTCTGGAAGGTTGCCTATTTCCACTTCATTTAGTTGTTGTTCTGGGGTTTTATCTTGTTCCTTCACATGGTACATAGCCCTCTGCCTTTTCATCTTGTCTATCTTTCTGTGAATGTGGTTTTTATTCCACAGGCTGCAGGATTGTAGTTTTCTTGCTTCTGCTGTCTGCCCTCTGGTAGATGAGGCTATCTAAGAGGCTTGTGTAAGTTTCCTGATGGGAGGGACTGGTGGACTGGTGTTCTTGATGAGATCCCTGAGCTAGATATAGACTTGTCACCTCAGTACTCACCAGTCTCCTCTAACTAGAGCCATGAAGTAACAAGGTGCTCACTCCTTTACGTAAAGATGTTAAAGAGCCTCTCAGTGATTTTTCCTGGGTCTGGCAGGCAGCTAAAAAACTTCGCTTTCATATTTTATCTTTGCAAAGAACCTGTGGCGTGGTGGTTTCAGTGCCATTAAAAGAACGTGTAATGGCATTTTTAAAAGAGTTTCAAAGTTGACCTGTGTAAGTTACTTAGTAAAAAAAATTATCTTGAATTACTTGAATAAATACTTTTTGGTCCTCAAAGGAAGTAAATTTACTTAAGGTCATGTCGGGTGTAGGAAATTCCTTTTGATTTACTCATTTGTTATTTACCGAGGACCCACGGTAGACAAAGCACTTAATCTGGAATTTATCATCAGCTTACTGTTCTTTTTGTTTCAATTTTCAACCTTTAGAACTAGAAACATATTAAAAATCAAGGTAAGGTGTGGCACCACGTTGGTAAGTTCACTTGGTAGCTGCTTGCCATGGCTCAAAATATGAGTGGAGTTTAGATTGTCAGTCTGAATACGATCTGTATTAGTTCTTTCTTTCTTCCCCCAAAGAAAGGAGTTGCAGATGAAAGTAGGTTTGTATGGATTAAAGAACTTTACAGTATTGCCAGTGTGGGGGTAAAGAACCAAATGAACTTCTTCGTCAACATCCAATCTTCTTGTGTCGTGAGCGAATCTGGGGTGGTCAAGAAAAATGCGCGTTTGATTACGGCTGAGTTGGTTGGTTATAAACTGTCAACAAATTCCAGTTACAGTAGGCAATTTCCAGCTGTCTTTTCCTCGCCAGTACCATCTATCCATTTCTCCTGGCTACTTTTCTCTATTTCAAGAAAGTAAGGGGAAAAAAAAAATAGATTTGCCAAAGCCAGCAACCTACAGAAGAATCTCCTTCTGAATTTCCAGTTTAAAAAGATACATGAACACATACAAAAAAGTTTTCAAAATTATAAAAACCTTTATAGCACGTTTACAAAATTGAGCTCTAGTGTATTACTTTTGCATTATTTCCAAAATTGACAGACTTTCTAAATACTGGGTTGGCCAAAAAGTTCATTCGGGTTTTCCTGCAACATCAGGAAAATGTGAACAAACTTTTTGGCCACCCCAGTATAAACAAGCACAGATAACTTGTTTCTCCTCAAGGTAAGACCAATTCCTCATATTCATCACCAGAAAGTTCTGATGCTGATACATCTGCTTGTTTGGCAACTCTTGGTAGAACCATCACTGTACCCCTTAGAAAGCTAATATTTTTTCAGGAGTTTCAGTATGAAAAATTATGCTCCTTAATTGATTAGATCCTTAAGTCATTTGTCAACTGATAATGATAAACATATTACTAATCACATAACGAAATGAACTGTCAAAATAATTCTCATGGATAATTGCTCCTACAAAATATTTACCTTAATGTTTTCTAGTCAAGTTTGCTAGTGTTTTAACCGAAGTAAATGATGAGGTTTTTCAGTTTGAGGTTGTGGAATCACTCTAGTTGGGTATTAGTTTCTTTGATGAATCAACTCTTAAGCTTCTCAGTTTTAAAGTTTCCAAGTGCCCTAAATAGAGCTGGCCTTTGGATCCCCAGTATTTATCCATTCATTTAGGCCAGTGATTCTCAAGATGGCCTGCTTTAAAGTCACCCATGAGCTTTAAAAAATATGCCACACTGAGCCTTACTTAGACGAGAATCTCCTGTGCATAGGTATCGGGCCTTTCTTAAAAGCTCACCAGGTGATTTTAATATATTGTCAGGCTCAAATTTAGGCTAATTAATCTGGCAACTGATGGCTCTCAGTCCTCTTAGGTTCTATACTAGATAAAAGTGGAAGAGAGTATTAGAATACAGCTGGTCCTTGCTTCCTCTCTCCTCTCTTGAGTGTGTCTGCTGGATGTGGTCAACTGCCTCTCAGCATTTATGCCTATGCCCTCTTTGGACTTCCTGTGCTGAAAGGGCTGGGAAGCTGAAAAGTACTTTTCCTCGACTCTCTTACACCTGTGGTTCTGGGGACAAATCTGTGAACTCTGACAAGACAGGAAGTTAAGAACGAGGCAGAGACCATCTCCTGCTGCTGTTGCTGTGGCGTGTCGAGGTCGCAGAGGTGTGACTGTTCAGAGGCAGTCAGGTGGCTGGACTCAGAACTCCAGGGTCTAGTCACCAGCTTCCTGGCATGAGAGGCAATTATGGTAACGACAGTGGTGGCAGCAGTAGCACAGCAACAGCTTCCTGACTGCTGGGCTGTCACACCAGGTCTGCCTACTTGGTCCTTGTCAAGTAGGCAACTGGAAACCAGCAAGTTGACGAAAAGCCCATGAAATGGAACCTAAAATGGCTTTTTTTTTTTTTTTTTTTGGGTACGCGGGCCTCTCACTGTTGTGGCCTCTCCTGTTGCGGAGCGCAGGCTCAGCGGCCATGACTCACGGGCCCAGCCGCTCTGCGGCATGTGGTATCTTCCTGGACCGGGGCATGAACCCGCGTTCCCTGCATTGGCAGGCGGATTCCCAACCACTGCGCCACCAGGGAAGCCCCAAAATGGCTTTTTTGTAGTTTCTTAGTTCCTTATGGCTGATTATTATTTCTACCCCAATTGTATGTACTCCTAAAATAGCGACTCCTAGACCTATTAAGAACTTTCCAAGTGATGTCATCACTTAGTACAAAACCACCTCCCCAAAGCTTCCAGGGAGGAGAAGGGGTTGGTCAAAATTTGAAATTTTAAAGGTATTTAATTTTCAAAATGTTTTGAAATATTTTCAAATTCTTGAGAATTTTCAAATTCTCAAATTCTCAATATTTTCAAAATATTTTTATGGCAAAAGGAGTCATGTCATATCGATAAGGGGGCTGGATCACCTGGGGCCAGACACATGCGGTCACATAAAGATGACTATAACTATACGTTATGTACAGTTGTACAGAGTAAATGATCATCTTTTGAAAATACCCCTGGCTACAATAATAAAAGTCAATTAAAATGATCTCTACCTACCAGCCCCGTGGAACTTAACTGTTCTCTGTTATTATCCTGGGAACAACAAAATGAATGATTCTAAATGAGTGCTCTCCATGAGGAGACAACTGGTTTAAAACACTTGTTTGTTAGACTCTATTCTCTGTGGAATAAAGGGTGATATTTGATTCTGTATCAGTTCCACATGACCTATACTGAATGGCAGGAAATAGACACTTGTTAAAATAACTGGTATATTCTTTTCTTCCAAATAATAATTAATAACTGGTATATTCTTTTCTTCCAAACAATAATTAATGAAGCATGTGAGTTTTTACTGAGGACCTATAGATATATAAGCACTTCCCTGAAAGGCATTCAGAGAATCAAAGCATGCTTTCAAAGCTACAGCAATGACTAAAATGTGTTCAGTATGAACAAGAGTTTTATGCACAGCTTTGACTCTACCCTGTTCTAGAAACACAGATAAAATACCTTTCTGCAAAAAGCCTATAAGTATTTTAATAAGCCTGTAAATACGTCTCTGGCAGGTAGGTATTTGTGTGGACCAGGGAGGGGTGTCACAGCCCCTGTGCACCCCTTGGCCCAGCCTTCCACTGAGACTAGGGTTCTCACCATTGACTCAGAGCCATGAACCCTTCCCAGGCCTCGCCAGACATCATCAGGGATCTTTCTGCCAGTTTTGGCAGTACAACCACTTGCTGAAAAGTTGGAGTAGTTAAGGTTAGTCATTTCCAATCATGCCTCTCAGCCCTGAAATCCTAGGGTTCCAGACAAAAGGTAACTCACTCATTCCCTTCTCACTAATTCACTAGCCTGTGTTTCTCCCCCCCAGATCCTACACTGACTCTCCATCTCTTCACCACATCCTTTTGCCTTGTGCCTGTTGGAATCCCTCTTTGAGTGTAAATAAAATTCCTACATCCTCCAGTCTCTTCAGAGAACTCTCTCTTCTCATATTCTTGCCCCAGTAGAAACCAGACTTTCTCAAGGACACAGATTCTTCCGTGGCTGTCTCTTCTCCCACTTCTCTGACCACGGGGCCAGAAGGGAGGGAGGTCAGCATCCTCCTGGGCTCCCATTGGTGCTTCCCCATTAATCTTCTAACTTCCAGGAAAAGCTCATCCTCCCTTCAGCATCAGGCCATTCCTGGTTGCTTACCTCCAAGCTGGTATTTCCTGTCCCAGGAGTACGTTCTCTCCCCCCACCTCTAATCTAGCCATAAGCCAAGGAGATTCAAGACTGCTGGGATGGTTTGCTGGTGATTAAGCCCACTCATCCCATCCTTTCCTTTCCTTTCCTTTTCCTTTCCTATTTATAACATCTTTATTGGAGTATAATTGCTAGCCTACTCTTTCTTGACCGCATCAGCCTCAATGACCTCCACCCACCTCAGCCATCTCCTTCATTGCTACCCCTATAATCTTGTCACCAGCCATAAATGTTCTTCCCCAGAACTATTAACATCCAATAGCCTACACTTTATCAAAACTTCTTTCCTTCCAGTTTGTTGCCCTCACACCTGTTTTGAATATAAAGATCTTAATACCCTTGATTCTTCCGTCTTGTCCCATCATTCTTCCTAGACTCTCCTCCCTTCCTATCCAGACTAGACCCCATGGATGACTACTTGAGCTAGTCTCTCACTAGGAACCTCAACTTCCCTCCACCCTGATCTTTTTGTGGTCCTAACCAACAAAACCTCAACTCTGTATCAGTACTGCAATCTCTCTTCTCCGCAACAACCACTGTTATTGGTTCTTACCCCGATTTTTCTCTCACAACACTCTTTAACCCCTATTTCTTTACTCTGAGTAGATACATTTTGCTTCTCACTTCATCCAGATAATTTGGCTGTCAGTTATGATCTCTTTAAACTTGTTGACTCTCTTCTCCACAATCTTAACTAGATCCACAGTTACCTCTTTGGTCTTATAGGATAAGCTATCTTTCACTAGTGTTCAAACCCCCTCCCTCACCTGTACATTCTTTCCTGCATCATCAATGTCTCCTTCCTTGCTGGTCCTTCCCTTCAGCTTACAGGCCAAAATTGCCTCCTTACCCTAACATGCCGAGTCTCAAGCATCCGCTGACGTAGCAGCTTCCTGTAGTCGTTCCTCACTCTCTGCCTCTCTCCCTATTGTAACTTCTAAGAGTAGTAGAATAGTCTGCTCTCCTGTTCCATGTTCTCACCTCCTGTTCACTTTTCTGTCTTCTGCTCCTAACAATCTAATGCTACATTAGAGTTACCAGTGCAATTTCCATCATCAAATCCAAAGGGAACTGATCGATCGTTTTCTGGCAGGATATCACTGCAGCACTTGGTGCCACTGACATCCTTCCTCTCAAAAGGTTTTTGTTTCTTCTTTGACTCCTGCGACTATTTCCCACTTGTTCCATTCTTACTGCTTAACTATTCCTTAGAAAAACAAAAAACAAACCCTCAAAATATCCAAACCCATCTACTCAGTCACCACAGACAGAAGACTTGGAGTCATCCTTGATTCTTCCTCTTCCACCTACATCCAAACAAGTGCAGAGTCCAGGTGGTTTTGCTTCTGAAACATCTTTTGGAGTTCTCTCTTGATTCTAGGGCTCTGGTCCTGACTCAGGGGCCTCGTTCTCCCTCCTCTGGATCATTACTGTGGCCTCGTACCGCTCCCTCCACCCACTTACATGTGGTTCCCTTGCTGACATCCTCCAGTTGTGCAGCATCACCCCCAAGATGAGGTCTGAGTTCCTAACTCTGAACAACAGGCTGCCTACCACTGGCCTCCCCCCACTTCTCCAGCGTCTTTTCTTTCTGCTCCCCAACTTATACCAGTTCCCTGCACACATACGATGCTGCTTCTTGCCTTTGCTGGCATTGTACCTCTGCCTTCAAGGTCCTGAGTCTCATCCTTTGTCTAACTGACACAGCTCCTGCAGAGTCTGGCTTTTTTCTGTCCCTGTCTCCCTATCCACCTTGTAGGCATGGATAAGCTACTCTCCTTTCCTCACACAGTAAAATGCTTCCATGTTTACACTGATTACTTACAGGTAATGGTGAAATGACAGGGAAGTGTGGCTGCTTCCCGCTCCCCCATTACACTAATAAGAAGCTCATGAAAGGCAAATATAACTGTGTTATATTCATGTTGGTTTCCCCAATGTGAAAAATAGAACCTGAAACAGCTGTTGGCACTTAATGCATAACCTGAATACAGTTATCATTCAGTTCAACTGAGTACAAATGAATTAAGCAAGGAAAAAGCATGCTTACTTGTAGTGGATGTTGGTTTCCTGTAGGAAGGCTAACAGGGCTCGGGAACCATTGTGGGGAATATGGACATCAGTAACTGTTCCCTCTGATACCTGGGAGATACTGCTGGGCTGCCACAGGTCCACCTGTAGTGCAGGAACCAACCTATAATTCATATTCAGTGTAGGTGGGGAAAGATCCATGTCACAATGTCAAACATGTTGTCTTGTTTCCATACAGCAATATCAAACACATTTTAGAATTAGACTCAATGCTTACATCACCAGGGTAAAACTCCTAGTTGATTTTGAACTTGGTGTCCAAATTATATGACAGCTATATAGAACGTGATCGTTTACAAGTACTAGTTTAAAGACCAATCCATTAAAGTCACAAGATAAAAATGAGGTAAAAAAGTTTTAAGTATGACTTTGATATTGCTTAAAATTATTTATTGCACAAATATTTGAATACTAGCAAGAAAGAGAAAGGTATAAGTGCCCCTTCATCCTACTATACGAGCAAATCGTGGTGGCTTGACAACGTTTGGTAACTTTAAATGGAGCATTCTCCTGATGCCACCTCCCCCCACGACTTTTTGCCTGTTCACCAGTTCCTCCTCAGCCTTCACATGTCATTAGAAACATGCCTTTCTCGGGGGGGACTTGTCAGCTAGGGTAGGGCTCCTTGTCATAGTTCTTAGATCACCTCGTGCTTCTTTCATCACGTAACTGCCTCTTACCAGAACGTAAGCTCCACGAGGGCAGGGGATTTGTCCACTTGGTTACCACCCCATGCCAAGCGCCTGAAACGATGCCTTGTGCATATTGGCAACTTGGCCGTTATTTGCTGCATGAGTGTAGACCCCACAGGGTAACTGACTACACGTTCATCGCGTGTTCAGTGTTTTGTAGGAATGCTGGAACCATGTTTGGCTTACAGCCGTGTTCCCAGTGCTTGTCTAGTGTTCCACGCCTGGTAGGAGCTGCACGGGCATTGAAAGAATGACTGAATTCGGTGGGGATGGAGGACAGCCCCATCTTCTGCACAAGCCAAGAGCTACATGTTCAATACGGCAGTTTGCCTGTGCAGTCACGCCTACGTCTCCTATCTGGGACTCCCTCTCCCTGCGTGTCTTGTCTTGGTCTGCCGCAGGATCTTGCTCTCTGCTAAGACCTTATCTGATAAAGTTTAGTTACTTCATCTTTACTTAGGTGTCAGTGTCCGCATTCTGTTAGGGAACTCCAGAAGACCTAAAAGATTTCGGGACTGAAGGAAATACACCCCTGGTGGTATAATTTCATCTGCAACAGGGTAGAGAGACATTTATTTTGGGGACAATGAATTTACCTGTTTTTCTTTCAAGAAGCTTACTCCTCCGCTAACTTGCAAGGGCAGCTCTGATTCAACTAACATGCTAATCCAACAAGCATAGCACAACGGAAGTGTGGGGCTGGGAGGGATGCTGAGAGGTCATTTGATCCATCTGTCGGCCCTTGGGCAAGGATACGTCTAGGACTGGACCCAACTGTCCCCATTTGATGCATCTAAACCACATCTTTTATGTTTCCCAAAGAGGAGAGTCGACACTATCCTAATTGAACTCATATCCACATTTAACGAGATTGTCAGACATTTTCTTAATCCTTTACACCACAGCACACTTTTCATTTTTTCTTGTTCCATTCTTCAGTGAGGAATGGCTGATTTCTTGCCCTTGTGAGATAAAGAACTTTTCTCTACATGTTAGATTTTCTAACCCTTTAATCATCTTTGCCTCTAAACCCATTACAGAGACAGATTTTGATCTTAAGGTGTATCACCTAGTACCTGTGGAGATGAGGAAGCAGTGCTCTATTTAGAGGGTGGAGAGCCACAGGAACCTGAAATATCTGAACAACCACTCTGGTGATGAGTCTGTAAGTGTTGTTTTCTGGGGCATATGCTAAAATAAGAATTCTCATCCCACAGAAGAGAGTAGCTTCCCCATAGGAAAATTCCATGGAAGAAACAGACCCTATGGCCTGACCTGGAGAAAGCTTCCTAGGAAACGTCATCAGAAAACAGTTGGTCTAAAAGAAACCAACAAAAAAGAATTTGCAAAAATCAGGAACTGTATTTTGTTTTGATATTAGAAAAGTAAATTAAAATGTGTTCTCCAGTAATATTTTAGGGAAGGGGTGCTTGGATAAGTAACATGGATATTTCAGTCTGGGTGGCAGGCAGATGCCTGTATCAAGATATAGGGGACAGTAATACTCACGTGAGATTTGTAAAGTACCACACACTTTATAGGTGTTTCTAGACTCAGGTTCATAGAAGTCAAGTCACTTTCCCAAGGATGCACAGCTGACAAACGGTGACACAGGATATGCCTAACTCCAGTGCCCATAATCGCTGGCTGGGTAAGTGTCTCCAGGATTTCCTGAGACTATCTCAGAATACGAAGCACCTTCCAACTTCCCGACTTAGTGTTTGAGACAGTCTGGTTTGGTGGGTCTCACATCCTGGTCTGTCCTGTTAGGGGTTTTTTGCCCTAAGAATTATATATGCAGGTATTTCAAAGTTCTAATCAGCCCCCCATGGGCAGGTTACCATCAATCATTTATGTAGAGCCTGATCCCATCTGGATGAAGTGATTCTGAACTGACCCTGGATTGGGTGACCCTGGATTATGATGACAAAGTATCACCGGCCTGGTCAGGATGGCCTAAGGCTGTTTGCCAACCGTCTCAGGTCTTCACTGCAAACAGCCATCTGATATTCCAAGGAAAGGATGCTCCTCTGCAGAGCCTTGGAAGCTGGTGGTTGTTCCCATGCATTCCTTTCCTTATATGACTGAGTCACAGCCAGATCTATTCAAGAGATGGAGGCAGTTTATTGTAAAGGTCAACAGCACGGACTTGGGAATCCAACGGCTCTGGGCTGGAATGCTAGCTCTGCAGGATTGACTGCGTGACTTTGAGGTTTTAACATTTCTGAGCCTTAGATTCCTCATCTGTACTGTGAAGATCATTTTAAAACCTACCCACAGGTTTTTTGTTTTTAAGATTAACTGGAATATTAGAAGTAAAACACATAGCAGAGAGTCTGGCACACAGTGACAGCTTGAAAGCTATTAACTTTGCTCTTACTGTTATCTGAAAAGCATATGGGTGGCCAACATGGTGGAGTAGGAAGACCTAGAGCTCACCCCCTCCCAAGAGCGCACCATAATTACAACTATTTACTGAGCAGCTACGGATGAGAATGACCTGAAGACTAGCAGAAAGATTTGCCACAACTAAAGGTATAAAGAAGGAACCACGGGGCTTCCCTGCTGGCGCAGTGGTTGAGAGTCCACCTGCCGATGCAGGGGACATGGGTTCGTGCCCCGGTCCGGGAGGATCCCACATGCCGCGGAGCGGCTGGGCCCGTGAGCCATGGCCGCTGAGCCTGCGCGTCCGGAGCCTGTGCTCCGCAACGGGAGAGGCCACAGCAGTGAGAGGCCCGCGTACCGCAAAAAAAAAAAAAAAAAAAAAAAAAAAAAAAAAAAAAAAAAAAAAAAGAAGGAACCACAACGAGACGGTAGGAGGGATGGAGATGCAGTAATAGTCAAGACTGCAGCCCTGGGTAGATGGCCCACAGCTAGGAGGAAAATCACGATTGCAGGGGTTCTTCCCAAGGAACAAGGGGTCCGAGCCTCACACTGGGCTCCTGCAAAGGAAGATGAGCCCCAGACTGGCTTTGAAGGCCAGTGTGACTGAGACTTCCCCTGGGGACATAGATACTGATGGCAGCCATTTTGGGAAGCTCATGGTACCACAAGGACACGGCTGCTGGCAAACTCCATTTTGGGGTCCTCCCTCTAGCCTATTAGCGCGAGGTGCTAACCTGCTCCCCAGGTTAGCAGCCTGGTGACCCAGCAGCGTCCCCCTGAGGCAGGGCCTGGTAGCCCTGGTAGCAAAATGCTTTAAAAAAGGAACAATTAGAGAATAAAAAAGAGCAGAAATTTATAATCCAATAGAATAATTAGAAAACAAAGTTGAGAAAATTTCCCAAGATGAAGCACAAAATGGTAAAAAGATGGCAAATAGAGAAAATGTAAGAAAAGAAATTAAATCATAAGTCCAACATCTGATGAATGAGAGTCATAAAGACAGAGTAGAAGGGAGAACATTATCAGATCATTTATACAAGAATTTTCAGAACTGAAAAACATGAATTTCCAGATTAAAAGGGGTTACTGAAAGCACAATGAATACACCCACGCCAAATTACATCATAAAATTTCAGAATACCAGGAATAAAGAAAAGATCTAAAAGCTTTTAGACAGTTTACGCTAACGACCAAGGAGCCACAGGACTTAACATTTCCAGCAATAGAGAGAACTAGAAAACTTCAACACTCTTCTGCTGCAAGACAACTAGAAAATACTGAATAAAATATAATTAACATTCCTTTAAAAGTAGAGTGGAGCTCCCCCCCAAACATAAGGGAAATTCCCAGTAGCCTAAAATAAAGAAGAGAATGCCAGTTAGGGCTGTGTGCACATGGGTTATAATGGTAATTCAGGTTCAGAATTGTGGGAATCTGTCACAACCATACAGGGAATAAGGTTGAGATCTGGGGCCCAAAGTTCGGAGCTGGAACTGAGATTCTAGCATAAAATCTCATAAAACTGAGATTCTGAAACCTTGTTGAAGAAGAGCTCGTGAAAAAAAATTATAAAACACATGAGTGAGGTATCCGCTGTAAGTAAAAGCCAATATATCCAACACATGGCAGGATTATTCAACTGAATATCTTCATAGTATCTAAAAGAACGGCTAGAGCAATTCCTGAAAAAGGAAGGAAATGAAGGGCTCTTGGAATTTCTGAAGATGAGATACTTTGATGTGGTTATCACTGCATACAGATGGAATATTTAAGACAATTACGTTATTAACAGGGGAAAGGTAAAGGAGCTTCAAGGGAGGGAAAGTGTCTACAAAAACACAGAAAAAAGCATCAGAAAAAAACAGTTTCAAAAAAGAAATAAGAAAATACGTCAGTAAATATAGTTAATTAAAAACGATTACATTCACCAGTTTAAAAGAGCATGAATATTGAATAATAGAAAGTATTCTCCTCAGTACTGGTTACAAGAGACATAAAATAAAAACAATGAAAACAAAAGAATGGAAAAAGATATATACCATACAAATACTAAAGGAAAAAAAGCTGGTAGAACTATATTAACAGCAAAGCATTTAGGGCAAAACCCCTTTTGGGGATAATATAGTAATATGTATATCACTATATATAGTGTACAAATATAAAAATACATCTATCTGTATCTATATACATATGTATGTACATATGCACATCCATCTATACTGATAAAATGCTCAATATACCAGGAAGATATAAATACTACAATCTGAGTGTATCCAATAAAACAGTATCAAAATATATATGGCAAAAATGGACAATATCATCAGGATTTTAAATTATAAATCTTCCATTGTATCTCAGTAACCAAAAGATCAGAATTGCTTCCCAAGCACACTTAGAAATTTTTTGAAAATTAACTCAATACCAGGCTACAAAATAAGTTTTAACAAATGTCAGAGAATTCATGTCAAACAAATGTTCTCTGATTACAGTGTAATTAAACTTAGAAATCAGTGACAAAATATATCTACATTTAGAAATTAAAAAACAGACTTTAAATAACTTGTGGGTTAAAGAAGACACTGTAGTAAAATTAGGACCAAATCAAAACTAAATAGGGCATTTCTAAGAGAGAAATTTATGACCTTAAATGATCCTGTTACAGAAGAATAAAGATGAGAAATTGGTGGGTCATATGTCTAAATCAAGAAGTTAGAAAAATAGTAATACACAAAAAATGATAGAATACAGGGTATAATAAAAAGAGGATAAATTGATAAAATGGAAAACAAAAGTAATGGTGAGGATCAAGAAAACCAAAAACTGGTCTTTGAAACATTTAAAATAGAAAAATTATTAGCACATCTGCTTAAGAACAAAAGAATGAAGGTTCAAATGACCAATATTAGCAGCGAGAAAGTGATAGCCTGAGGAAAACGATTATAAGCCAATCTTACTTATGAACGTAGGTGCCAACCCTAGAAATGTATGTTAGCAAACTAAATATAGGAAAAAGGTATTAACATCATTACTGAATGCAATTATTAGTTTAACATTATTAGTGTATTTCATCATATTAATAGTAATGTATTAAAGAAGTCGTATGATCGTATCAATACACTCAGAAAAAAAAGTATCCATAGAAATTAGTACTGAAAAAGTGTACTTCCTTAGGCTATTGAAGAGTATCTACCAAAAATCTTCAGCAAGCATCTGTATACAAGAGTAGTGTCAGAAGCATTCATTTTAAAGTCAGAAACAACAGACTGCCAACAAACACATGAAAGGATGCTCAACATCATTAATCATTAGAGAAATGCAAATCAAAACTACAATGAGATATCATCTCACACTGGTCAGAATGGCCATCAGCAAAAAATCTAGAAACAATAAATGCTGGAGAGGGTGTGGAGAAAAGGGAACACTCTTGCACTGCTGGTGAGAATGTGAATTGGTACAGCCACTATGGAGAACAATATGGAGGTTCCTTAAAAAACTACAAATAGAACTACCATATGACCTAGCAATCCCACTACTGGGCATATACCCTGAGAAAACCATAATTCAAAAAGAGTCATGTACCAAAATGCTCATTGCAGCTCTATTTACAATAGCCCAGAGATGGAAACAACCTAAGTGCCCATCATCGGATGAAAGGATAAAGAAGATGTGGCACATATATACAATGGAATATTACTCAGCCATAAAAAGAAATGAAATTAAGCTATTTGTAATGAGGTGGATAGACCTAGAGTCTGTCATACAGAGTGAAGTAAGTCAGAAAGAGAAAGACAAATACTGTATGCTAACACATATATATGGAATTTAAGAAAATGTCATGAAGAACCTAGGGGTAAGACAGGAATAAAGACACAGACCTACTAGAGAATGGACTTGAGGATATGGGGAGGGAGAAGGGTGAGCTGTGACAAAGCGAGAGAGAGGCATGGACATATATACACTACCAAACGTAAGGTAGATAGCTAGTGGGAAGCAGCCGCATAGCACAGGGAGATCAGCTTGGTGCTTTGTGACCGCCTGGAGGGGTGGGACAGGGAGGATGGGAGGGAGGGAGACGCAAGAGGGAAGAGATATGGGAACATATGTACATGTATAACTGATTCACTTTGTTATAAAGCAGAAACCAACACACAATTGTAAAGCAATTATACTCCAATAAAGATGTTAAAAAAAAAAAAGTCAGAAACAAAGTAAATGTACTTTAATGCCAGTTCCACAGATTCTCATACTGAGGGTCACTGCCAACAAGAGAATAAAGAAAAAAAAAAAAGGGTAAAACCCGAAGAAACAAGACTGTCGTTATTCACAAATCACTGTATACAGAGAAGGCAAGAGAGTCAATACAGGTAAACCGTGAAAATTCAAAGATTAGCAGCATTTATAGATATAATATCAAAGTAAATATATACACACACATCAATGTACATGTGTTTTTCTCAGCCTTGAAATATCTTCACAAAAATAACATTAAGTGAAAAAGCAGGTTATAGATTAGTAGGTATAGGTGATGTCACCAAAATGGTGACATAGGAGACCCCAGCCCCCATCCTCCAACAAAGATCAACAATTAGATATCCACGAATACAAACTGCTCTGGGTGAGATTTGGAGTCTACTTAAGTTTCAGCAACACAGTGGAACAAAAAACCCGGAGAATAACTGCACAAGAAGAAAGGAAAGACAGCTTCATTTTGCCTGCATCATCCGATCCCCCAAATGAGCATTGTTCAAGAGGGAACATCCCAGTTAGAAAGCATTCCCCTCGGTAGGAAAGGAAGAGCAAGGGAAGCAACCAGCTTCTGCGGTCTTTGGGGCCCTACACGAAGGCCCTGCTTCAGTTACATCTTACCCAGCCTGGCAAAGCTGAAACGTATAGCGAGGGCTAGGAACAGGGAAGAAAAACACGGGCTACTGATAGCAGCCATGTAGTGGGAGTAGATCATGGTTCACAGTGACCTCTTTAAAGAGAAACTGAGTAGGAATTGCCACTGAAGAAGGAACCAATGGCCAACACAGCTGCCACAGACCTCCTGCACATTTCATCAGCTTTTGCCCCGAAGGTATTCATAGTTGCTGATGCCAGCTGTCTGAGTTCCCCCTCTCCCTACCCCCTACCTCCAATCCTGGCAGAGCCTGGGAACTGTACCAGCAGCCAGCTCAGGCCTCTGTGGCTGTGCAAGTACAAACATTTGACCTGCTTTGACCCCTGTGGCTGACCCCCACTACTGTGCATGTACTCAGGGCTGCCCCTCCAGCTGGGCACTTGCATGCAACTGAACTGATGCTCGTTACCAAGCTCCACTGCAGCGTGCCCACCTTGAGGGAGATTGTATAGCCAGAGGAGAGCATGCTGACAGCCAGGGCCCCTGCAACTGCCTGTGGGCCCAGCTCAGGCCCTGTCTTCTGTCACTGGCCTGCACCATGATGCTCACCTGTAGTTAGCTTCTCCAGCTGCACACCTGCCTCGCCCAACCCTGTCACCAGCCTCACTGCAGTGCACACACCCAGGCGGAGATTGTGTAGTGATGGGAGGGCACATCAACAACCAGGGCTCCTGTAGTTTCCAGTAAGCTCATGGTTAACCCTGACCCTTGCTGCCTGTCTTGGCCCCTATTACTACAAGTATATCTGCATCCAGCCCCTGCTACTACACAGGCACCTGCAGTCGGTCCCCACAGCTGAGTGTGTGCATACCACCTGCTCTGGTCACCAATTCTGCTTGCCCTGATCTATAGCCATTGGACCTGGAGGAGCTGCCAAGGACCCCAACAGCCCTTGCAGCTGCCATGAACCCCCCACAAGTGTTTGCAAAGGACCACACAGTTGTTGATGCTTTGGACCTCAGTGGTCTGAGCTAAAGAGCCATCATACACCCCTGGACCTGGGACCACTACATGTCCCCACAGTTGCACCCTGTACCATAAGACCCTAGCATCACAGCATGCCCCCACCTGCAGGTGAAAGTCTTCCCTTAGGGAAGTCAGTCCACAAAATCTGGAAGAAGTGACTGCTCCTTCAAATGTGCAGATACTTACGCAAGCCTACAGGGATCACAAAGAATTAGGGAATCATGACTCCACCAAAAGAATATAGTAAACCTCCAGTAACTGGCCCCAAGGAAATGGAGATTCAGGAATTGCCTGACAAAGAATTCAAAACAATTATTCTAAAAATGCTTAGAGAGCTACAAAAGATCACAATTTAACGACATCAGAAAAAACAATACAAGAACAAAATGAGAAGTTTAGTAAAGTAGAAAACAAAAAAGAACCAAACAAAATTTGGAGCTGAAGAATACAATGACTGAACTAAAGAACAGAGAGTTTTAACATTAGATTTGAACAAACTGAAGAGAGAATCAGTGAGCTACAAACAGGTCATCTGAAATTATCCACTTAGAAGAGCAAAAAAAAAAAAAAAAAAAGAAATAATGAACACATCACTGGAGTCCCAGAAGGAGATGAGAGAGAAAAAGGGGAAGAAAGCTTGTTTAAAGAATAATGGCTGAGAACATCCCAAACCTATGGAGAAATTTGGACATTGAAGTTCATGAAGCGAATAGGTCATGCCAAAATTTCAATCCAAGAAGTTCTTCTCCAAAACACATTGTAAGAAAACTAAAATCAAAGACAGAATTTTGGCAGCAAGAGAGAAAAAATTCTCTCATCAAAGGGAATCCCCATTAGGCTATCAGTGGCAGAGAACTTGCAGATCAGAGGAGAATGGGATGTTATATTCAAAGTGCTGAAAGAAAGGAACTGTCAACCAAGAATACTCTACCCAGCAAAGTTGTCCTTCAGAAATGAAGGCCAAATAAAGACTTTCCCTAATAAACAAAAGCTGAGGGAATTCATCATCAATAAACTTGCCTTACAAGAAATGCTGAAAGGAGTTCTTCAAGCTGAAATGAAAGGATGATAATTAGAAACATGAACACATACAACAGCAATGATAAAGGTAAGCTTATAGTCATATTCAGAATGCTCTAATACTGTAATATAGTGGCATGTTAACTACTTAACTCTAGGGTAAAGGTTAAAGGAAAAACGCATTAAAAAGGGCTATAGCTACAGTTTGTTAATGGATACAGAATATAAAAAGATGTAAATTGTGACATCAAAAACATAAAAACGGAGTAAAAGGGTAGTTTTTATATGTTATTGAAGTTGAATTGTTATCAGAGATAAATAGGCTGTATTTAGTGTCTTATATAAGTCTCACAGTAACCACAAAACAAAAACTACAATACATTCACAAGAGATAAAGAGAAGGAAATAAAAAAAAAAAACACTATGGAAAAATCATCAATTCACATAAGAAGGTACCAAGAGAGAAAGAAAAGAATGAAGGAACCACAAAATAGCCATAAAAATATTTAAGTTGGCATTAGTAAGTATTAATAATTACTCAAAATGTAAATGTGTTGAATTCTCCAATCAAAAGACATAAAGTAAGTGAAGGATACAAAACAAGAACCAACTATATTCTGCCTACAAGAGACTCACTTCAGCTTAAGGACACATATAACTCAAAGGGAAGGGATGGAAAAAGATATTCCATGAAAGTTAAAAACAAAAGAGATTCGGGGTACCTATACTTATAGTCAGACAAAATAGACTTTAAATTAAAAATGGTAACTGAGACAACGTCATTATATAATGGTAAGGGGTCAATTCATCAAGAAGTTATAGCATTTATAAATATATATACATATCATCAGATCTAAATATATTAAGCAAATACAAATGAATCTGAAGGGAGACTATGTAGTCAACAATACAATAATAGTAAGAGACTTCAATATTCCACTTTCAATGATGGCTATATCATCCAGACAGAAAATCAACAATCAAACATGGGACTTAAACCATACTTTAGACCAAATGGACCTAACAGACATTTCATTCAACAGCAGCAGAATACACATTCTTCTCCAGTGCACACGGAGCATTCACCAAGATAGATGATGCCCCAAAACAAGTTTTAGCAAATTTAAGAAGATTGAAATCATACCAAACATCTTGTCTGAACATAGTGATATGAAACTAGAAATCAATACCAGGAGGATAACTGGAAAACTCACAAGTGTGGAAATTAAACAACACAATCCTGAAGAGCCAAAGAGGAGATCAAAAGGTATTTTAAAGTATCTTCAAACAAACAAAGATGGAAACACAATATATCAAAACCTATGGGATGCTATAAGCATTTGCAATATAGAAATTTATATTGATAAATGCCTGCAATAAGAAAAAAGATCTCAAACAACTTTGCAACTCAAGGAACTAGAAAAAGAAGAAAATACTAAGCCCAAAGTAAGCAGAAGAAAGGAAATAATGACCAGAGTGAAAAATAAATGAGAGACCAGAAAAACAATAGCTAAGATTAATGAAACTGAGAAGTTTTTTTCTAAAAAAGATAAGTAAAATTTACAAAACTTTAGGTACATTAAGAAAAAAAGAAGTCTAAATAGTTTTTTTAGACTAAAGAAAAGACTTTGTTTTATTTACTCATATAAGTAAATTCAGACATTTTACAACTAATACAACCGATACAAAGGATCATAAGGGACTCCTATGAACAATTATACACCAAAAAATTGGACAGCCTATAAGAAACGGATATATTCCTAGAAACATACAACCTACCAAGACTGAATCATGAAGAAATAGAAAATCTGAACAGACCAATAGCTAGTAAGGAAATTGAATCAGTAATCAAAAACCTCCCAACACAGAAAAACCCAGGATGAGATGGTTTCACTGGTTAATTCTATCAAACATTTAAAGAAGAATTAACACTTACCTTTCTCAAACTCTGAAAAAATTTAAAACTAATTTTATGAGGCCAACATTACACTGATACCACAAGAAAAGAAAACTACAGGTCAATATCCCTGATGAATACAGATGTAAAACTTCTCAACAAAATATTAGCAAACTGAATTCAACAGGACATTAAGAGGATCATACACTATGGTCAAGTGGAATTTAACCCTGGAATTCAAGGATGGCTCAACATATACAAATCAATTAATGAGATACACCACATTAATAGAGTAAAAAATAAAAATCAAATGATAATCTCAATAGATGCAGAAAAAGTATTTGACAAAAGACAACATCCTTTCATGATAAAAATGCTCAACAAATTGGGTATAGAATGTACCTCAACACAATAAAGGCCATATATGACAAACCCACAGCCAACATCACACTCAACAGCAAAAAGCTGAAAACTTTTCTTCTAAGATCAAAAGCAAGACAAATTCTCACCACTCCTTTTCAAAATAGTACAAGCCAGAGCAACCAGTCAATAAAAAGAAATAAAAGGCATTCAAATTGGAAAGGAAGAAGTAAAACTGTGTTTGTTTGCAGATGATATACTCTTATATAGAGCATTTCCTAAAGACCTTACCAAAAACCTGTTAGAAATAATAAATTCAGTAGAGTTGCAGGATAGAAAATAAATATATAAAAATCAGTTGAATTCTATACACTAACAATGAACTATAGGAAAGAAAAATTAAGAAAACAATTCTGTTTACAGTGTTTCAAATAATAAAAACACTTAGGAATAAATTTAACTAAGGAAGTATAAGATTTGTAGACTGAAAACTGCCAATTCTCTGAAGAAAGAAATTGAAGATGACACAAATGGAAAAACGTCCATTAATATTGTTAAAATGTTCATACCACACAAACCTTCTGTAGATACAATGTAATCCCTATCAAAATTCCAATGGCATTTTTCACAGAAATAGAACAGCCCACACTAAAATTTGTATGGAACCACAAAACACCACAAATAGCCAAAGCAATTTTGAGAAAGAAGAGCAAAACCGGAGGCATCACATGTCCTGATTTCAAGCTATATTACAAAGCTATAGTAATCAAAACAGTATGGTGCTGGCATAAAAAAGATACATAGACCAATGGAACAGAATCAAGAGCCCAGAAATAAACCCTCACAAATATGGTCACCTAATATTTGACAAATGAGCTCACTGGCTTTGGGATTGTACATAACCATATCCCATTTTCATCCCTTTAAGTAAATGTATGCTCCTATCAGCTGTTCTGGACTACAGGTGTTGTTGTTACATTCATAATTTATTGCTCTCCTTCCTATAACTGGTGGTCACCAAATAGTATCATAAAATTCATCTTTTATTGATCTTTTTCTAAATTCATTAGTGAGGAAAGAAGGGTATTTATAGGAACCAGGTACAGGGGCATTTGGAAGTTTTTGAGACTGAGCATATTGGATTTAATAATTAGATGTTTTAGATATGTATTTGTAAATGTAAGTGCTAGCTCTTCTGGGTGCTCTTTCTAGCTCAACAATGACTTATTCTAGGCCCGATAGGAATTGGGCTTCATTTAGGTAAGATTTTCTTTTGATAGTAATAGAAATGGTGCTTTTGTTAATCTTATTTTTCATTTGGCTGAAACAAAAAACATTGTCTAATAATTGTGTATATCCTGAATGAAATGGGAGGTAAGAGCGACTGCTTGCCCTTACAACCTCACTGCCACGCCTCTGTCCTGGTGTCAGATCACTTGCCTGGGAAAAGAAAATGGCTGTAGCAGTACAAAGGGAAAGAATTAGGAAGATTAGACACGCTGACAGCCAAGTATAATTCTTTCCGATTGAAGACAATTGTTAATTTTTTAAAGGATTAAAAATTTCCAAATGTTCAATTGATTAAGTTTTTATACTACTAAGAACATTCATTCCTGAAGTGATAGTTTCATTTGCATGACTCTGGCCAATATTAAAAAGTTATATTTAGGTAAGAAAAAGAAATAAAAGGCACCCACCCAAATCAGAGAGGAAACTATCTCTATTTACAGATGACATGAGATTATATATAGAAAACCCTAAAGATACCACCAAACGCCTGTTAGAACTGATAACCTAGCTCAGAAAAGTTATAGGATACAAAAATCAATTGTGTTTCTATACACTAACAATGAACTATCAGAAAGAGAAATTAAGAAAACAATTCCATTTACAACTGCATCAAAAAGAACAAAATAAATAGAAATAAATTTGACCAAGGAGATGAAAGACCTGTATACTGAAAACTAAAGAGACACCGAGGAAAGAATCTGAAGAAAACACAAATAAATGGAAAGATATTCTGTGCTCATAGATTGGAAGAATTAATATTGTTTACATGTACTTACTACCCAAAGCAATCTACAGATTCAATGCAATCCCTATGGAAATTCCAATAGCAATTTTCTTATAGAGCAAACAATCCTAAAATTTGTATGGAACCACAAAACACTTAAAAGAGCAAAAGCAATCTTGAGAAAGAAGAACAAATGTAGAGGCATCACACTTTCTGATTTCAAACTATATTATAAAGAGATAGTAATAAAACAGTGTGTAATTGGCATAAAAACAGACACATAGATTAATGGAACAGAATAGAGAGCCTAGAAATAAATCTATGCATATGTGGTCAATTAATTTACAACAAAGGAGCCAAGAATGTACAATGGGGAAAGATAGTCTCTTCAATAAATGGTGCTGGAAGACTGGACAGCCACATGCAAAAGAATGAAACGACCATTATTTTACATCATACACAAAAATCAACTCAAAATGGATTAAAGACTTGAAGCCCTGAATGCCCTGTCAGGGAATAGGTACACATTGAAGATCACGTCTCAGGTATAATATTCCCTGACAGTATCAGGTAGCACTAGCCTAAGTCTTTTCTTGCAATGCCGCCTCCTATCCAGTGCCTGTCATAAGGATGTATCAGATTCTAAGGAATACATGCTTTGAAAAATACACTGTTAAACAGCTATTATCTACTATGTCCATTTGCATTATCTGGCAAGCAACCATTATACTACTGCCTTTTCAAACTTTAGAGAGCATTCGACTTATCAGCCTCATGGATATCTTGACAAAATGAAGATTCTTGGGACCTACTACCAGAAATCCTAATTTCAAGGGTCCTGGGTTGGCCCAAGGGAATCTGACTTTTCAACAAGGGCACTAGGCAATTCTGAAGTAATTGTTCTGAGGACCATGCTTTATGAAAGTCCTGTTAGGACTGTTCTTTCAAGTAGGCATTCATGACAACACCAAATTTAACTATAGTTTTGAAGACTCTGACATTTTCTCTGTTTACTTTGTACATCAAGAAACCCTTAGTAGCACTTAATCAGCTACTCATTTGCAGTGACTCTTGGAGAAAGGTTACGTCTTGCACTCTGTTTGGCTGCAGAAAAGGACTTGCATACAGCTGTTGATGCAGGGATAGGAACCAAGTCCACTCTCGGTTTGTCCTGAGTCAAATCTACACGTTATCTGCATTTTCAGAAAATGTTCAAATGCAGACACAGTCCGTTCTGGCATAATGTGCATTTCCATAATTCAAAGTAGCTTCAACATGATTGGTAACTGTCTTAGTCAGTTTTGGCTGCTATAATAGATTGGGTGCCTTATAAACAACAGGAATTTATTTCTCACAATTCTGGAAGCTGGGAAGTCCAAGATCAAGATGCCAGCACGTTAGGTGTCTGGTGAGAGCCTGCTTCCTGGTTCATAGCCTTCTTTTTTTTTTTTTTTTTTGTGCGGTACGCAGGCCTCTCACTGTTGTGGCCTCTTCCGTTGCGGAGCACAGGCTCTGGACGCGCAGGCTCAGCGGCCATGGCTCACGGGCCCAGCTGCTCTGCGGCATGCGGGATCTTCCCAGACCAGGGCACGAACCCGTGTCCCCTTCATCGGCAGGCGGACTCTCAACCGCTGCGCCACCAGGGAAGCCCTCATAGACTTCTTGCTGTGTTCTCATGTGGTGGAAGGGGCAAGGGAGTATTGTGGGCAAGTTCACTAATCCCATGCATGAGGGCTTCACCCTCATGACAATCACTTCCTCAAAGCCCTACCTTCTAATACCATCACTTTGGGGATTAGGTTTCAACATATGAATTTTGGGGGCATACAAACATTCAGTCTATAGCAGTAATGCAGGGTAATGTCAAAATAATACTGAATTTGCATTGGTTCCTATATGATTTTCCCAGTGCATTAATGTCTTACGCTGACAAGGAATAGGAGCTGAATATAAAGTGTACTCGGCAGAGCAACACAGCAAGGCACAGAGGAACTCAGGACAGTTCAAAACCCCATTCACCCCATATTCTCACACTTGGCTCAGCTTGGCCACTGCTTTGCCGTGAAAGTACCCTTTGTTTGGTTTTCCCTGATCCTTCTGAATATTATCCTTGTCACTGTTGAAGCTCAGTGGCCTCAACCCTCCTGTCACCCCTTTCCATCAAGCCACTGTTATTTCCTGCAATAAATACCTATATTTACCATACCTATATCAACTATGTAGTATTTGTTCCTTAGGAATTTAACATACCTTTGAAATCATGCTAGTATTTTATTTTCTTGTTGTTTTTGTTAGTATTCTGTATATAAAGTTGCATAGGTTTGAATGGTCTGTCACTAACCTAATTTTCTCAAAAGCCCTGGTATTTTTAGTATGTAATTTTGTAGAATGCAAGGTTTTATGGAATGCACATATTGCACTATAGCAAAAACACCTATATTCTTAAACAAAATAGAAACGATCACCTATCTATGTGCTGTTTGAAATCTTTTATGTCTTGGTCTCCTTGAAGAGGACTACTGGAGAATGGGCAGGTTTTGGCTACGCGTTTGGAATCATTAAGCGCTGCGTTGTTGCACCACATCAAGGGGTTTGGTTTACAAATTGCAACTTGTTACAAGTGGCAGATATACAATTTTTCTTTTAACCCAGCTTCAGAGCCTACGCCTGTCAGATGAAATATGCTGCCCAATTTTTGTTTGACAGATAAAGCTCCAAGAATCAAACCTGGAACTCTGTACAAAAATAAGTGTGGAAAGAAAGAGGAGGATTTCTTTGGACGATCTTGAAGCTCTGAGGTACTCAATAAGGGCCTGGGGCTTCTTGTGGCATAATGTATGGTAAGAATGACAATTTTTACTCTATTATTTTTTTAAACTATCTTCATCATTTTTAAGTGCACACAGTTCTGTAGGGTTAAGTACAATCACACTGGGAAACAGGTCTGTAGAACATCTCTACCCATTAAACAACAACTTTCTTTCCCCCTCTCTCCACTATTGTGTTTTAAGATTCCTGGCCATTTGCCAACTGAGCAGGTGGTTACTGTAAGAATATCTAAAATTGCCTTTAGCCTGCAGAGTCATAAAAAAATTCAGAGAGCCAAGGGAATTAACTTTAACCAGGTTTAAGATAAATCCAGGAAAAGAGAGAAATACTTCTAATCCTAAGAGTAGAAATGTGGTCAGGATGTATCAATTCTTAATTCACAGCAAGGAGCTCTTTGATCAATATTAAGCTGGCCTGAGGACTTTCATGGCAACTCAGGAGCATCCACTGCTTCTTTCTGTCGTGTTTAGCAGTGCCACAGCCCAGAAAACAGAGTATAAATTAGGAGTGGGGTGCCCTGGCAGTGGCTTTCCCGCTAAATGGCCGTGAATAAGTCATGAAGTCTAAAAGGCACTGCAAAGCTCATGCAAAAACAGATGTCCCTCATCCTCGAGGAGTTGACTCTTTCTGAATAATCTCAGTGAACAGTCCTTTAGGGGTACTTAGATTACCTTTTCCTTGAGACATCATGCTGCTTTATGCTTTGCTGAATGTCTAATCCGTATGATTTTATCAAGGCACCAAATCTGTTTAGTGTCCTTTGATGTGGATTGCAAATATAATTCACTGCTCTGTCATGTCTATCTCTGAAATGGAACTTTAAACCGTCTTCCATTAACCCCCAACCTCCCCCGGATCCAAGCAGAGCTTATTGCTACTTCTCCCCTTTACCTATTCTGCTACCTTCCACTTAATAATATAAATGGACCTTTTCATCCTATTTGCACATATTTTAGAATGATTTTTTCTAGCCATCAAAGGTGGTGCTAAATTACTTTAAAGGCTGCTTGGTTCATATTTTATCAGCAAGATAGACTTTTGCTTATGTACTTAAATCCCATGCTTTTTGGAAAGAACTAGTTATCTAATGACCATAGAATATAATTTTTAGAATAGTAAAACAATAGATATTGTAAAACTATAAAACACTGGGCCATGTCTAAATGATTTTTCTTTCTTTTCAGAAAGCAGTTGATTAGAATTATATATACGTATTTCATAACGATAGAAGCATAATGTAGACAAGCTGTGCTTATTGAAAACGGAGCACATTCTTTTCTCCGTGAAACCCACTGCTCCTCTCAGACTTTTCTTTGAGTTGAGAGGTTTATTGTCCACATTATAAGGCACCCAAACCACTCAAACTGTAAATCCAAAAGTCACCTTTAATGCCTCTTCCTGGTCTACCTTCCAATCAGTCCCCCGCTGGACTGTCTTTTTGAAATGGCCCTCAAATTCACTTCCATTGCCTGAACCTGCACCTTCAACATTTCCCTCCTGGTTGATTTCATTATGCTGCTGACTGATGTCCCTGGTCGAGTCTCTCCCTTCATCAATCTGTTTCCTTCTACAGTTGCTACAGTTACCTTTGTTAAATGCAGACACCTACTGAAAGATCTCTAACGTTATCTATGGCACAGAAGATCAAGTCCAAATCCCTTGCCAGTGCATCCCAGGCCCCTGGTAATGCACCTGTTCAGCATCACCTTCCCCCAGTCACTGACAGACCTGTCACTCTTTGCCTCCATCCCCTGGCATTTAATGTTTCCTTTGCTGGAATGTCCTACTTCCTTCCTCACTATTTCTCTTCTACCCCAAATGTAACAAGTGTGAGATAGATCCAGGTTTTGTGGGGGACCTGAGGCTTATACAATTTGGGGGTCTGATGTAAGAAAAAGAGTATACAGTTATGCATTCTCATAATTTTGTATGATTAAGAAAACAGAGACAGGGCATTGGAAGGGGCCCAGACAACTGTGGAAGCCTGAAGCTTCAGCTTGGTTAGCTGCCTGGTACATCTGCCTCTGAGCTATGGCTCAATGACTCTTATTGAACTACTGTTCGTTAAACTTTCTCAGTCTGGCAGAGTGACAAGGATAGTGTGTGTTCAATAAAGATTTATTGAATTAAACAATAATATCCTACTCACCCCCAAGGTTGGGTCTCTCTTCCTGAATTTTCCCAGGCAGTTAAATGCTGTTTCTTCCTTTCTCCAGAGCGCTTCGTAGACACATTTAACATGGCACTTTGAACACTACGTAGAAATTGTTTTTGTTTCTTGTGGACCAGGGGTTCTCAAACTTTATTGTTAATCAGAATCACCTTGAAGAACTTGTGAATCTCACTCCCAGAGTGGAGGATTTACATTTTTAACAAGTTCCTGGGTGATGCTGGTGGCCAAGTTCTACAGGAACTACACCCCATTCATTCTAAGCACATTCCTGGCTCACGCTAGGTGCTTAAATATATATTAAACTGAAAAAGATATTATAACATTTTACCTTTCTATACTTTTAACAAGTAAAAAATTATGGAGTCTTACATAGTCTTTAAAAATTGAGTTCTCCGTTAGTAATTAATGTAATTAACAATATTTACTGAGTGACCATATATTAGTTTGCAAATTAATAATACATGGTTGTTCCACTCTTAGGTTATGTTTTAAAAGGAAGGAAAATAAACAGAATTTTAAAGGTTCAGACTGTTCCTTATTATATATTCTCTACAGTACTCGGGGAAATGTTTAACAACAAAGTTACCAGATCTTTATTCTAGATTAGGGCATATTATTTTTCTTATTACAAAGATAACAACCAAAGAATAAAGAAAGGGAGAATATCTGTGAGATGGTACTTGATTAAAATCATACCCATAATGAGTTTTTAATATTAAAAATGTTCTATATGACAAATAAAAATATTTAATTCCACGGTATTTAAGATGTAGTCAGTAATACTGAGACTAATATAATTCTGAAAAGGCAAAGGAAAGTGACAGAGTGGAGGCAACGTGGAGCATAATGTTAAGAAAATTTTGTGAAAAACAAAAAATTTATTCAACAAGGCTTTAAAAATTTTAGAGCAATAATACTTGTGCCTACAGATAATAATCAGAAACACATTGCTTTATTTATCTAAAAATAAAGATGGTTTTCTGAGGAGCAAAAGGAAGAAAAGAGGAAAGAAGCAAGAGGAAGGAAGAGGAGAGAAAGAAGTGAAAAGAGACTTTGACAGATTATGAAGCCCAGGCAATCTTACTCATATTTCAGAAAGGAATTACCAAACTTTCTACCAGAGTAAATGCTCTTCATTTGCCTGAAGTCTTGAGGTTATTAGAGATTAAGGACAGGGGCTGCCCAGCATTCCCGATGGGGTGTGTGTCCATGTATGGAGCTGCCTGGAGGACGGGCAGTGGGCACTATGGCCCCGTTTGCTGGCTCTCCCTTTTAGAGGGGACTTAGCATTGGCACCAGAATTGGAAATTTATAGGTACGGTTTTGAAAGACCATAGACCCTAATTTACTGTTGGAAACCATAATCTAGAACAAAAGTTTTAAGAAAATACTTTAAAAATTTAATTTCAATTTTAATGGTGTTAGCATGCAACAGAGAGGTTGGTCACTTCTCTGTAAAACAGGGAATAACCCATGGAAGATTATTTAGAATTTATGTGGGTTTGGGCAAATAACACCTTATGGGAGCACAGAAATCCATGAAAAAAAAAATCAAAGCTTCCCTTCCTTTCTCTGTTCTGGAACAGACTCTGCACACAGACCAGATGTAGACTGGGGTCCAATGACATATTTTTGCTGAGGAGAGATTGATGGTAGTAAGTGGTAAAGAATTCCTGTGACATGGTGAATCCAGTGGATTCGAGATAAACTCCACTGATTGGATCAAATTAAAATGTCCTTTTCTGAACCATAATTCCTTTATGACAGTCTTAAAATAGAACCAGAGAACTGGCTTATACAATTTTGCATCATGGAAAGGTGGTGACGATGGCCAAAAATAATTAGGAGTAAGTCAGTTTAGATGGAGGGGGGCATGAGGCAGGCATACCTCCCTGGGAACTCTCAGAAACGCTCTGCAGGGAATTATACCTGGGCCTGAGCCATTGTATCTGGATATCAAAGGAAAGGGAACCCTAGAAGAATGGAAATTTCAGGGAGAATCAGGAATGTACAACTTGAAACGGTTTCTCTCCTCTTTTTCATTTGTCACCTTCACAAATTTCCTCCTCCCTCTATTATTATTATTATTCCATTAATAATAGAATATTATTATTCTATTATTCTGGCCTCACCCTGTCCTCCCACACAAGCTCGTGCGTTCTATTAATGCCGTTTTACTTCAGTCTTTGGGTTACTTGATGACACAAGGTCATAATGTGTTTTATCTGCCACAATTCGTGCACAGTTATTGGTTGGGGACAGGTAGGTCAGGTCAAGAGAAGTATTTCACAGGTGGTAGAAGGACAGGAAACCAAAAATGCACTTCAGAGGTTCTCAGGGAGACAGTAAACCTTCATCACAGGGTAACTGTAGAATAATGTTTTCTTACTCTGGTAAAAAAACATAATGAAGTATCTACCCTCTTAAGAAACTTACTGTTAGCTGTAAGCATATTATACAGTAGATCTCTACAACTTTTCTACCTGGCATGACTGAAGCTCTGGAGCCATTGAACAGCAAACGACCGCTCCCATTTCCCCTTCCCCCCCACTAGCCTCTGGCAACCACCATGCAACTTTGCTCCTATGAATTTGACTATTTTAAATACCTCATACATAAGTGGAATCATGCAGTATTTATGTTTCTGTGAGTGGCTTATTTCACTTAGCATAATCTTCTCCAGGTACATCCATGTTGTTCCAAAGGGCAGGATTTCCTTTTATATGGCCGAATAATATTCCATTCTACATATATATCACATTTTCTTTATCCATTTCTCCATCAGTGACCATTTAGGTTGTTTCCACCTCTTGACTATTGTGAATAGTGCTGCAATGAATATGGAAGTGCAAATATCTCTTTCATATCCTGATTTCAATTCTTTCAGATAAATACCCAGAAGTGGGAAGCTGGATCACATGGTAGGTCTATTTTTAGTTTTTGGAGAAACCTCCATACTGTTCTCCATAGTGGCTGCATCAACTTACGTTCCCACCAACAGTGCACAAGGGTTCTCTTTTCTCCACACCCTCACCAACACTTGTTCTTTCTTGTCTGTTTGATAATAGCCATTCTGACAGGTGTGAGGTGGCATCTCATTGTGGTTTTGATTGCATTTGCCTGATGATTAGTGGTGTTGAGCGCCTTTTCATACTCCTGCTGGTCATTTGCGTATCTCCTTTGGAGAAATGCCTCTTCGGTTCCTTATTCATTTTTCAATTGAGTTATCTTTATTTCAGTTTTTAATTTTTTGGTTTGTTTTTGCTATCGAGTTGTAGGAGTTCCTTACGTATTTTGAATATTAAGCCTTTATTGGATATATCTGATATTTTGCAGATATTTTCTCCCATTCTGTAGGTTGCCTTTCACTGTGTTGTTTCTTTTGCCGTGCAGAAGCTTTTTGGTTTGATATAGTCCCACTTATCTGTGTAGGATAATTTTTAAAAACTTCTAGTTTTGAAATAATTATAGATTCACAAGAAGTAGCAAATAAATGAACAGGGAGGTCATATGTACCCTTCACCTAGTTTCCCCCAATGGCAGCATCTTGGATTACTATAGTACAGTATCACAACCAGGATAATTCGTATTTCACCAAGTTTTCAGAGGATCAGTGTGTATCTGTGTGTGTGTCTGTGTATGTAGTTCTATGCAACTTTATCACGTGTGTAGATCTGTGTAAACATGCCCACAATTAGGATGCAGAACTGTTCCATCACCACAGAGCTCTGTCATGCTGTCCCTCTATAGCTCCCCCATCCCTAACCCTTGGAAACCACTAATATGTTCTCCACTTCTATAATTCTGTTATTTCAAGAATGTTATGTAAGTGGAACAATACAGTATATAACCTTATGAGATTTTTTATTTTCACTCAGCATAATTCCCTTAAAATACATCCAGATAGTTACATGTATCAATAGTTAGTTCCTTTTTATTGCTGTGTAGCATTCCATGCTATGGATGTATCAGAATTTGTTTAATCATTCAACTGTTGAAGAACCTTGTTTTTTTTTTTTCCCCCAACAGTCTCAGGCTATTATGAATACAGCTGCTGTGAACATTGGTGTACAGGCTTTTGTGTAAAGGTATGTTTTCATTTCTCTGGGATAAATGCCTCAGATTGTATCAACTACTTGCAAAGACCACTTGGGCCCTTACCTGAAAATAACCTATATCCCCATATTTGGCATGCAACTTAACATGAAACAAACTTATATTTTATTTAAAAAATTGGAGAAGAGTGGGTACATTTAATCTTTTTATGCATAATATAAGGAGTTGCCTTGATGTACCTCTACAGATCACTGGGATTATGTGAATGCCTGTCATGACTGGAGCTGATGAAATGGTCCAGTGAAGAATTTCAGTTGGCATTTCTCATCATCTGCTATAATAAGCAGACTGTTACTTTAAAAAATCAGACTTTTTTTTCTTTCATTCATCTGTATACTTCATTCATGCCATACAAACACACTGTTTAAAAAAATGCCTCTTAGTTTCCTTTCTTCCAAATCCTTTCAAATTAAACAAATGTGGTTATGCAGTTTATAATGAAATCGTTTCCCCCTAGCTTTTAAAACAACCAAGCTTACAAGTGGAGAATTGGAGAAGCAAGACAGCACATGCATATAAGTACATTGAAATTCACAAAGAGAATAGATGAGATTTGTGGCTTTGTCACAATGTTGTGACGGTTGCTTCACTTAGACAAATGTGAATTGCTTATGGAGGCTTTGCCTGTGGCTTAAGGGCCTCAGATGGCATGGGGATAGAAATATAACTGCCCCTTCTCCCTGCCCCCATGACCATGGCTTTTAGCAGAATGTGTTACTCGCTATGTATACTCAACATATAATAACTGGGTTAACAGAAAACACAAATTAATGTGAAACATATTAATACTTATGAGTAAATTATAAAAGAATGAATAAAAGGACAACAAACTCTCTGAAGGGCCCATTTCTCAATTACGTGGTAGGATAAAGGTAATCAACTTGGTTAAAATGATGTACTCCATTTGTAGATATATATATATATAATATATATTTTGATTTATATATATTTGGTATATATATATGTGTGTGTGTGTATATATATACATTTTTTGGCCATGCTGTGTGGCATGTGGGATCTTAGTTCCCCAACCAGGGGGCAAACCCACAGCCCCTGCGTTGGAAGCATGGGGTCTTAACAACTGGACCGCCAGGGAAGTCCCGAGTTATATATTTTTATTTGAATGAATAAGCAGCAAAAAAAAAAAAGAAAATGATGATATAGATTTTGAGTTAAACTATGTAATTTATGAGGATGTAAAATTGTAAAAGGATATTTAATGTCATATGACATCCCTTTATAAAATATGTCTGAATCAGTATCATAATAAACAACTCTAGGAAGATAACCTTTTAATAATTCTTCATCAAATCTAACATGTTGTAAATTTAATGCTCCCTTGATTTTACCAAGAGGTATCAGTTGAAGATTTTCAAACCTGGCTGACAGTGACTTAAGCCATTATCAATTGTAAGATGCATCCCAACTGTAGAGATACTAAAATGTGAAAAATATTTTAAATAGGTAAGATATGGTAATATAATAAGTATTTGTTGAGTATTTACTATTTGCCAGGGGCTATAATTGCTGGGCATACAGAAATGAACAAGATACAGTCCACAGTACTCAATAAGTTTATAGCCTAGTAGGGGAAAAGTAGATAAACAATTTCACAGGTAAAGAGTTAATGATCTTACAAGTTCTTAAGCTAATTTTCTGTTGGTTTGAAACACAAGGAGAAACCTTCTGATAACATCATTATATAAGGGATATTGATTATAACATAAATAAAAACTACAAGTAGTTTTATGAGTATACAGGCAGTAACCTGTAACAATTCTTTGTTTCTCAGGTATTTGCAATATCAATCCCTCACAGCTTTAAAGTTTGTCTATTTTTGAAACATTAGCATGTAAAAAAACAATCATTTTCCTCTTGCGTCTCAAGATTCAGAAGTGATCCAATATTCAACTCATTTTTTTTTAATAAATTTATTTATTTTTATTTTTGGCTGTGTTGGGTCTTCATTGCTGCACGTGGGCTTTCTCTAGTTGTGGCAAGTGGGGGCTACTCTTCATTGCGGTGCACAGGCTTCTCATTGTGGTGGCCTCTCTTGTTGTGGAACACTGGCTGTAGGCACATGGGCTTCAGTAGTTTTAGCATACAGGCTCAGTAGTTGTGGCTCACGGGCTCTAGAGTGCAGGCTCAGTATTTGTGGCGCACGGGCTTAGTTGCTCCATGGCATGTGGGATCTTTCTGGATCAGGGCTCGAACCCGTGTCCCCTGCGTTGGCAGGCAGATTCTTAACGACTGCGCCACCAGGGAAGCCCCTCAACTCATTCATTCTTCCAATAAATATTTTATCATCTTACAACTGAAGTAAAATGTAGCATTTTAGTCTCAAAGGAGAACTACTAAAAATAAAAAACAAAATAATAACTTGGTCTTAATCCCAAATACAGTGCTTGTGTCCAATTCAGGTTCCTAAAATATTGCTGAGTAAACAATATTGTCTTTTATGATGGAAAGAGATAGACAAAGGCAACCTTCAAATCTGAGTCCTTGACTTGCTGCGAACTGTGCTAGACTCTTGAAGGATATGTGTGTGGTGTGTACCTGTTATTGTGACATGCTGTGGTATGATAAAAGATAAATATGTAGTCTTTGTCTGTGTTCCTGGCATAGAACGCCTAAACTTTTGAACTATCCTGTCTTTTGTATGCTGATGTGATGCGATGACCCATGGGAGGCAGCAGTGTTGGTGGTACATAGATTCAGGATGGGGGCTGGAAGCCAGAAAGACCAACCACATGATTAGAGGTTAGAACTTATAGCCCCACCCCCTGATCTTTGGGGAGGGGAGAAGAGATGGAGATTGAGGTCAATCACCAGTGGCCAATGACTTAATCAATTACACTTATGTAAAGAAACCTCCATGGAAACCCCTACATGATAGGGTTTGGGAGCTTCCAAGGTGGTGACCACACTGAATGCTGGGAGGGCGCCGTCCCAGCCGCGGCCCCTGTACCTTGTCCTATACATTTGGCTGCTCCGGAGTTGCATCCTTTATAATGAACTGGTAATCGTAAGTAAAGTACTTTCCTGAGTTCTGTGAGTCATTCTAGCAAATTGTCAAACCTGAGGAGGGGATCGTGGGAACCCCTGGATTTGTAATTGCCTGGGCAGAAGCATGGGCAGCTGGGGGGCACCCCATTTGCAGCTGACGTCTGAAGTCGGGGCAGCCTTGCAGCACAGAGCCCTTACCCTGTGGGGTCTGTGCTAGCTCTGAGAGTTCATGTCAGAACTGAATTGCATTGTTGGACACCAGGCGATGGTGGGGAACTGCAGAACTGGTGTGGAAAAACGACAGGTATTTGGTGTCAGGTAAAACCACACACACATTGTGTTATGTTCACCCATGTTCCTGTTGAATTCAGGCATTTCTGTTAAAATTGCTTTGGCCAAGGAAGTGGTATGAGTCTCGGCCAGGCAGAGCCTGAAGAGCAGCGTGGGTTTCCCTGTGTTTCCTCATCTGTCATGATGACCAGCAATGTCCTAAACAGAGGCTCCTCCTTCAGCCTGGGTCTCAGAGTGAAGATGATGTACAACAGAGCTGGGGATGGACCACGAATAAGAAATAAAACTTGTTGTTAGGGTTTAGGCATAACCTGTCTCTACAGCATAACCTAGCTTATTGTTAAGGTTCAAGTGATATGGAATAAGGGATTCATTATGCTGACTAGACTTTATGCAGTTGTGGGAAGTGGGGAACGAGCCCATCAATCAGAGGGTGTTGCCTCTGGTCTCCTGGTGCACCTGGAGCCACCGCAGGGCAGCAGGGCTGGGGGAGGGGAGGACAAGGTGGATTCTGCATGTGCACCTGCACAGAACTTGAAGACGGTAAAGGAGGGAAGTCAGTGGGACCTGAGAGCTGCGGGTTGGACTGCTGCTCACAGGCTTGGCGAGAGTGAGCTGGGAAGTCAATGAACACATGGACGCGCTGCCGGGACTGGACCCCGACTTGGACCTCAGAGCAGGCTGGCTTCTGCTGTCCCTCTGCTTTGCTTATCTCCTGCAGTTTCTCCCGTCGCCAGTCCTAACTCAGAACTGGATGAGAGTTCTGGGAAACACAGTCCCAGCTTTGCTAAACTGACACCCACAAAAGCATCACTGCTATAAAATACTCTAGGAAAAATGCATGTTCTGCTACAAGCTAGAGTCCTTTTCCCAAATCCCTATCTGCACTCAGACTTTGGTGAGCTGAGGGGGAAGATTTGTGAATGTCAAGCTCCTTTGCTTCCTTTAGCCTAAAACCTAGACAACAGCGAGGCCAGTGGTCTGTGGCTTAGGCTCTCGGTCGTCGAACCATATCTGATCTTGGCCCTTGAGATTAGCACTTGGACCATGCAAGAAGAACAAGGACTTTTCCCGCCAAGGCCACAAGAGGAGGTTTACTAAGCCTCTGCTCTCCATGTCTCCTTACCCTGGTCCTGCCAGACCTTGCAAGGGTGGGGAGAGAGCAAGGATAACTTAAAAGGAATTTTTACTCCAAAATCTCATTTATTGTTCTCTACTTGTCCCATGTAAGTTTGAGGACTACATTGTATCTTTGACCCATAACAGGATTCTTTGCTTTTGGAGACAGGGACAAGTGGTCCACCAGAAGTTAGAGTGCTCAGAACAGACTTAATTGTACTGCAGTTATCCGACAGTCAGATTAATGGAGGGTCTCCACCGTTCTCTGGAAAGGAAATTGACTAGTGCCCAAGACTTATTGGACAGTTGAAGTCTGTAGGTTACTCTCTGTAGAATACCTGTGCACTGCTTCTTCCCCCTTTTGGATTGCACACTCACCAAGAATTAGTCATATTTATTCTGAACCTTCTTGATGCCTGTTAGACCAATAGGATAGGAGGGGAAGTGATGTGCGCACCTTCCATCTCCCCCCTTAACGATGAAGTTGCTGCTGCCCCCGTGAATCTGTTCCTGCATCAGTTGTTTTTAGCAGTAGCAGTTGGCTTCAATCTGCAGTTTGTTCTATACTATCAGCATCAGCATCATTGTGCAACTTCAGAGAGATCACCATGTGGCCAGCAAACCTGTCCATCCTCAGAGGTTTGATCTCAGCTATGCAGTGTGTCTGTCCCAAGCTCCTGAGGTGTCAACATCTGCCAAGCAGTGCCCTTCCTCAGAGGTCTGCATTCTGGCTCTGAATGCATTCTGGGAGCCTTCGTGCAAGTCTGAAGTCTAGTAATCCTTACCTATCCCTTTGTTCATGTGTCCGGCGTGAAGCGTGGAACAGACTAAGCCCTCTGCGTCTCCTTACCCTGGTCCTGCCAGACCTTGCAAGGGTGGGGACAGAGCCAGGATAACTAAGAGGAATTTTTACTCCTAAGTCTCATTTATTGTTCTCTACTTGTCCCATGTAAGTTTGAGGACTACATTGTATCCTTTGATCCATAACAGGATTCTTTGCTTTTGGAGACAGGGACAAGTGGTCCACCAGAAGTTAGAGTGCTCAGAACAGACCTAATTTTCGAGAGAAAGTAGACTTCTAATCACAGTGGTTGAGCCATGGGGTAGACCATTTACAACACTGGTTTTGTATTGTGGCTAAGACTATCCATTCCTGGAAGAAAGAGTCTTTTTCTTTAGATCACATCATACCTCTGCTTAAAAAATCAGTTTTCCACTGTCCTCAGAACAAACCACTAATTTATATCATCTCCTCCAAGGCCTTAAATGACCTTGCCCTGGGCTGTATCTCAGACCTCATGTCTTACCGCTCTCCCTTCTGTTTACTGCAATCCAGCCACACTAATTTTAATTTTTCCATCAAACAACTAAGCTCAGCTAAGGAAATCTGCCTTTGTGTTTACAATGGTCTTTGCCCGGAATGTTTTCTTTTGAGATCTTTGCATGACAGGTTATAGTCTTATTATTACCTTTTAAAAGAGGCCTTTTCTGAGCTTTCAAAGAATTCCATTCTCTCAACATAATCCTGTTTATTTCTTTCATAGCATTCACCATAATCCTTAACTACCCTGTTTACTTCTTCATTTGCCCATTTTCCTCTCCAAGACTAGAATATAAGCTTAGAAGGGCATCTATTTTGTCTACCTTGTTGATTACTCTACCTCTTTAAATAGCTATTGGAGGAACTTCCCTGGTGGTCCAGTGGTAAAGAATCCGCCTTACAATGCAGGGGTGGCGGGTTTGATCCCTGGTCAGGGAACTAAGATCCCACATGCCGTGGAGCAACTAAGCCTGAGTGCCGCAACTACTTGAGCTTGCGCGCCTCAACTAGAGCGCCTGCGTGCTGCAAACTCAGAGCCCACGTGCTCTGGAACCTGCACGCCACAACTACAGGGCCCAGGCACCCTGGAGCCTGTGCGCCACAACTAGAGAAAGAAAACCCGCTGCCACAATTAGCAAGAAGCCCACACGCCGCAACGAAAGATCCCACGTGCTGCAACTAAGACCCAACGCAGCCAAAAATAAATAAATATTAAAATTTTTTAAAAAGCTATTGGATAAAAAATAAATTTAGCCTTTGGAACTGTCTAAAATATGCAAACTGCTGAGCTTTAGCCTTCAAAGGAACCCGAAACTCAAAGTACCTAAATATGCAGTTTTTATTCTTCTAAGTCTACTCAGAATAAGTGGACAACTGTTTTCATAGGTTGGACCATTCATGTGCTACACTAAGTCATCCTGGAAAAAAATAATTAGCAGGAAAAGGGTTAAGCATAGTTTTGATGCAAGACCCTGTCAATGCAAAACGCTGTCAGGTTGAGAAGAGCAGTTGCAAATCATTCACCAATGTGCTTGCTCCCAGCAAACGCACATCACAAATCTTGCAGGCTTATGGCTGTGCATCACATCCGGTCACACTTTATCATGAGCCTGAAGGTGTCTGTAAACATGTCCTGAACATTGGCTCAAAAGGAAAAAGGTAGGGCTTCCCTGGTGGCGCAGTGGTTGACAGTCCGCCTGCCGATGCAGGAGACACGGGTTCGTGCCCCGGTTCGGGAAGATCCCACGTGAGCCATGGCTGCTGAGCCTGCGCATCTGGAGCCTGTGCTCCGCAACGGGAGAGGCCACAACAGTGAGAGGCCCGCGTACCCCCCCAAAAAAAAACATTTCCCGACCCATGTTGAAAACAAATAATTATTGTTTAGAGAGTAAATGTAGCTTGGCTCACCAAACCCTGATTATTTGAAACATTATAAACATGCAAATGTGGAAGATTCTATATAGTACACCAAATAAATAGACAATTTCTAAATCTCCACATTCAATTCCTATTCTAATTCATCTTATACAGAGCTAGCCCATTAATCACTCTTTAACAACACTTCCTATGTCTCTACCATACCCTCAAATTTATAATTACTACAAATTGCCTGTAGAGCAAAACTTCCAAATTTTAATCTTGGTAGGTTAAGTCTCTCCATTAATTTAGTGACAAATACATGCCAAGGACTCCACTAGCCATTGCTGAGGATACAAAATGAGCACAGTAAGATTCCTGCTTTCAATGAATTTACAACCTAATTGAGAGAATATATGTACACAAATAACTACAAGGCAGAGTATATATGTGACAAAGGAGGCATAAATAATAGCGGCAATTACACACTAAGCATTTATCGCATGCCACGTAGTTCACATCTCCTATCACGAATCCTCACAACATCCCTGGAACCTGGACGTTGATATCTCCATTTACAGACAACAATAGCAACAGCAATTGCCCCGTTCCTGCTAGTGCCAGGCGCTCTGTATACACGACCACACTTCATCCTCACGAGAGCTCTTATTTCATAACTGAGTGTGGGTGATTTGCCTGAGGCCACAGAGCTCGTCAGCAGCCGCTGTGGTCAGAGTGTGTGTGTCCCCCTCCCATACATACATGTTAGAATCCTAATGCCCAGTGTGATGGTATTTGCAGATGGGGACTTTGGGAGACAATTAGGTCACGAGGGCAGGGTCTTCGGAATGGGATTAGTGACTTTCTAAAGAAGCCCAAGAAAGCTCCCAAGTCCCTTTCCACCATGTGAGGAGACGGTGAGAAGTCTGCAGCCTGAAAGAGGGATTCACCAGAATCCGACCATGCTGGCAGCCTGATCTTGGACTTCCGGCCTCTAGAACGGTGAGAAATACATTTCTGTTGTTTACTCGTCACGCAGTCTGTGGTACTTTGCTATAGCAGCCTGAACAGACTAAGACAGTGGCAGAACCAGCTTTCAAACGAGGTCTCTGACTCCAAAGTCTTTCTTTCTTATACTACGCCATGTGCCTTCTCAGGGAAAAAGCTCAGAGAAGGTCAGCAGCTTTGCCAGAGCTCATCAAGCTCTTAAGCGGCAACAAGGGCTGAAAGACAAATTTATTTTACTTTGAAGTATATGCTTGCTCCCTTTTCCTCTCCCCCGCCTTCCCTTCTCTTCCTGAACAGTTCAGTCCTAAAGCCCTGAGATGGGGCAGAGCAGCCCTGCTTGGGGATGGGGGGGTGGACACCCAGAACCTGGGCAGGAGGTCTCTGCAGGAAGGAGGGTGTCTCACTGGAGGCGGGACGTGTGGCGTCAGAGCCTGGGCAGAGTCGTGAGGGTGTCCACATGGAGGGCTTGGCCAGGTGATGGGTGTTGGAGCTCATGTGCTCAGTCTGAGCATCAGAGCTTGTGTAGATTAAGAAGGTTTTGCAGGGGCTTCCCTGGTGGCACAGTGGTTGAGAGTCCGCCTAACGATGCAGGGGACACGGGTTTGTGCCCCGGTCCGGGAAGATCCCACATGCCGCAGAGCAGCTGGGCCCGTGAGCCGTGGCCGCTGAGCCTGCGCATCCAGAGCCTGTGCTCTGCAGTGGGAGAGGCCACAACAGTGAGAGGCCCGCATACCCCCCCCCCAAAAAAAGAAGGTTTTCCACATGGGGAAGCGGTGGCCTGGCACAGGTTTTTAGAGCCCACATAGGGTGAGGATATTTTTGGGGTGTGTGTGTGTGTGTGTGTGTGTAAAGGTGAGGGAATGGTGGGAATGGATTACATACAGGGGGATTGGTCAAATAAGTAAATGCACTGTGAATAATGGAAGGCTGGTTTCTCAGTGCCAAAGAAGGGAATTACAAACAGGGACAAGCACAGAGTAAAAATAAAAGTTAAAATAGGCATTAATGTAAACCCATGGTTTTCAATACAAAAGCAGATACAAAAATAATCATGTAAATGTTGGAATGTGTGTATGTATGTGCGTGTGTGTATACACACACATATATTTATATATGTGCATATGTTCCCTAGCTCTGTCTACCCAGCATCAATGAGCATACCTGGTATCCATACCTTGGCTTCTAAAATACCGTTTTCCACTAAAAGGAACCAAGACTCTTTGGAGAAATGGCTAATTCCAAGGCTGGGGCAAGGAAAGTACAACATGAATTGGGAACTCCCACTTGTGCCAGAAAGAAAGTAGTCAAAGATGATGGGAAAAAGATAAAGAAGCCAACTTAAAAGGGTTCCCACTGGTCTAATACAGGACAAATTTAGCATCGATATAGATCACGATAATAATAGATTAAATCTCTTGAATAAAATAGGAAAACATGAGTCCATATTAATATAAATAACTATATACATGGATAAAAGTTTCAAGAGAAACGGGACATTATACAGTTTCAAAATACCTCTCTACAAAGCACTTAAAAGAAAAAACAGTGGAGCAGCCTGGCAGACCCCTTCTCAATCAATTGCTGTGACCATCATCAGCAGTGGGACACCCTGAAACTCGTACCCATAGATGGGATTCAGTGAGAACACAGTGGCGTTCTCTGGTGTTTCTGCCAAAGAAGCATAACCAGATTCTAGTCACGAGGAAACATCAGACAAAACCAAACCGAGAAACTTTCTACAAAATAACTGGCCTGAAATCTTCAAAAGTATCAAGGTCATGAAAGTTAAGGAAAGACTTGTTTCAGACTGAGGGAAACTAAAGAGAGATGACAACATAATCCAATCACTTCCAAGTTTTCTGTAAGTTTAAGATTGTTTCAAAATAAGAGACGTTATTAGAAAGATATACTCTCCTGTGTGCTTTTCTTCATGGAAGAGATGGAACTGAGGGAGAATTTAGATAGGTAGCGATGTACAGGAGGAAACTTTTTCGTGTAAAAAAGTGGTGTTTTCAAACACATTTAGTGCTTCCCTATTGCCAGAGAAATGGGTGGCAGAACAGAAAAGTGGCTAAGATGGGCACTGGAGACCAGGATTCAAATGCTGAATTTTGTCTTTGAATAAGTTGTGTGACTTTTGACTATTTGAGTCTCAGTTTCATCATCTGTAAAATGGGAATAAAGCTGATGTTTGTGTGTGAGAATTAATGAAATTATGTATGTCAAGGGCACAGCATAGTTCCTGCCACATAGTAGGGTTAGCAATGATGATGAAGATATAATAGTGATGATCTGAACTATACTTTAGGGAAGGTAATCTGTCTGTGTTGTGTAGAAAGGATTGGGATTTGTGCAGAGTGACCCTGAAAGAAAGCAGAGCAGTTGGGAAGCTATTAGTGGTTGTCCAGATGAGAGTAATGACTGTTGGAATGGAAGGACTTGGGCAGATAAGGGTTTGTTCGGGTAAATTCTTCAGGTTTAAAGCAATGCATTAGAGCTCAGGATGATCCCCAGAAGCTTAAAGATTGCTCTGATTTGCAATCCCTGGCGGAGAGAGGGGAGCCGTGCCATTAGCAGTGTTTGCTGCCTAAGGTTTTTGCATTAAATGAGATCATATATGTAAAGAATATAGTGTGTACAGTGAATATAGTAACAACTCAAGGAAGGCTAGCTGTTATGATTCAATTTTTCCTAAAAATTTTGGATAGAAAATGGAGTGCATTGCTCTGAAATTCTTTCAGGGTGGTCATGCTTCTTCTCTAAGAGGCTTCAGCTGGGAAACCTGCTATTGGAATAACCCATCTAGCTTCGAAAAGGGAGAAGAAATCACCTGTATCCAGTTCCTTTTCCTGACTACAGTTACACAAGGCGGGCTGGGGGAGCTCAGGGATGAGTGAGCTGGTACCAAATGATCTGAGACTCACCACCTTAAAATCTCCCTCCTGGGTTCCCTGGTGGCGCAGTGGTTGAGCGTCCGCCTGCCGATGCAGGGGACGCGGGTTCGTGCCCCGGTCTGGGAAGATCCCACGTGCCGCAGAGTGGCTGGGCCCGTGAGCCATGGCCACTGAGCCTGCGTGTCCGGAGCCTGTGCTCCACAACGGGAGAGGCCACAGCAGTGAGAGGCCCGCATACCACAAAAAAAAAAAAAAAAAAAAAAAAAATCTCCCTCCTCTCCCCTAGTAAGGCCACTGCATTGCAACTTCTGTTTCCACACTTTCCCTCTAAAACTGCAGTTCTTCATGTTTACCCTGTGTCCTTCAAGGCTGCATTCGGTGCTCATTTTAACTGATTCCCACTGCATTTTCTGAGGCACAATTTGAATGATTTATTCCCTTACCCTCCCAGGACTGAAACAGTCATCTTGGGCTGAAAAGCTCTTCCATATTTTGCGGGTTGGGAGCCCACTGGTAAGCCACCTCTCTAGTTCTCTCAGTACGCGAGAGCACTGTATAACGCTGCTTACTGGCTCAAATTGCTTCTACTGAATGTAAGTTAGGGGTCCTAGGACTTTGCAGAAATTGTTCACAGCTGTATTCTCAGTACTTAGAATGTTGAAGGAATGACCTAACTGCCCCAGAAGAAATGTATGTAAAGAAAACAGAAAGAACCATGCAATTGGTCTGGGCTCTAGGAGTAAAGCGTGCTGAAGTTTACAGTAGTCACACTCAGATGTTTCCCTCTATTCTTTGTCTACGTCTTTCCTAAAACTTTTCTTTTTTTTGGCAGCCTGTGCTTTGATTGGGATACAAGCTGAGCAGTGGCTACTGAAGCTATTTCTGTTCTTCTTTTGGTTTGTTTTAATGTTTTGGAGATACAGGGCTGCATCTAAGGTATTAGTTTATTTAACTCAGGCTTTCTACTTGTGCAAGGATACATCCTTCTACAAAACTGAATTCTTACATGAGTGAGTTCTCAAGGTCACAGGAAGAGCATCATGAAACTGCATCAAATGCACAGAACTTTCTTATAACCATCATGTCAGTAAAATGATTACACCCATTAATATCCATTGGAAGCGATATGTGTCTGTTTCCATCTACTATTCCTGCATGAAGTGAATTTTCTAATTTAAAAAGGCTGAATTCAGCTCATTTTATACCTTAAGTATGATGTCAATGTATTTTAGTGATTAAAATTGCCAATGTAATTCTGTGGGTTTTTTTCAGATGTAAAATGACCCATAAAGTGGCAATATGCCCATCCTAATTAAACAATGATCAGAATAATCATTGAAAACAACAAAGGGTAATGCCACTGTCCTTTAAAGGAATTTTATAAGAATTACTTGACTCACTGTCAAAAAGCATTTACTGAGAAATGAATGGAAAATCACAGCGTGATCTCTAAATCATTTAGGATGTAACATTTGGTCAGATCAGTCGTGGTCTTTGAGTTAAAGCTAGAGATAGAAATCTACATCAGCACAAGCCCGAAACAAATATACTGGATAATGGAGAGCAGGTGGGAGACAATTAGAGAGAAGATCTGGGATCATGCCGTGTCTTTTTTTTCTTTTTTTTTTTTTTTTGGAGGATCTCGTTTTGTTGTTAAGTATGCTGTAAACTGCTGCAGAATCCCCCTCAAAACCCAGGTATGGAGACGGTGTGTAAGCACTTCAAAGGGGGAAGACGGGAAGGATAATGGGACACAGAAAAACAAAAATGACGAGGAAGTTTCTGTCGGCAGCATGTGATTAAAACTCCCCACACCAGCCCGGTGGTGTGCTTGTTTCTAAGAATGACACTCACTTTGAAGTCTGTCCTTTGAGTCAGACCTCTGTGGGGCCAAGGGCCTCCCTTACTGCTGACATGATAGATCAAAGGGAGCACCCTGCACTACACATGACGTGCGCGGCCAGCAAGACATTCTAGAAACAGAGCAACAGAGCAGCTCACAGACATGGAAGCAAAGTCCTATACAAAACACTGTTGTTTTGCTTTTCAAAGGATGAACTGCTCTGAAAAAGACCTTTAGGACGGCAAATTCAGTGGTGGGTATTTGCCAAATTGCTATTAGTTTTCTCCCAGGGAGAAAAAAATGAACAAATCATTAGAATGCATCCATCAGTTACCTGGGAATCTACTCTAAAAACATGGCTTCATTTGTACAGCAGGCTTGTCTCAGGCACCTGGACTCTCAGGGAGATGAGATCTGTCTCTGATTGCCGTCTCCACTGTGCCACAGTTTTCAGAGAACACCAGGCCCCTCACTGCCACGCTGGAGAAGCCCTCCTGCAAACACTGGCATAGTAAGAGTCACCATGACAAGTGGACCATTCCTTTGCTGTTGCCAAGATCAAATTAAATTTTCAGAATTTCACTTGTAAATGATTACTGCTGATTCACGATCTTCATTTCTTTGCCAGACACCCAAATGGCTTTTGAAAAGCCTTCTAGGGCAGACGTAAATCCTCACGTCTGGATAAATAGCTCAAATCTCATGCGAGGTAACAGCCAATCTTCTACTTTTCCCCTGCTTAGACTTTTTCCCTGGTGCCCACTATTGCTTCACTGCTACTACTCTTTAGTTTTCCTGTAGTAGAGGAGCATCTTCCTCCAAAAATAATGCCTTTTGGATGTACCACCATCTGTCCTGACTCATTGCTGCCTCGTGCTGACCTTGCAGTCACTTTCCCTCATGTACTAGGATGGGGCCCCTGCTCATGGTGGGCAGTCGGCACCTTACCCGCAGACAACACCCTAGAAGTTATCAACGTCCATAACTGACACCTGAGCCTCCACCATCTTGACTCCAATGACCCAAATCTCCACTCCACTTCAGACAGGCGCTTTAAGGACATCTTACGACACCTCCAAAATCTTAACCACAATTGGACCACAAATTCCTAGCCATGCTTTCACCTTCCTGAGTTTTTTTGTTTTTTAACATCTTTATTGGAGTATAATTGCTTTACAGTGGTGTGTTAGTTTCTGCTGTATAACAAAGTGACACCTTCCTGAGTTTTAATCTCATTTAGATATCTAGTCCCTAGATTCTTCTGCTTTGTCCAGTTTTCCAGTTCCTCTTAGCCGTCACTCTTTCTTTAACAAACTGTACATTGTGGTTGACAGCATTTATAATAACCTCACTATGTAAGAGCCATTGGGCTCCCCTGGTGGCGCAGTGGTTAAGAATCCACCTGCCAATGCAGGGGACATGGGTTCGAGCCCTGGTCTGGGAAGATCCCACATGCCACAGAGCAACTAAGCCCATGTGCCACAACTACTGAGCCCGCGTGCCACACCTACTGAAGCCTGTGCACCTACAGCCCACGCTCTGCAACAAGAGAAGCCACTGCAGTAAGAAGCCCGTGCACTGCAACGAAGAGTAGCCCCGCTCTCCACAACTAGAGAAAGCCCGCGCAGCAACGAAGACCCAACACACCAAAAATAAATACATTTATTAACAAAAAATTCATGCCATTGCATCCTCACGACCAAACCCCAACCGTAGAACAATGCTCCAATTTACCTTCTCCATCCCTACACCCAGAGAGCCAGGGCTGCTGGAGAAATGCAGGGAGTGTGTAGACTGGTTCTGCTGCAGGATCTCTAACCTCAGCAGGACACTTAACGCTGCCAGCGGAGTTTCTTTCATATTCATGTACTGGAGAGATCAAATGAGAGGCCCGTGTACCGCAAAAAAAAAAAAAAAAAAAGTAAAAAAAAATATAAAAGAGATGCTGGTGAGGATCAAGGTTGTTCTTTACGTAAGAATGGCCACTGTTTGGAGCAGAAGCGTGGCCACTCCACAGGCCCCTCAACGACCCATACTACGGCTTAGCAAGAGAAGGTGAGTTAGACCTCCTCACGGGTAATCGAATATAAGAATGGCATCTGAAGAGACCAAAAGAGGAGCAGACATGTAGAGAGTAAGAATCATAATTAAAGTGTTTCCCCTACTCCCCTCTTTCTTCATAAATGTATATTATTTATTATTTAGACAACAGAGTGGACAAACCAGGGCAACTCTCTGGGAACCAGATGGGTGGGCCTGGCCAGCGCAGAGCCAGGTCTTGTGGGACCTGAAGCTCATACAATTTTGAGGTATTCTCTTAAAAAATACAAAATCAACAGTCACAAAAGCAATTCAAGTGCATTTAAAAATTGCCGTTATTTTCTATTGAGCTAGATCACTGTGTAGTCAAATCACTCTTATGTGGCGACTACTGATGTACTGATGAATACATATAGTTTTGCCACGAAATACTGGTTTCTTCGGCCACTTAACTGAGTCAGTGGTAGTTTTGCAAAGCGTTCTGCCTGGAACTGAGCCTTAATCAGGCCAAGATGTGCTAGGTTCACATCAGGATTTGATATGATACAGTGGGAGGTGTAAGACACGTGACCTCATAGAGATATACTGGCTGCTGGTAGAAGAGCTACAGATTTATGCTCTAAAACACAAATTCTGAAAACAGAAATCTTACTTCACATGATTTCCATAAAAATATATATAGTGCATTTATAATTGTATGTGCTCTACCGTCAAGCACATTTCTGACAGCAGCGTATGTCTGTCTTGACTAGATGGTGATAAGGAATAAATCTTATGCTTACAATGACACATGTCTGATGACAAGAAGACTGTTCTACAGAACAGATTCTGGCTTCATACACCTCAAACCTCTTGAACACTACTTCCGGTCCTGAGCATGATAGGATGAGTCTGTATCCCTTTGCTTCCCCTGACACAAAGTCATTGTGTTGGCATAGTGGGTGGAAGAAGACATCTAATAGTAACTGCAGATCAAGTGACTTCAAGTCATATAAATATAATCCCACTTACACCCAACTGAATATATCCCCAGTTCCATCTCCCTTCCCATGGATCCCTCACATACCATGGCCTTTCCAAAGATAAGGGGGCATGAGTGACAGAAGTAAAGTTGAAGTGGAATGAAGCACTGGTCTGAAAAGATTACAGTTAAATATCTTACTTTTCCAATACAGATGAGCACGGAACACCTCTGGAGCAGGCTGTCCTTCACTGTGGAAAACAGCATGGAGGTGTCTCAAAAAACTAAAAATAGAACTACCATATGACCCAGAAATTCCACTGCTGGGTATATATCCGAAAAAACCCCAAAACACTACTTCAAAAATATGCATGCACCCCAATGTTCATAGCAGCAGCATTATTTACAATTGCCAAGATATGGAAGCAACCTAAGTGTCCATTAACAGATAAATGGATAAAGAATATGTGGTGTGTATATATATATATATATATATATATATATATATATATATATATAAGGGAATACTACTCAGTCATAAAGAAGAATGAAATTTTGCCATTTGCAGCAACATGGATGGACTTGGAGGGCATTATGCTAAGTGAAATAAGTCAGGCAAAGAAAGACAAAAACTGGGCTTCCCTGGTGGCGCAGTGGTTGAGAGTCCGCCTGCCGATGCAGGGGACATGGGTTCATGCCCCAGTCCGGGAAGATCCCACATGCCACGGAGCGGCTGGGCCCGTGAGCCATGGCCCCTGAGCCTGCGCATCCGGAGCCTGTGCTCCGCAACCGGAGAGACCGCAGCGGCGAGAGGCCCGCATACCGCAAAAAAAAAAAAAGACAAAAACTGTATGATATCATTTATATGTGGAACCTAAAAAATATAAGAAACTAGTGAATATAACAAAAAAGATGCAGACTCACAGATACAGAGAAAAGCGAGTGGTTACCAGTTACCGGGGCAATATAGGGGGAGTGGGAGGTACAAACTATGGGGTGTAAGACAGGCTCAAGGACGTATTACACAACACAGGGAATATAGCCAATATTTTGTAGTAAATGTACATGGAAATTGACCCTTAAAAATTGTATACAAAATTTAAAAAGTTAAAGAAATAGGCTGTTCTTGTGAGGGTCTTAAAGTTCACACTTTATTAGCTTCACAATAAATTCACATTTGCATCTGGACTCTCAAGGCTCGACTGGCATATAGTCTGGAGCTTCCTAGGAGGGAAGATGGGCCACTCTAATGCTAGGACTCATTGGAGAACAAGCATCTTCCTTATCCTCTTTGAAGATGACTTGAATAAGAGGTATTCAAAATCCAAAGAGTAAGGATTAAAGTGTTTTTTGAGTTAAATGAGATACTAAAATTTCTTGAGGGCAATAGGAAAGAGATTAGCTGTAATCTGCCACTAACTCTCACAAGAGAGTAACTTAATCGCAGGAGAAACCAATTCTGCTTGAATAACATGCATGAGGAGTACCTGGTGTCAGGCAGAACCACCTGCATGTTTGCAGCCCCAGGGGCTAGATCCCCACCTCAAACCACTGGCCAGTAAGTCACCTCAGGCCACCTGGGATAAGAAATATGTGGTAGCCATGAACTGTCCACGCAGCACATCAACTCACTGGAGATGATAAAGTTGTTCCGCTTAGAGCAGGGTTTGGCAAATTTTGTGAAGGATCAAGTAGTAAATGTTTTAGGTTTTGCAGGCCATACGGTCTCTGTTGCAGCTACTCAACTCTGCCATTGTGGAAGCAACATGCAAGGGAACAGCCAAAACGCCCATGAATGAGCATGGCAGTGTTCCAGCTAGACCTTATGATGGACGCTGAAATCTGAATGGCATATGATTTTCATGTATCACAAAATATTAGTTTTGTTTTGATTTTAACTTTTAAAAAATATAAAAACCATTTTTTAGTTTGAAGGCTACACAAAAACAGGTGGCAGGCCAGAATTTGCCCCAGACTATAGTCTACTGATCTCTGTTCTTCAAATATGCTCAGGAAAGATTTGGGATTAGGCTGATGGCAGGTTCAGATGGACACTGCTTTTCTGTTCTACATTTCTATGCAGAGGGTATTTCTCAAGTTACAGGGAATACTGTGTCTCAGCTGCTCGGTGGCATCATGCTGAAGATCTAAAACACATCTGTGGGTCTCCTTCCTCAAAGTGTTCAAGAGCAACATTGATGCCTTCCTGACCCACGACTTTTGATTGGCTACTGGTGGTTTGGCTTGGCTATTTGGATCAAGGGCATATCTTGCAGACACACAGTCCCCATGTAGCATCATGGGCACAACCCCAGTTGGTACATCATTGGCAGCCAAGCGGGCGGCACCTCGATTGTCAACATGGACTGGTCAGCCTTGCGGTCTGTACCTGGTGTCCTCTTCCTGTCACTGTGCTCCTCATGGGTCCCTCTTATTATCATGAATTTTGAAGTCCCAGAGGCTTTTGCACAGAAAGGATTAGTCTCAGTTACTTGCATTTTAAGAAACATCAACTTAGTAATGTTACATCATTAAAAACGTCCTTTACTTTAACATAGAAATCTTGTTGTTCCATTTGTAAATCTATACCTAAAATAACAATTTTACCTCCCCTTGTTCTTTCTTTTTTTTTAAATATTCTGTTTTATTTTTGCTTTATTTTTTTCATTTTAACTGTGTGTCCTGGAGATCACTTCATATCAGTTCAAAGAGTTCTTCCTTATTTTTTTTTTTTTGACCCCAAGGCTTGTGGGATCTTAGTTTCCCCACCAGGGACTGAAACCTGCATCCTCGGCAGTGAGAGCACGAAGTCCTAACCACTGGACTGCCAAGGAATTCCTCTTTGTTCTTTCATTAATGTTTAATTAAGGTGCACAGGATAAACATCCTTGAATAGTCTTTAGTTTATCCAATTTGTTTAAACATTTTACATTGCATTTATAAATGTGTTCAATGAATTTTACTTCAAATGGCTGACCAGGCAAGTTTACTACCTAAACAGATAACTCCTTTATACATACTAAAACAACATACTCTAAACTTATAAAAATTTTTTAAACTTATAAATTTTAATATAAACTATTAAAACTTATAAATATAGAGACTAGAGTTCTTCCAAGCATTCTGTTATTGTTTATGAATGTAGTTAAGCTCTCTTCCAACTTTTAACTTAAAATCACAAGTCTATAATCAATTATACATTTTAACTGGAATCTCCCTAACCCATTAGATTCTCTATCCCATCAAATTCTCTTAAACGTTACAAGGAAATAAATATCAAACACATACAGACTGTCCCAATGATTATAACACCTACACCTAAACTTAATCCCCAAAATACAGGTAATATGGGTCAATTTACCTTCATTAATTCTTAATTTTATGTGACTAGAACATGTTATCTCATTGTGCTTTTAACGTGCATTTTCTTGACCATTAATAAGGTTATGCTTTCTAAAAAAGAAAATTCTTAATTTTAAAGCAAAAAGATCTTACCTTTTAAGTCAAGGGTTACAAAACTATGTACAGCCCACTGCCAAATCTGGCCCGCTGCCTGTTTTGGTACGACCCCAAGCTAGGAATGGTTTTTACGTAAGTGGAAGAAGAAGTAAAAGAAGAAGATTTCACATCCATAAATAAAGTTTTATGGGAACACAGTTGCGCTTATTTGTTTTAAGTATTATCTACGACTGCTTTTGGGTCAGTGTTGAGTGGTTAAGACAAAGACCATATGGCCTAAAATATTTGCTCTCTGGCCCTTTACAGAAAGTATGCTCCTCCCTCCCTCCCCTCCCTGTTTTTTATTTTTAGAAGATGCAAGTCATGCTGTGCTTGAATTTCGGAGACCCAAATAAAGGATCATTGTAGCAGAAACTTTTGCCTGAAGGGTGTTGGGGACTAAGGGCAAAGAGCTTTCTTTGGAAGATTGTTCATCCTCTTTCCTCCTTCATTTACCCAGATAACAATAAAGATTGAGGATGGGAGAGCAGGGAACGAAGGGCAGAGACCCCCTCCCCCTCACAGACCCACTCACCTACCCAGCAACAGAGATGCAGGATCCAACTGGAGCCTCCCTGCCCAGTGGTGGGGGCCCTTCTCACAGAGCCCAGGAGGAAGTGCTCTAGAAGCTGTGGAATCCACAGCTTCACTTCTCAGTCCCAGCTCCAAAGCTCACACGTAGGAGATTCTGCTTTCCTGCCTAGCCGCCTATGACCCCGTTCATCCATCTTCTCTGTATTTTGCTCCTTTTGCCTTGACAAATGGTTTTCATTCAGCATCTCAGCTAAGTCTTTCTCTGGGTAGCATCCCAACCTCCAGTTTATGCTTAACTTATGGCTGTCCTGTCATCATATCATGAAGTCTTAGATGTAATATTTGCATATGTTTTAATATGCCATATAGGTATATATTTGATTCAGACAGTTTATCACTTGGATTGCTAGCCTTTCCTCATAAGCAATATTTCTGCAGCATTTCTGGACCAGAATTCAAGTCATAACAAACCACTGTGTCATCTAGACCAGAACAGAAAAGGTTCTGGCCCTTCAGTTGCTGTTAACTCTGCCTTGCAGTAACCTCATAAAAAGAATTGTTGAAATGCTTCCAGACTATTATTTAGAGTTCAGTTTGCATTTTCCGGAAAGTCTAATGTCTTAAAACTAAAGTAAGGAAAGAAACTTAGAGAAGGAAGGAGGAAAACGTAAGATAGGAAATGGAAATTTGTACAGAGAGGAAAAATAAACCTGAGGGCTAAAATAAATATAACTCCTAATTACTACACTGAAACCATGGCAGGAATTCTATACCCCCTTCATTGCTTAAACAATACTTTAAAAATAGCTTTATTGGGCTTCCCTGGTGGCGCAGTGGTTGAGAGTCCGCCTGCCGATGCAGGGGACGCGGGTTCGTGCCCCGCTCTGGGAGGATCCCACATGCCGCGGAGCGGCTGGGCCCGTGAGCCACGGCCGCTGAGCCTGCGCGTCCGGAGCCTGTGCTCCGCAACGGGAGAGGCCACAGCACTGAGGGGCCCGCGTACCGCAACAAAAAAAAAAAAAAAAAAAAAAAAAAAAATAGCTTTATTTAAAAGAGAGAAATGCTCAATGAATGGGCAACTCAAAATGCCCCCTGAAATAGAAAATTATTCTCAAAGAAAAATCAGGGTAGTTTGCTGAGTCTGAATGTCAAATGTTTCTCACTTTTTGAGTGTTCACTTTGGTTCAGCCTGACAGTATGATTTGTTTATCAAGATCATGAGTGATGGAGACCAGAAGCCAAAGTTAGATTAAAGATTGATGTTGGGATGCCATAATTATTGGGACTTGTACAGAGAAGCTTCAGGTATGGTAGCTGGGAATGTGGTAGTTTTATAATGTTTCAAGTATCTTTTTAGCCCATTTCAAAATTTCTGTAAGCCTGTTATTTATTTATTTTGCTTTTTGTAATTTTAATTATTTTTTGTAGTGAGAACATTTAAGATCCTGTTAGCAAATTACTGACATAATTTTGATCAAACCTTTTAAAAAATTAAATGAAAAAGTCTATTGTTTTAAAAAGTATCTGATCAAAACTATCTCCACAAGTAGTTCTAGGCAGCATGGCGCCCTCCCTTTAGAAGGACTTTGTGTGAAACAAATTACAGGCTTGCTAATGAACGATATACCTCATTAGGAGAGAGCTACACAGGCTTCTAGGCTGTGGCATGGAGAAGGGAGTACAGATGGAAATTTAATACCAAAGCAAGGGCTATAGTTTATAGAAAATCAGATCTTTCATGGGGGATGGGTGAGAGCTTTTCTAAACCTTTTCTGACCCTCAAACCTACCTTGTGATATCTTTCAGGAGTTTGAGGGGCCATTTCATCTTTTTTATGTAGTATGTGAAGAGGAGAGGCTGAGACAGTTCTCAGGTTTTCAAAATATTTTTGCTACAAAATAAAACACCAAAAACAAGCGTAGAGCTTCAAGAATTATTACAAAGGGAAAACCCATGTAACCACACCTAGGTTAAGAAACAAAACCTCGGACTTCCCTTGTGGCGCAGTGGTTAAGAATCCGCCTGCCAGTGCAGAGGACACGGGTTCGAGCCCTGGTCCAGGAAGATCCCACATGCCACAGAGCAACTAAGCCCGTGCACCACAACTACTGAGCCTGCGCTCTAGAGCCCGCGAGCCACAACTACTGAGCCCGAGTTCCACAACTACTGAAGCCTGCATGCCTAGAGCCCGTGCTCTGCAACGAGAAGCCACCCAATGAGAAGCCCGCGAACCACAACTAGAGAAAGCCCACACGCAGCAACAAAGACCCAAGGCAGCCAAATATAAAAATTAAAAAAAAAAAGAAACCTCAGTAGCACCCCACCACCCCAACAGAGAACATTCCCCTGATTTTTATAGCAGTTACTTTTTTGTTGTTGTTCATGTGTAGTTTTAATCATCTAATTATCTCACCTACTGTATGGTCAGGGCATTTAAGATGGCTGTTCTCTTGCTCTCTGTACATCCCCTGCTCAACCAGCCCCTGCTCAACCAGCCCCTGCTTCACTCACAGGACTATCCAACCCTCTTATTATACGGCTTAATTAGTAACTGCCTACATGCTTGTCCCCAACCCCAGAGGCTGGCTGCCCTAGTAATTGATGAGCCAACCTGAGGTCAATTCCCCTTATAAATGGTAGTCTCCTTCTTCCCCAAAGATTGCTGTCATGTCCTGCCTGCTGTTCATGGTGGGATGTCGCTCTAAACGACCCTTTGTTTTGGATGTGAAGATCTCCCAGCCAATAAAACGTTGATGTCTCTGTCGTTTACTCTGGGCTTTCTTCCATCCGGAGGCTGGACAGCTACAAGGCTTGCAGGGTGTGGGGTGCAGCCCCAAACCTACTCTTTGATACCTTTTCTCAAAATTCTTTTCGTTTCTGGGGTTGATTTTTTTGTTTGTTCTATTTTTTTCTCTGTTAGTTTGGAAGTTACACCTTCACCGGAAGAACACCCTTCAACACTTCCTTCAGTGAGTGGTGCTGACGAAGTCTCCCAGCTTTGTCTGACATATTCCACCCTCATTCTTGAAACATACTTTTGCTGGGTATACACTTAAAAGTTGGCACCAATAAAGTTAATTCATTTATCAGGACCCAGAAAACTGAGGCCACCCTAGTGGCCTGGCTCTCAAATCTAAACCGAAGTCAGCCCGTACTCACAGGAAACACCTATCCAGGAAAGCTGACATAATGCCAAAAATCACAGTCCTCTAACTCAGCTGTAGCTTCTTTACCTTACCCTGGAAAATAGGACCCGCTAACCTCATAAAGAAATCCCCGACCTCCTAGTCAATCATGCCCATTTCTGCATTGCCTTTTCTAACACTATAAAATTTGCTTTTATCCAAAATAACTGGGCAGAGCACTCTACTGATTGTGAGGCAATGTACTCCTCCAATCCATGCCTTGTTTTCCCTTGAATAAAAGACATCAAACTTGTTATTAAGTTGTTTTAGTTTTGTCATAGGATAGCCTTTATTGTTGTAGTTATTATTTTTCAATTAAAGTTGTCGTACCACTGACTTCCGGCTTCCATTGAGAAACTAGCTACAGGCACACCTTGTTTTACTGAGCTTCAGTGATTGCATTTTTTACAAATTAAAGGTTGTGGTAACTCTGCATTGAGCAAGTCTATCGGTGCCGTTTTCCCCAAAGCATTTGCTCACTTTGTGTCTCTGTGTGACATTTTGATAATTCTTGCAGTATTTCAAACTTTTTCATTATTATTTGTTATGGTGGTCTGTGATCAGTGATCTTTGATGTTACTATTGTAATTGTGGTTTTTGTTGTATTTAAAAAAATTAAGATATGTACTTTTAATTTCCCAATTGGGAGACTGGGGCTGATATATACACACTACTATATATAAAATAGATTACTAATAATAACCTGCTGTATATCACAGGGAACTCTACTCAATACTCTGTAATGGCCTACATGGGAAAAGAATCTAAAAAAAAAAAAAGAGTGGCTATATGTATAACTGATTCACTTTGCTGTATGCCTGAAACTAACACAACGTTGTAAATCAACTATACTCCAATAAAGATTTTTTAAAAAGATATGTAGTTTTAAAAAACAATCATACTGCACACTTAATAGACTATAGTATAGTGTAACCATAACTTGTATATGCACTGGGAAACCAAAAAATTAGTGTGATTAGCTTTATTGTGATATTCGTTTTATTGTGGTAGTCTGGAATTGAACCAGCAACATCTCCAAGGCATGCCTATATTAATCTGTTTGCTCCACTGAATGAAAATAGATTACACTCCCCACACCATTCCTGTTGCCTCCTTCCTGCTTTAAAAGTTTTTTGTCTTTGGTTTTTCCAAATGTTCACTATATTTGGGGTTGAATATATTTTTTAAAACCCTGCTTTGGAATTCTAAGTTGCAGACATGATACCCACTAACCTTGTAATACTTTATATTTCCCAAAATCAAGGATATTCTCTTACATAATTATAGAACAATTATAAAAATCAGAATAAAGTCTATAAAATAGTGTCCTCTAATCAATAGATCTTATTCAGCTTTTGCAAATCATCCCACTAATATTCTTTTTCTGATCCAGGATCCAATCCAGGATCACAGTTTCATTTAGACATCTCTCCTTAGTCTCCTTTAATTTGGAAGAGTTCCTTAGTCTTTCCTTGTCTCATGACCTTGATATTCTTTAATTTTTAAAAAATAATTTTTGTTTCTGAATAAATACACTTTTCTCTAGATGATGAGCTAAGAGAGGTTTCAGGCTACTCTTTATGAGCCCTTTCCTATGTTTAACACATCACATGTATTGATAATCTGTATTACCAATAAAGGAAAAGCAAAAGTAGAAACTATTATCACAATAATTCCTCTTTTAAATGTTATTTTTTAAAGTCCTAGGGCCATTGTAAAATATTGTTTACCATTATTAATATCATACTTGTGTGATTTATGGATCTGATGAAAATCATCTTCAAGAAAACTTTTATCTGAATATTTATCTGAATTACTATCATTAAAATACTCCATTTTTACCTTGTGTTTTTTGACATATAGTTGATTTACAGTATTATATTAGTTTCAGGTGATTCAATATTTTTATAGATTATACTGCATTGAAAATTATCACAAAATAATGGCTATATTTCCCTGTACTGTAAATATATCCTTGTTGCTTATTTATTTTCTACATAGTAGTTTGTACCTCTTTATTCTCTACCCCCTATGTTGCCCCTTCCCTTTTCCCTCTCCCCACTGGTAACCACTGGTTTGTTCTCTGTATCTGTGGGTCTACTGCTGTTTTGTTATATACATGCATTTAAAAAAAAATGTTCAGATTCCACATTTAAGTGATACCCATAATACCCTCTAGGTCCATCCACATTGTTGCAAATAACAGAATTTCATTCTTTTTTTATGGCTGAGTAGTATTCCATTGTATGTATATCTATCTATATCTATCTCACATCTTTATCCATTCGTCTCTTGATGGACACTTAGGTTGCTTCAGTATCTTGGCAATTGTAAATAATGTTGCCATGAATATTGGGGTGCATGTATCTTTGCAAATTAGTGGGTTTTTTTCTTTTCAGATATATACCCAGGAGTGGAATTGCTGGGTCATATGGTAATTCTTTAGTTTGGGGGAAACTTCCATACTGTTTTTCACAGTGGCTGCACCAATTTACATTCCCACCAACAATGCATGAGGGCTCTCTTTTCTCCACATCCTCACCAACACTTGTTATTTGGATTCTTTTTGAGGATAGCCATTGTGACAGGTGTGAGGTGATATCTCATTGTGGTTTTGATTTGCATTTCTCTGATGATCAGAGATGCTGAGCATCTTTTCATGTGCCTGTTGGCCATCTGCATATCTTCTTTGGAAAATGTCTATTCAGGTCTTCTGCCCATTTTTAAATCAGGTTTTTTGGGTTTTTTTGATATTGAGCTGTTTATATATGTTAGATGTTAACCCCTTATTGGGGCTACTATTTCCAAATATATTTGAAAATATATTTTCCCACTCAGTAGATTGTCTTTTTGTTTTGTTGATAGTCTCCTTTTCTGTGCAAAAGTTTTTAAGTTTAATTAGGTCCTATTTGTTTATGTTTGCTTTTGTTTCTTTTGCCTTAGGAGGCAGATGCAAAAAAATATTGCTATGATTTATGTCAAAGAGTGTTCTGCCTATGTTCTATTCTAGGAGTTTTATGGTTTCAGGTCTTACATTTAGGTCTTTAATCCATTTTCAGTTTATTTATTTTATTTGTATACGGTGTGAGGGGATGTTTTAATTTCATTGTTTTACATGTAGCTGTCCAGTTTTCCCAGCACTGGTTACTGAAGAGACTGTCTTTTCTCCACTGGATATCCTTGCCTCCTTTGTTTTAGATTAATTGACCATAAGTGCATGGGTTTATTTCTGGGCTGTCTATTCTGTTACTGTTTTTGTGCCAGTACCATACTGTTTTGATTATGGTAGCTTTGTAGTATAGTCTGAAGTCAGGGGGCATCATATCTCCAGGTTTTTTTTTTTTCCCTCAAGATTGCTTTAGTAATTAGGGGTCTTTCATGGTTCCATATAAATTTTAGGATTATTCAAGTTCTGTGAAAAATGTCATGTGTATTTTGATAGGGATTGCATTAAATATGTAGATTACTTTGGGTAGTATGGACATTTTAACAGTATTAATTCTTCCAATTCACGAATATGGGATATCTATTAATTTGTATCATCAATTTCCTTCATCAATGTGTTATAGTTTTCAGAGTACAGGTCTTTCACTTCCTTGGTTAGGCTCATTCCTAGGTATCTTATTCTTTTTGATGTGATTTTAAATGGGATTGTCCTCTTGCTTTCTCTTTCTGATAGTTCACTGTTAGTGTATAGAAAAGCAACAGATTTCTATATATTAATCTTGTATCCTGCAACTTTACTGAATTCATTTATTCTAAAAGTTTTTTGGTGGAGACTTTAGGGTTTTCTCTATATAGTATCATGTTATCTGCAAATACTGTCAGTTTTACTTATTCTCTTCCAATTTGGGTACATTTTACTTTTCTTCCTTGATTGTTGTGGCTAGAACTTCAAATACTGTGTTGAATGTAAGTGACGGGAGTGGGCATCCTTGTCTTCTTCCTGAGTTTAGAGGAAAGGCTTCCAGCTTTTCACTGTTGAGTATGATGTTAGTTGTGAGTTTGTCATATGGCCTTTATTATGTTGAGATATGTTCCCTCTATATCCACTTTGATGAGAGCTTTTATCATGAATGGATGTTGAATTTTGTCAAAAGCTTTTGCACCTATTGAGAGGATCATGTGATTTTTATCCTTTTTGTTAATGTGGTATATCACATTGATTGATTTGCAAATGCTGAATCATCCTTGTGACCCTGGAATAAATCCAAGTTGATCATGGTGTACAATCCTTTTTACATATTGTTGATTTAATATTTTGTTGAGTATTTTTACACCTGTATTCATCAGAGATATTGGCCTTTAATTTTCTTTTTTTGTAGTGTCTTTGTGTGGTTTTGGTATCAGGTAATGGTGGCCTCATAGGATGAATTTGGGAGTGTTTCATTCTCTTAATTTTTTGGGAATAGTTTGAGAATGATAGGTGTTAGCTCTTCTTTATATGTTTGGTAGAATTCCCCTAGGAAGCCCCCTGGTCCTGGACTTTTGTTTGCTGGGAGGTTTTTTGTTTTTGTTTAATTATAAATTCAATCTCACTACTAGTGATGGGTCTGTTCAGATTGTCTAGTTCTTCCTGATTCAGTCTTGGAAGGTTGTATGTTTCTAGAAATTTGTCCATTTCTTCTAGGTTGTCCAATTTGTTGGTGTATAACTACTCATAATATTCTTACCTTGTAGTATTTTAATATCAGTGTACTTTATGCTAGCTATTTGGCTTTGACTAAGGATTCATTATATGTAAAAGTATAATTTCTTGTACTACATATACACATATAATTACATATACATATATAATTGTATGTAAGGATACTACAAGTAATTAGTAAGTGCCACAATGGTCAAACAGCCATAGTGAAAAACTAGTAGAGTGTCTGGCAAAAAATGTCTGCATTAACCATGTTCTATAAACTTGGTGCCTTTATGAAGTTTCTCTAAACTTGATACTTTAACATCTGCCCTGCACGCATATGCTGGGTACACCTTGTTCTTGACAACCTAATAATACACCTGAGTCACCTTGCTTTGGCCTCCTTGGGGGGAGTCCTACCCCTGGGGTTATGCTTTTCAAATACAAACCAACCAATCCACAGTCTACACCCCTAACCACCTCTCTTACTGGACTTTTACACTCTAGATCATTTTACATCTGCTCTAGTTACCCCCGATCTAGGTACCAGACAACCAGGGACAGCCCCTATGCCTCAGAATCTACTGAAATTATTCAAACTAGCCAATCCTAAATCAGTTTACCCTGCCTCACCTGTTCCTGCAGAAACACGAAAAGGTGATTGTCCATGGTCCCTCTCTCTCCCTGGTGACTGACCACTGGTGACTCCTGATGTATCCTTCCTCTGTCCCACATTCACAATGGTGTAATGTGTACTCCCTCTCTTGGGATTTGTAAGTATAATAAACTGTCTTTTCAATGGTAGTTTTCTGCTAATCTGTTGTCCTCACCATTTCTAAATAATAAAACCTATTAAAACAATTATGAGTCAATGCTGATTTCCTCATAAATTAGACTGTTTTGAAATAGTCAGCTGTTTCCGATTGAAGTGGAGAATGTTTAAATGTTTGTTTATTTAAAGACCTAGTAATAGGTACCATCACCGTGGTGAACAAACTGCAATCCTGTGAACAGCATGATGATGTTTTGGAGGGACTCATAGTTGAGTGATGCTAGACCAGAGGGAAGTGCTTCTGAAAAATCCTGCTAGAGAAATTACAATTTACAATCACATTATTATATAAAATATTATGTCAAGAATAAATTTTATTTTTAATGCTAGCACATTTTAAAATTTTTAATTTAATTTATTTTTGGCTGTGTTGGGTCTTCGTTGCTGCGTGCAGGCTTTCTCTAGTTGCGGTGAGCTTTCTCTAGTTGCGGTGAGCTTTCTCTAGTTGCAGTGAGCTTTCTCTAGTTGCGGTGAGTGGGGGCTACTCTTTGTTGCGATGCGCGGGTTTCTCATTGTGGTGGCTTCTCTTGTTGCAGAGTACGGGCTCTAGGCGCGTGGGCTTCAGTTGTGGCATGTGGGCTCAGTAGTTGTGGCTCACAGGCTCTAGAGCGCAGGCTCAGTAGCTGTGGTGCACGGGCTTAGTTGCTCCGTGGCATGTGGGATCTTCCCGGATCAGGGATTGAACCCTTGTGCCCTGCATTAGCAGGTGGATTCCTAACCACTGTGCCACCAGGGAAGTCCCAAGAATAAAATATTTCTTAATCCTAGGTTTAACAGATTGAATTACTTCAGAAAGATGGTAGAAACTGTGTATCCCTTCTTAACCACATTTTGGTAACAGTAGTTACAAACCCTGGCTAACTGAAATGAATTAGTAAGGGCACAAGGCAATATTTCTAAAAACAATTTTCTTAAGAACATCAAAGAATCATATGTCTTAGTAGCTAATCCAAATGGTGTCAAATAGTGTTTGGTATTATAAAAGTTTAAGTGAGAGGCAGTTTTCATGCCATATGAACTTCTAGTAATACCAACTTAGACATGTTTTAATCTTTCCTGTTTTTTTTTTTTTTTACATCTTTATTGGAGTATAATTGCTTTACAATGGTGTGTTAGTTTCTGCTTTATAACGAAGTGAATCAGTTATACATACACATATGTTCCCATATCTCTTCCCTCTTGCGTCTCCCTCCCTCCCACCCTCCCTATCCCACCCCTCCAGGCGGTCACAAAGCACCAAGCTGATCTCCCTGTGCTATGCGGCTGCTTCCCACTAGCTATCTACCTTACGTTTGGTAGTGTATATATGTCCATGCCTCTCTCTCCCTTTGTCACAGCTCACCCTTCCCCCTCCCCATATCCTCAAGTCCGTTCTCTAGTAGGTCTGTGTCTTTATTCCTGTCTTACCCCTAGGTTCTTCATGACATTTTATTTTCTTAAATTCCATATATATGTGTTAGCATACAGTATTTGTCTTTCTTTCTGACTTACTTCACTCTGTATGACAGACTCTAGGTCTATCCACCTCATTACAAATAGCTTAATTTCATTTCTTTTTATGGCTGAGTAATATTCCATTGTATATATGTGCCACATCGTCTTTATCCATTCATCCGATGATGGGCACTTCGGTTGTTTCCATCTCTGGGCTATTGTAAATAGAGCTGCAATGAACATTTTGGTACATGACTCTTTTTGAATTATGGTTTTCTCAGGGTATATGCCCAGTAGTGGAATTGCTGGGTCGTATGGTAGTTCTATTTGTAGTTTTTTAAGGAACCTCCATACTGTTCTCCATAGTGGCTGTACCAATTCACATTCCCACCAGCAGTACAAGAGTGTTTCCTTTTCTCCACACCCTCTCCAGCATTTATTGTTTCTAGATTTTTTTGGTGATGGACATTCTGACCAGTGTGAGATGATATCTCATTGTAGTTTTGATTTGCATTTCTCTAATGATTAATGATGTTGAGTAATATTTCCTGTTTAATATAACCACAAGAAGTTTTCCTCAAAGAGCCTCATTTTGCAAGAACAAAGATTTTCAAGAGAAGGCCATGAATAAATAGTAAACTTTTGTTGATATTACAGTATTAATCAAGTATTTTTATATAACTGAATAAGGTCTAATACTTTAGAACTTTGCCAAACACTACTCTCTATGGAGAGCAGCAAGGCTCTGGGATGTACCTGTCCATACATGTATATAATAAAATCCTGAGAATTTCCTGTAACTGCTGTAAATGGAGGGAACTGTTACAAGATATCTGTGCGATAATTTATAGTTGAGTACAAGTCCTCACTGGGAATATCTGACAGCTTGATTATACCTTTGCAAATGCTGTATTCATAATGTGTAGTAGGCTAGCTGTGCTGACACAGGCAACATACATTTAAACATCTCTTAAAAACTAATTTCTCACTTGGCAGAACTTCTCTGTAGTTCAACTTGTAATATCACAAATCCCAACTCATACATATTTTTGAAATGCCTACCCCCACTATGGATATATACTTTAAATACCATAAAGAAAACAGTATTTTCTACTTTTTGCTAGATGCATATTTCCACATTTTCCTGAAAGTGACCAAATCACAGTATAAGAGGCTCCAGTATATTGTTCAGACTTACTGATAGGGCTGGAAATGTTTTATATCAAGTAGTCATTGAAACAACTTGTTAGCTGGCTGAGGTTTAGAAATCTGACACACAGAATTGTTTTGGCAAAGCTATGGTCATGGTGACTGGGGTACGGCCTGTACTTTTAAGCAATTTTATGTCAAGTTCAAATTTAAAAAAATTTCTTTCGAAGCTATGTGAAAGTTATTGTAAATGTGTGGGCCTGTGAAAACATAAGATATCCATTGATGTATCAAGTGTCTCCTTTAAGAATCGGGAAACTCATTATTTAATCTATAATGTCTTTTTGAGTAAATAGTTTGATTGTAGACTATGTTGGCATGGATGTAGAGAAATAGAAATTCTTAGACATTTCTGGTGGGAGTATGAACTGATAAAATCCCAGTGGAGAACAACTTGAAAAATATCTATAAATGAAAGTACATATCCTCTTTGACCCAGGAATTCCATTTCTGAGAAGTTATCCTTCTTGTACATATGGGAAATGAATTTCCTATCAGGTTCTTCATTGCAGCAATGTTCATAATAGCACAAGATTGGAAGCAGTCTTAACATCATCAGCAAAAGACTGGTTAAAGATGTTTTGGTATGTCCACACAATGATAGACTATGGAGCTATAAAAAAGAATAAGGGAGTTTTAAATATTTTGTTATGGAATGATTGCTAAGATATCTTAAGTGAAGAACATGAGTAGAACAGTGTGTATAGTTTTGTTATAATTTATGGAATATCTTTATTCCCTCCCCCCACTACCTCCCTTCCTGGATTTGTGTCAAATGTCTCTGTAAGAAACTGGTAACACTGGTTGCCTTTGTGGGAAGAATTGCATGACAAGAGGAGGGAAGTGGGAGGGGATTTTTTTTTACTGTGTATCCTCGAAACATTTTGATTTTTGAACACTGTATGTATTATTTTATAGTCAAAAATAAATAAATTCAGTTTCTAATGAGTCCATTTGAACCCTACATGCATCACGACAAAAAGGAATTACTCTTTAGCAGAATAACTCTCATGTACTGAGACCCAGTACTCTGAGTGTTTAACCCCCGTAAAACAGAAACAAAGCTGCTTCTTCTAAAAACCTTCCCCTCTCCTGCATCTCATCAAGTTCTACATGAAGGCATGAACTATAATACCCCATTGCCAGACCTTAGAGAAACAGAAATAAGAGCAAAATCGGAACATTACTGCTCTACTCAAAGGGAGGTAAGGTAGAATGAGTCAGATCAGTGCCTCAACCGAATGTTAGGACATTATAGCTCCATTACTGCTTCAGGGGTAACTGTGACTCACGTTCCCTGGCAGAAAATGAGATAAAGCCCATCACACACACCGCTTGTCATTTCTTTACCTGCTTAGGAAGTGTGAGAATTAAATCAACTAACGTTTTATAAAGAGTTTGGAATCCCTTGATAGCAAGGTGTTCTATAAGAATTTTATAATCTTATGAAGTTGATATAAGAATTTTATAAGCTTTCTATATCTTACTTTAAAAAAGCTAATGTTCTCATTACAACAAGAAATTGTGACAAAACTAATCTTTGGATTTCCATTTTTGTTCCTATTTTTGAGGTTTGATCTGGGTTTTGTCTATTATACCCTCAAACAAAACGCTTTTAGTTCCAAGGATCATTCTGTTTCTATGAAATATCCTTCTATGTCACAAAAGAATTGCATTCTTGAAATGTTTCAATTTAAGTACAGGGGGTCACTTTGAGTGTACAATCACATGCATGTACTCTTTACCTCCCAAGTAGAGATGGGTGCAGGATTTGTCCCAAACTGTTTTACTTTTAGCAATTCTTCTTATAAAATTCTTTGAGAGGAAACATTTAGAAATTTATTTAACTTTTCATTAAATTACAAACATTTATTGTATGTAATAAGAAAGAGTTCGTTGAAAGAGTTCGTTCTGTACTTTATCATACTTCTTTCAGGATTATGGTTTTCCAAGAGGAATGAGGTTTTTATTAAAAGGAAGAAAGGCTCTATCAATTCCAAATGGATACTAGGGACTTCCCTGGTTGCACAGTGGTTAAGAACCCGCCTGCCAATGCAGGGGACATGAGTTCGAGCCCTGGTCCAGGAAGATCCCTCATGCCGTGGAGCAACTAAGCCCGTGCGCCACAGCTACCTAGCCCGCGCTCTAGAGCCCATGAGCCACAACTACTGAGCTCACGTGCCACAACTACTGAAGACCGCATGCCTAGAACCTGTGCTCTGCAACAAAACAAGCCACCACAATGAGAAGCCCGCGCACCGCAACTAGAGAAAGCTGGCACGCAGCAACAAAGATCCAATGCAGCCAAAATAAAAAACCAAAAAAAAAACCCACCCCAAAACAACAAACAACAAAATGAAACGTGAGAAAGGCCTTCATAAGGCAAAATCAGTGGTTTAAAAAAATAAAATAAAATGGATACTAAATGAAACTGACAGTTGCTAGAGCATGTCCATAAATTTTTTTTAAACAACATTAAAGATAACAATTATAGATTCTTTGAAGAGTATTGGGAACATTCAGATCTGTAGTCAGTATTTACTAAGTTTCTTTTAAGGTAACCTGGAGTTATGGTGGTGAAACCGTTCAGTGAGATAGTCTGCAAATGATTCCCAGGCAAATCAGATTTTTCCTTCCACCTTCTTTTTTCTTTGAGAATAACCAAGGACTTGAATCACTAAGCATTACGTTCTCTCTAAAGCCTTCCTGTTAATCCCAGATTAAATTGAACCTAAATTCTGTAACTGTTTGGTTTTACTTTTCTTTTGCCTTCAAACTGTCTCATAAGTCTGTCTCTTTCTGTCTCAAAACCATTCTGTCCCCTTCACTCAAGTTAAGCCTATGGGTGGTCATCAACATTTTTCATCCTTTGTATTAACACACATACTACACATCTTGTAAAAAGTGTATCCTTTGTATATTAGGCATGAAAGGTAGTGTTTCTATGTGGAAGGGGTATATAAGCAGCAGTTTGGTTGGAAGGGATGAAAGGATGCTAAGAAATGTCAATTGTCAATATCAAAACATTGTCGGGTGGTGATGGAGGTTGGGTAGGGTTAAGGCAAAGAGAGCGACAATCTATTAACCTCAGGTTATCCTTGTCAGATTGGTTTTTCATTTCCCACAACTCATGAGTGAATGAGAACATGTGTCTGAGTAAGAAAACCAGAATGTGAGAGCAGACTGTCCAAGAGAATAACAAAGTTCTTCATGGGCTCCAGAAGAACGTATACCTCCAGTCGTGGAAGCTGGCAAAATCGTCTCATGAGTTAGCGTCCGGGACTGGCCCTTTTGACAGGTAAATATGGAAGGGGTGGGTATTCCCAAAGGTGGAGGAATAAAACTCACCCTTACCTCCTTCAAACCTTTGCTCAAATGCCATCTTTTCAATGATGTCTTTCCAACCGTTCTATTTAAAATTACACTGTATGCCTTTCAAACTTCTTTCCTGCTTTACTTTTCCCCTACAGCTATGACCATTTGATATTGATATATTTTTTTACTTTTTGATCAGGTCTATGATATTTTGGGCCATCTCTCAAAAACTAGATAGACTTTGTAATCACATCCTAAGTTCTTTCCTAAATGTAATCCTCAAATCTGTCTTATTATAATTTTTGGCTTCCTGGTCCTGGGCACTGCCCCCTCCCCCTAACTTAATGGAAGCCACTTTTGAGGGTATTGGAAACAGCAGGCTGGAGCGGAAAGGTAGAAAAGGAACTCACTTAATCTAAGTCACTTTGCAAACCTGAGAAATCTTAATGGACCTTTCATGCAGAAAAACTTTTTCAGTCTTTTTTTCTTCCAATTAGGATCTAGAAGCAGTTTGATTTTCCCTGCCTTTTCATACCCCAATTCCTTTTCATTTCTGCTTGTAAACTGGTCAGTTCCTGCCTGAACTCAGCTCCTTCTTGTGATACCTTTCTATAAACAGCGAGAAGAACCAACACGTGCTAATATTCTGGGTATTTGCAACTACTTTCCTTAGAGCTATAGGATCATTAAGCACTTTCTTTGCCTTCCAAGTTCAGCTGATAGTTTTACCAAATATTATCACATAACATTGGTCTTTTTCTTTCCAGAGTGATATCTACGCTCCTTCCACCTACTGCCCAGCTGCTAAGCTAATGCCATATATTTTCGTTTTTGTTAAGGCAGCACTCGGATGTACCATCTTCAGTATTAGCTGTGATGATGCTGAAGGGCAGAATATGCCGCCCCAAAATATGACTGTAGTAGCTCAGGACATGCCACCTCCAAACATGCTGCTTTGGTACATTGATTATTTTAAGCTGTAGGCACTTGAAAAACAGCAAATGCAGGGAGAGGCTTTTCTCTTTACTCTCCTTATCTGCCTAAAACCACATCCTCTAAAAAACACTCCTGTCAATTGGTGTAACCCCCCTCCCCAGGAGTCTCATCAACCAGGGAAGATTGACTCTTATCACAGGAGAGGAGACTAGAAATTGATACTACAGCCAGCCAAACTTTGTCACAAACTATTATACCTCCCGTCTATCCTTCTAAGGGCCCCTTCATCTTTCCTAAAAATCACTTACTCTCCCCTAAGAGGTCTATATCCCCTCTTTTTCCTCTATTAGGATGGTATTTAAGTCTGAATTCTAAGTCACCTTGGGGAGTTACTCAATTTCCCATGGGTATCTCCCAGGTATACATGAAGTATACCTGTTAATAGATTTCTATTTGTTTTTCTTTTGTTACTGCTTTTTATTACAGGGGTCTCAGCTAAGAACACAGAGGGTAGAGGGAAAATTAGTTTTCCTTCCCTACAGTGCTCAAACACAAAAAAATGACCCAAATACAAGAGAAGTTTATTCCTTGTTCACATAACAAAAGTGGGTATTTCTTGAGTGCAGGCAGCTTTCCTCTATGTAGTAATTCAGGGATCCAGAAATTTTCCATGTCACAGCTCTTCCATCCTTTTGGGGCCTGTTATTACTGTCATTCAGGCAGCAGAAGAAAGGAGGCATGGAGGGAAGGCTTCCTTTCTCTAAACTCTTGGTCCAGAAATGGGCTACATCACTTTTGTGTACATTCCAGTCACATGGCCACACCTAACTGCAAGGAGGGTTGGAAATACAGTGCCCAGGAAGAATAGAACACAATTTTGTTGCACAACTAATGGACCGTCATACAAAGTCCCCTCCAGGAACCTGCGAAACTCAGAGTCCTTGCATACTGAAGGCACACCAACTTATAGATGCGTAAATCCACACTGCTTGTTCATGATGACCTCACATTTCACTATGGCCTTTGACTTTTCCCTTCTGTGTGACTTATAGTTTAAAATTTTGCAAGCGTTACTCTGCATTTGTCCTTAAGATAACTTTAATTTCTGTGTTTCTGAACCTTCTACTACTTAATTAAAGTGATCTGGAATTCTGATCATAACCCTCAAGTAACTGCTCTCTCCTTATCCATAGATGCCATCTTCTGGCTTCCTGGACATTTTCTAGAGACCACGATTCACAGGTCTGATGAAGAAAAAGAGGCTACATGTTACTGGTCAGAGAATGAACTCTTATGGCTTATGTTTCTTACATTCCTTATCTGAGAGTGAATCCACGTATGGTTGTACGATGTAGATCATTTGTATAAGGAATAAATTATTCTAGGCGGTATCGTAGGTCCTATGAAAGTCAACCTTTAGTATATATCATTTATCTTGATGAACTTTGATCAACTGATCTCTTGACCAGTAAGCACTCTGATGCTCTGGTAAGGTTTCGGGTGACCCCAAGAGATTATTATCACAAAATCAAAGCTGTGTTTCCTTTATCGTCTCTAAATTGCTTGGCCCAATATTTTTTTGAAATACGTCTGATAAACAAGAAGCTCTGTGATATGTAGATTTAGATCTGCTAAAATAGAAATACCATAAAATACTATACTCCCAGTCACTATTTTCCCTCTAGTGTCTTAGCTGCTCCTGCATTATTCACAGAGTAGAAAAATAATTTTTTAATGTTTGATGTCAATTACTTAGATATACTGAAAGAAAATGGGCTGAGATGGTTTGAACACATTATTAACGAAGAAATAAAGAAGCAGGTGTGTTGCTGGAGACGGCAGGAGAGATGGCTGATTGCCCAGGCCCACAGTGCTTCTGGACAACATTGTAAAGGGAGCTAGGTCTGCCCGCGGCAAGCCCCCAGCTCCTTCCATCTGGACTCCCACCTTAGCGCATCCCAGGGTCCTTCCTTACTCTCACCTGGCCACGGAAGAATCTCAGCAAAAGGTTTTTTTCAAACCTGATAAAGATTTCAGGTGAAACTTCTCCTTAAATCATGTTCACAAGGAACTCCCTTAAATGAAAAAAAATCTTCTGTGGGATGGAAGCAGAATGGCTCCATTTTGTTCATCTAAAAACTGGGTTAATAATCCCAACCTTTCATTAAATTGCAGAGATCACATGATAAATATTTGATACTTAGCAGTGTGCTGGGCACAAAGTCAAGTGCAGAACAACTGTTAAATCCCTTCTCTCTCCTTTTCTGGCGGGTAGAGGGATTTGACGCCATTCCTTAACAGCTACCCCTTGCCGTGACTGTCACTTTATTTCTCTTCAGATGATAGGGTAAGTACAAGGGACTTAATTTATCTTGTTAACTACCCTATCTCTGGCACTAGCAAAGGTGATGTGTTATTAATATACCGCCTTTCAACTGCAAATCCACCCTCTTTGTTCTGCTTTGTGATGCTCGAGCTGTACCCTGTAAACATTTCTCCTTTGATAGCTGGTCAGCTTTAGGCTTTGTCAAGAGAGGGCTGTAGAGAGTAAGATACAGCAGAGGAAGGGGCTTCTTCCGGTTCCCATGTGCTTTCTTCCCTCCTATGACGCGGCTTTTTGGTGGCACATGTGAGTCCCAGTTGCACTTACTCTCTGGAAAGTTTTTCTGACACCACAGCAAACAGCTACCTCTAGACTAGCTCTGGCCTGCAGGCACCCTGGTTAATTTCTCCACCGCTCAGCGGGCTACTGACTCCAAGGAGACCTGAATCTCAGCCTTGGGATGGGGAGTGGTGGAAAAGGCTCTATCAAGTTCTTAGTCCCTTCCTGTGTATTCTTTCTCATCCCGGGGGTAGTAGTTGCTCTCTGCACTTGTGTTTTCTCTCATATGCCTTTTAGTAGTCAGTCACCATTTCCTAGTTAATACTACTTTATATAAATATTTTCCTGTTCAAATTACTGGTGTGGGGCTTCCCTGGTGGCGCAGTGGTCGGGAGTCCGCCTGCCGATGCAGGGGACATGGGTTCATGCCCCAGTCCGGGAAGATCCCACATGCCGCGGAGCGGCTGGGCCCGTGAGCCATGGCCGCTGAGCCTGCGCGTCCAGAGCCTGTGCTCCGCAACGGGAGAGGCCACAACAGTGAGAGGCCCGCGTACCACAAAAAGATAAATAAATAAAATAAATAAAGAGTATGAGGCAGATTCTTAGCCCAGATCACAGACCACTTTCAAAATGTGACTAAAGTGTGAGAGAATAGAAGAACACTCATGATCAGATAGCCTCGAAGCAACTGCAATTATCAGGAAAAGATCTAAGAGATGTGTTTGTGGGACAGTGGGAATTTTAATCACTCTACAGTTATACAGCTATTAAAACAAAACGGTAGAAAACAGGAAGTGTCTTTAATCAAGTCAAGTCTTTGTGGTGGTGGCTGATGAATATGCAAAAGCTGCCCTGAATTTTGTTTTTAGGGCATAGAGAAGGGCCACGTAGGCATCCCTAGCAACTGTTTTTAGGTTATAAGAAAGGAACGGATTTGTCAATCAAGGATGCCAAACGCTTAAAGAGATAGAGACATTTTTGATTTTAGGAAACAACAAATCGATTCCTAAACACCTGAGCTCTGATTTTCAAATTGAAGTATTCCTGGCAATTAGCATTATTGTATTCATTGAGGCAGTCAATGCCCAAAGGCAAAATCCTAAAGTTACCACAGTGAGGCTCTAGAAGAAAATGGCAGAACTCAGAGATGATTCTCTCAAGAAACTTACATCAAGCTTTTCCAGAAATCGCACTTCCTCCGTCAAACTTCCTTTGTAACTGAAGAGACAGATAATTTCCTATACCTTAAACCTTTGCCTATTCCTTGATACTCCCTTAACCCATCATTCTACAGTAATTCTCATTTCTACCTCTATTTTCATTTTTTGGATCCTGTTTAAAATGTATTCAGACATACACATGTTCTCGATTAGAATCCAAGTTCGAGTGGCTTGTATTATAATGATAGGCAAGTAGATGAATGAGTGAATTACATCTGCTCATTCCTTCAAGGTTTGCTGAGTACCTACTACGGCCAGGCACCAGGGAGAGTCAGACACTGATCCCACCTGAAGAAGAATGGTAAGTAGTCTTTGCCCTTGGAAGGTTCTCAATCTGCTGAGGGAGACGCAGCATGTCAACAAATAGCTGCTGTGTAGAGAAACATATGTTCCAGCTATAGGTTAACCCAAATGTGGGGTAATCAACTCTTTCTGAATTTCCCTGCATTACAGATTAGGGAGTGGAGGCACAGAGAAGTTAGGTAATTTGCTGACACTCACAGGACACGAAAGAGTCTGGATATGATCCTAGGAAGTATACCTCCAGGGGTTATACTCTCAATGATCACCATGCTAACTGCTTTTCACATCTGACCTGTCCAAGACTCTCATGGCTAAATAGTTAATATATGGTTTGGATGGTGATAGTCAATCCTTTTAAGTCACTGGAACTTATTTACATGCTGGTGCCCATTTCTCTAAAACAGGTGTAATCCTTCTCACCAAGGACCTCTAAAACAAAGGAAGGCAGTGAAAATCACTCCACATTTATGTAGCTAGAGAAAAAAAAATATGGTAGGAAACAAGAAACTTTTAAAACTCAAGCAAACTCTGTGACTGTGGCTGATGAAGAGGCTGCTCTAAGTTCATGGGTCCAAGAAATGGCACCAAAGTATAGTCTGTACACTGGATAGGAAACCTCTCAGTCACCAAGAAGCCTCATCTCTGCCCTTGAAAAAGAACGTCATCTATTCCCATATCCTCGATCACATGTTCACGCCCTTTAAAAGTGGAAGGAGTGAGATTCACATATGACAAAGTGAAAATCATGCCCTCCAGTTTTGTTAGTTTTCCAGGTGAAATCACAAGAATAAATAAAAAGGGTGATTTACAAAGAACAGGAAAAGAAGTGAAAGCCGATGGGTGGGTCAGGAAGGAATAATGGTCTTTTCTACGTCTTGTCTGGGCTGTGTTCCTAGGAGTGAGCGTCTGACTGTGCGCTCTTTTAGCACCAGTTGAAGACTCACTCTTTTCTCTCCCATCAATGACTCCCTAGTCACTGTATGAAATTCAGGGATCCACTAAATTGCAGATCTGTAAGAAACTCATTCCACTGGGGATGGGTTATGGGAGGAAAGATGCTGGAAGTACAAAGTGCCAAGGATGCCAGGATATCCTGTCTGTAGACTTCAGTGAGGGTCAAAGAATTCAAGGACAATCCATGCTTTAGCCGAGTCTTCAGAGGTGAGTGGTGTTTACAAGCAGGGCAAAGAGGAGAAGAGCATTCCAGACAAGAGGAACCGCTGGAGAAAAGGCCCTTCAGAGAGAAACTATAGTCAGGTCAGTACAGCGATGGTGAAGAACACAGCCAAGGACAGTGATGGATTCTGAGAAATGTCTGAGAGACAGGCAGGGTGTGGTTTTCAAGGGCTCCACGTGTCATGCCAAAGAGTTTGAAGTCTATACCCTTGGCCAGTGGTTGACTCCCCTTTCTACCTATGGATTCACCTAGAGAGCTTTTAAAAAGATAACTAATAATCAAGGCTTACCCAAGCAACTGAGTCAGAATCTCTGGCAGGGGGACCAGATATCACCTTCCGAGATGATTCAGTGTGCAGTCTGGGCTAGAGATACTGCTGTTGATAATGGGTAGGGGGGATACTTAAAAGGTTTTAAGTAGAGATGTGACGTGGTCAGTTTTTCATTTCATAAGATCACCTTGACTACAGTATGGAAAAGAGGTAGGAGTCATACATGAGGTGATGGAAAGGCAGTTTGGGAGATGAGTGTAAATCAGAATAAAGGCAATCAGGGTCAGAACTAAGGCAATGGCAGTGAGAATACAGACAAGGTAGGTAGCTGCCATTTTCACCTCGGATTTATTGACAGACTGGAAAGGATATGTGGGTGGGGCAGGTTATAAAAATGACCACAAATTTTTCTCATGTCTGCATTCACACCTTGCAATCATTTCATCAAGAACTGCAATCATTTCATCAAGTCTGTTTTCCCAGTCCTTGAATCTGGGCTGGCCCTCTGACTTCCTTTGTCTGGTGGAATGTGGTAGAAGTATATCTGAGTTTCTTCAATAAGTGCTGCTGGGAAAACTGGACAGCTCCATGTAAAAGAATGAAATTAGAACACTCCCTAACACCATACACAAAAATAAACTCAAAATGGATTAAAGACCTAAATGTAAGGCCGGACACTATCAAACTCTTAGAGGAAAACACAGGAATAACACTCTTGGACATAAATCACAGCAAGATCTTTTTTGACCCACCTCCTAGAGTAATGGAAATAAAAACAAAGATAAGCAAATGGGACCTAATGAAACTTAAAAACTTTTGCACAGCAAAGGAAACCATAAACAAGATGAGAAGGCAACCCTCAGAATGGGAGAAAATATTTGCAAATGAATCAATGGACAAAGGATTAACCTCCAAAATATACAAACAGCTCACGCAGTTCAACATCAAAAAGACAAACAACCCAATCAAAAAATGGGTGGAAGACCTAAATAGACATTTCTCCCAAGAAGACATACAGATGGCCAAGAAGCACATGAAAAGCTGCTCAACATCACTAATTATTAGAGAAACGCAAATCAAAACTACAATGAGGTATCACCTCGCACCAGTTAGAATGGGCATCATTAGAAAATCTACAAACAACAAATGCTGGAGAGGGTGTGGAGAAAAGGGAACCCTCTTGCACTGCTGGTGGGAATGTAAATTGATACGGCCACTATGGAGAACAGTATGGAGGTTCCTTAAAAAACTAAAAATAGAATTACCATATGACCCAGCAATCCCACTACTGGGCATATACTCAGAGAAAACCATAATTCAAAAAGACACATGCACCCCAATGTTCATTGCAGCACTATTTACAATAGCCAGGTCATGGAAGCAACCTAAGTGTCCATTGACAGACAAATGAATAAAGATGTGGTACACATATACAGTGGAATATTAGCCATAAAAAGGAACTAAATTGGGTCATTTGTAGAGATGTGGATGGACCTAGAGACTGTCACACAGAGTGTGACACAGAAAGAGAAAAACAAATATTGTATATTAACACATATTTGTGGAATCTAGAAAAATGTCACAGAAGAACCGGTTTGCAAGGCAGAAATAGAGACACAGACGCAGAGAACAAATGTATGGACACCCAGGGGGGAAAGGGGGGGTGGGATGAAGTGGAAGACTGAGATTAACAAACATACACTAATATGTATAAAATAGATAACTAATGAGAACCTGCTGTATAGCACAGGGAACTCTATTTCACTTCGCTGTACAGTAGAAACTAACACAACATTGTAAAACAACTATACCCCAATTTAAAAAAAATATATGAAACAAACAAACAAGAAGTATATCTGAGTTTCAAGTTTGGGTTCAAAGAGCTTTGTAAGTTTCCTCTTGGATTCCTGTGACCCCCAGGCTAGCCAGCTAGACCATAAGAGACACATGGTCCAGCTGTCCTGTCATCCCAGCACACAGCCAACCACTAGTCGTGAGAATGATGGCAGATGCATGAATGAGCCCAGTTGAGATCACCTTCTATGGGAGACTGGTTGGACCTGACCTCTCAAACTGTCCAGTCTCATGCACTTTAGGAATAGCAATTACTGTCATCCAATAAGAGCAACTATTAGGTTGACCAAAAAGTTCGTCTGGGTTTTTTTTTTTACTTTTGAAAAAATGTTTCCAATGTATTCCTGTCTTTCCCACAGATTGTATTGTTTCTCTTAATATGTTTTTGTTATTGAGTTTACTAATTACCAATAACCACACAGAGGGAGAAAACTGCATACCACGTCTGAAATTCGTATTTCTGAAATTTAATCCATAACTGCATTTGGACATCTGTCTGGATTATAAGGAGCTTTCTTACTTTCAAAAATCACGCCAGAGAAAGCAAAAGTAATGCTGCTTCATTACTTTACAAAGCCTTTAACAAAAAAAATGTAAATGCTATTTCCTGCCCCAAACATTTTGACAGATCCAAGTTTTGGTCTCTTCTTCACTTTTATCTTTCAATATCATTCATAATGGTTCTGTGTATCATCAGCTAGCTCACTGAGTCACTGGCTGCTTGAGGCCACTTTCTTAGATTTTTATTGCTAAGTTACCACAAATTTAGCGGCTCAGTTCTTCCTTTACCATTTCTGTAGGTCAAAAGTGGCTTGATTTTCTGCTTAGGGTGTCACAGGGCCGAAATTAAGGTGCCAGCTTAGGCTTCAGTCTCATCTGTGGCTCAGGATCCTCTTACATTCTCAATGGTTGCTGGTAAAATTTCACTGTAGTTGTAGGACTGAGGTCTCTGTTTTCTTCTAGTCAACTGGGGGCAACTGTCAATAACTAGAGTCCTCCTGCAGTTTCTTGTTACACGGCAGCCCTCAGCTTGGATGGTTGATTTCCTCCAGGCCAGCAGGAGTCCATCTTTCTATTTCTTCTTTTGCAGTCATGTGGGGAAAACACTCTATTTTTAAAGTGCTCACCTGATTAGGTCAGGCCCACCTGGATAATCTCCCTATTTTAAGATCAACTGATTTGGTACCTTACTTACATTTGCAAAATCCTTTTAAAGCAGTGCCTAGATTAGTGTTTGATGGAAGAGCTGGGAGAAGGTGTGTATATACCAGGGCTAAGAATCTTGAAGGGCATCTTAGAATTCTGCCTTTCACAGCCATGCTTAAGAGATCCTCTAATGGCACAACTGGTTGCTAATGAAACTTGGAACAAATAACTCGCATAGCAAGGATTCTATCGTCTGTCTTCCTTCTCACAAGTTTCCCAGTCCATTCCACCATCCAGTTGGATGTTTGAGCTTGTAAGCGCCAAGGGACCACAGGTGTTCTGGAGCTCCTACAGCTCCAGCTGCATGACTTGGGCAGGTACCAAGGAGGATTAGCGATAAGAACATTCAACTATAGCATGATACTGAGGAGAGAGGTCACACCTGGGAAAGGCAGCAGCCAAGTTCACAGCCAAGCTAAGGAGAAAGGATGAAGGCTTCCTCATAAGAAGTGTAGTCTTTTCCCATGGAAATTTATGAGTCTAGATATGTCATTCAAAGATATCAAGAAAACTAATATTTTTGAGGCTATGTTTTAGTTTGAAAAAATGATAAACTTTTGGATACAGGACAGTTTTTTATCCTACAGATCTCTGATGAGAAAACTGGAAACAAACATCATTAATTTTTCTTTCAACAAGGCTGTGTCAATTCTCTTAAGAGAAACTTTGTCTGGATTTTACATAAAGCCATTTCTATCCCTTCAGAGCACAAAGAATCTGTGAAGAAATCTAGGCAGAACATGGTGTTCGGACTTTAATTTTACTCACCTGCAAACTATCCCCTTTCCATCATAATTTTATTTAAATCATGGTTATGTTCTTAATTAACAGTTTAATTGGTTGGTGCTTTCTCAATCCAGTTCTCTGGAGGCATGGTTTTCTGTTTAACTTTGTTTTAATTCTTCAGCAAAACCATAAAATTTAATTAGGAGAGTAACCAGTTTGTAACAGCAGTTCTCTGTCTAATTAGCTATGCCCTGACCATACTGTCTCAGATTCCATTCAACAATGCACATACACTTTGCATTTGTTCAGGTTTCAGATAAGGCACTGTGAATTTAGCCTAAGCATATATTCCAGTTTCTTTTCACTTTTCCATAAATGCTTGGTTACAGTCAGTGAAATCAGAAAAAGTAACTTAAAGCATTCATATATGCTATTAAACCAACAGCCATCAAAGGCCAACATGTAGGAATGCTATCTTACCGTGCATATTCGTTTCTATTGCTGCAGAACAAATTACCACAAACTCAGCTTAAAATAATACCCATTTATCATCTTACAGTTCTGTAGGTCAGAAGTCCAGACACAGCTGGCTGGATTTTTTCTTCAAGATCTCACTGAGCAAAAATCAAGATAAAAGCTGGGCTGGGATTTCATCTGGACCTCAGGGTTGTCTTCCAAGCTCATAGGGTTGTGGCAGAATTCAGTTCCTTATGGTTGTAGGACTGACATCTCCATTTCCTTGCTGCCTGTCAGCTGCAGAGGCTCTCACATCCTAGCAGCCACTGTCCTTATCACATGGCTCCCATGGGCAGTTCACAACATAGCAGCTTGACTATGTGCCAGGGGGAGCACTTCTCTGACTTCCTCTGCCAACAGCCAGAGAAAAACACTCTGCTTTTAAGGGGCTCACCTGATTAGGTTAGGCCCACCCCAGGTAATCTCCCTCCTGCTGCATAATACTTTACATATCAAGAGAATGACTATTCTATCATATTAACAGGCCCCAGCCCACACTCAGAGGAGGGATTATGCAGGGTGTACACTATGGGGCAGAAATGCTGGGGCCACCTTAGAATTCTGTCTACCACACTGTGCTGTAGGGAAAGAAGGCAACTCAAGGCCTCCCAGCAAACCCTCCTCTCTTCCCCTTGGAGGCGGTGTACAGGGTGTGCAAAGGAGCTGTTAACAATGGCCCCAATTCTGTCCCATCGGCTCCACAGGGCATCAGATGACAGACACTCATATTCTTTCTTCTCTGCAGGCATTTTTCTTTGCCTGGCCAGAACTGCTGCTTTCTGTAGTGCAAGAGGATCACGCGATGAAATCATATGAATTTAAAACGACCTCAAGTTACCATGATGCTTATTGATAGAAATTTAGTTAAGCTCAGTGCCTCAAACTTCAGCCTAATAAAACAATTTCTTTAGTGAAAGAAATGAAAATGCAGAAAAGAGTTATTATAGCAGGCCCGAATCTGCTAGACTTAGAACGGCCTGCCTGCAAGACGGGCACGGGGACTTAGATTGTGGGAGGGTCCCTACCATCCTAACCGAGAAGAGCAATTCACGGTGCCTAAAGTGTCTGTGCAAACAGTATAGCTCGTGCTGAACACCTGCTCTCCTGCAGGAGCCTGGAATTCTGGCGTGTGTGAGGCAAGGGGGCTACGTAATTAGGCTCAATAAAATCCCCAGGCGCTACATCTATGGCGAGCTCCACATGTGTCATCACAACTTGTTACCGAGGGAATTAAGAACATTCTGTGAGACTCTCCTGGAAGACTATTCTTGGAAACCTGTGCCTGGGTTCTCCTGGACTTCATGCCATGTGCCTTTTCTTTTTGCTCATTTTGCTTTGTATCCTTTTGCATAATAAATCATAGGTCTGATTAGGACTATAGGCTGAGCTGTGAGCCTCCTCCTGCAATCACTGAACCTGGGGGTGGTCTTGGTGACCCCTGGCTCAAGGAATAAAGTAAGAGCATGATAATGGTCACATTCTGAGACCAGGCTCCAATGCCCTGCAAACTTGGCCTTAATCCTCTCCATTGTGAAGACGATCAGAGTACACAGACTGGAGGCAAGAGGTAGCCTCACCTGGGTTCTAGAGGGTTTGGCACTGCTTAGATGTGTGTTCCAATTCTGCACTGTGACCTGGGGCAAGTTCCTTAGCCTCTGTCTGTCTCTCCCAGTTTCTCTATCTGTAAGATAGCAGTAATGATAGTACCCAATTCATAGGGCCGTTAAAATGAGGCCATTCATAGAAAGCACTTAGCACTGTGACTGGCATGAATTGACTGCAAGGGGCTGGATGTAATTGTGACGTGGACTCACCAGAACACCGTCAACACTGGAATATCAACTCCCCATCCCCCCTTACTCTGCTCCCCTCTTTCCTCACCAGTCCCTCCCCTCTTCTCTCAGTTATCTTCTAAGCTCCTTTGCATACAAACTGTTTCCTCCCCTAGATTATTCCCTTTCCTTAAGGACCAAATGGAAACAATAGGCAGAAGCATTTTTAAGTACAAAAAGGGCACAATGTAAATGTGCTGTCATTAGGGTCCAGCATCCTGCCTATGCTCAACATCTTTCGGTTCCATCTACAATGACTGATGAGTTTATAAGTTATCCCCACGGTTCTCACTGATATAATCTTATTGCTTTTTTCTTTTTCTTTTTTTTTTTTTTTTTGCGGTACGCGGGCCTCTCACTGCTGTGGCCTCTCCCGTTGCGGAGCACAGGCTCCGGACGCGCAGGCTCAGTGGCCATGGCTCACGGGCCCAGCCGCTCCGCGGCATGTGGGATCTTCCCGGATCAGGGCACGAACCCGTGTCCCCTGCATCGGCAGGCGGACTCTCAACCACTGCGCCACCAGGGAAGCCCAATCTTATTGCTTTTGATAATGGTAAGTGATCACTGCATACAGAACTATGCAATTTCATTTTTATAACTTTGTAAGGCTCACCGTGTAAATATATTCACACATTGGGAGAAAAGTCCTTTGACAAATCACGTTTTCCAATATTTGGTTCAGAATATTTGTTCCTTGGAATACTGCACTCTAAGATGTAAAGGGACTATTATTTTTTTCCAGTGATATTTCTACAACACAATGGAGCCAGAAACTTCTGCTTGAAATTTGCTTTGTTTTTGTGTAACTTTTGAGTCCCTAGTGGGTTATTCAGAGAGTGTTCAGGTATCGCTGCTGAAAAGGCTATAATGGGGTTGATGATCATATGTGACCAGAGGAAGGTCAATGTCAGTACCCAGAGCAGGGATTCCTTTGAGGGGGAGAGGAGGTTTAGGCAATGCCTGGTGAGCACAGTCTCTCTGCTATTGGATAAAATCACCACAGTTTGGAATAAGCTCCTGCATCCTCACTCTGACCCCTTCTCATGGGACCCCCAAGCTTAAACAAGACACTGCATGTGTAGGGGCTGCAGATGAGGAAGAAGAAAGGAAATCAATAAAAGTTCAAAACCTCATTTGCAAATAAATTCAATATCTGAAGGGAAGATGTCAAAGAGAAACATCAAAGCAAAAATAAAAGACCAAAAGTCTGATAATTATAAATATCTCCAGGAGCCACTGATTCTGTCATCCCTCCTCTGTTATCCCCCTAACACCGTCTCCAGGTAGAACTGTATGGCAGTCCTAGGACACTTGCTTGTCTATCCCACACTGAAGGTTAATGAGGCCTCCCTGGCAAGTCTCCTTTGCTGTCCATTAAAATGAAGCTAAACCACCACAAACTTCATGGGATGCTTCTGTTCTTGGTAGGCATGGAAGGGAGCCCATCACAACATTTCTCATCATACGCTTTTAGCTTTTAGCTGAAGTTAACACTCAATTATATTGTAGTAATGGGGAGATGAGAAACCCTAACTCTAAAAACCATAGAATTCATCAAAGATTGAATAATCAAAGCCCTTCAACCTTTGCCAACAAAAGTCTCTTATCGGACTCACTGAAACATAGCAAAATTAATTAACTTGAATTTCTAGCTTTCTTTCCCTCAACTCAAGTCTGCTTGAAGTTTTAATTAGAAGGAAAGTGTCTAGATGATCAGCAGGGAGATTTCAAGGAGGAGAAGTGAAGCTTTGGAAAATTACAAACTAAATCCATTTGTTAAAAAAATTTTACTGAGCTCCTAGGATATTCAAGACACTCACTGAGAACAGAGCAATAATCAAAAATAGACAAGCTCTCTCATGAAGCTTACATTCTACTAAGGGAGATGGAAAATAAATGAACTAGTAAATAGATAATTGGTCAGATATATAATATTTTGAGTAACCTTAACTATCCTTTAAAGGCACTTTCAAGCTATCTCTTATCATTTTCTTCCCTTGACTAATGAAGTCCAATTATTCAACTCTAGTCAGCAAAACCCTGTAAACACATTATGAGCATAATGATAAGTGAGTGGACACTCGCTTACCTTCAGTTGCTGGTATATTTTCTTCAGTGCATATGCTTCCTCTTCTGTATTGGGAATAAGTCTTATCACCTTATCACTATAAGAAAAGGAAAACAATGGTGATATTTACCTTTCAAAAATAAAGATATAACCATCTCTATCTTCTTACCTTTTAAAAAACTGCCTCTGCATTTAAGAAAAACAGCAAAACTTTGGACTGGCCAGCAGGAATTTTACCCTGTCCTTGTTATTCTCTGATTGTATTGGTCTTTTATTCTCTGTCTGAACACTATTCATTTTTTCATCAGCTTTTGAAGATTACAAACTGACACTCAAGCAGAGAAAGCCCAAAAACACAGGAACAGTGGCAACAGGACAAGAATGCTCATGGTGTCTCAAAGCAGATACCAAGAACGAAAACTCCTGATGACAGGGGAAAAAACCAAACAAACTACTTTTTATTTTTTCAATTAATTAATTAATTTATTTTTGGCTGTGTTGGGTCTTCATGGCCGCACACGGGCTTTCTCTAGTTGCGGCAAGCAGGGTCTGCTCTTCATGGTGGTGTGCGGGCTTCTCTTGTTGTGAAGCATGGGCTGTAGAAGCATGGGCTTCAGTAGTTGTGGCACGCGGGCTCAGTAGTTGTGGCTCACGGGCTCTAGAGCACAGGCTCAGTAGTTGTGGTGCACGGGCTTAGTTGCTCCGCGGCACGTGGGATCTTCCCAGACCAGGGCTCGAACCCATGTCTCCTGCATTGGCAGGCGGATTCTTAACCACTGTGCCACCACGGAAGCCCCAAAACTACTTTTTAAATTTGACTTAATGCTGAAAAATAATGTGACTTTTGATGAGAGAACCTGTGAAATCCATACACAGCAGAACATTTCTGGTTTGGATTCTTCCCACGTTGAGGACAGTAAAGATAAGCCCATCTCTATGGGGCATTTTATTTCTCAAGCACAGAGCTTCCCAACTGGTATATGGAGGGCCCCCAATTATTTGTGGGTGTGCCATGAGATGCTGATGGCTGTAAAATTTTTTATTTTTTTATTCTTATTTTTTTTAATTTATTTTTTATTGAAGTATAGTTGATTTACAATGTGTTGGTTTCTGGTGTACAGCGAAGTGATTCATTTATACATATAAATGTGTTCTTTTTCATGTTCTATTATGGTTTATGCAATATTCTTAAAGTGATAAAAATTTAAAATCAATTTTTACAGCCATTAAAATTTTACCACAGTTGAATATTTGAACACTCTTTATAGATTCTGAATTGCCTAAGAAGACTGGAGGTGTCATGCTTTCCATCAGAGAGTTCTCTGTGGTGGTGACTGCTCCCCCAGGTGTGCCAGACAGGCATTATCATTTTCTAATTATGTCATGAGGCTCTGGTATATAATAATCACAACTATATATGTATAACTGAAGCACTGTGCTGTACACCTGAAGCTAACACATTGTAAATCACCTATACGTCCATAAAAAAGAAATTCATTTATCATAGTAAAAAAATAATCACAACTGTTCCACGTGCTTTGCATGGAGTATATACTTATTAAATATTTATTAGCAGACTGTATAAAGGAGATCATTGAGAATAATTGGCTTCCAGAGGAAACGTAAGGAAAAACTAAGTACAAGGGGAATGCATATTTTTCATCATCCTCTATGGCATTTTACAATGACTGCAGATAAAGAAGAATGTTATTAATACCACGTATATATATAAAGCACAAAAAAAACCCTCTAGCAGTTCAGTCACAACTTCTCTCTCCAGCCTCAAAGTTGTATCAGAATAAGAATAGAATTTGCATGCTTTTCCAATGGTTTTACTACTTAGATGAATAGCAGTCTCGAAGGCTAGGTAAGATTAATATGGAGGACATCAGAGCCCAAGGGAGACTTCCAGATTTGTTGGACAGTCATTCGTAAGGGTTGTGTGTCCATTTCCAATCACTTTAGCTGTATTCTTTCAAATGATCCCGTTACACCTTCCTTAGGCCTATGAATTAAAAGACCCCTGGCTTGCTGATGATAATTTAATATGTTTTAGGTACTCCTATTCAATATGGCTTTGTAGCTTTGATTTCCTCAAAAATCACACAAAGCCACCTCTCACTATCCACGTCACAAAGCCCACTTTTCTGGAAAGAATTAAAAAGTAGAAGGAAAGGAAAAAAATTGAATCACTGTAAAACAACTCCAAAAAATGACTTTCGGAATTTAAACGTAATTACACCTTTTCTTTTTTTCATTTCTGTTTACACATGTCTCTGGCCTTTGTTTTTCCTGGATTCATCATATCCTGGCCTCTCCCACCTGAACCAACATAATTCTTGGCAAAGAGAAACAACTCCTATGGGTGATACGGTTGTTTCTGAGGGATGGATCACTTGACAGCTTGCTGAAAAACACCTCCATCTGGGGCCCTGTCAGCTCCTCAAGAGCACAAAGAAAGCAATCTGTGGTTGTTTCACAGCCATGGGCAGATTCTTTTTTTTTTGTTTTTTTTTTTAAGATGATAGATAATTCAACCTGGCAATTGGGTCCTCCTCTGTGAGTGTAAGGTAAAAGGGGACCACCCCTGGGATTATTTAACCCTGAAAGTGATTGTTCAAACCCAGCTTTGTCATTTTTATCACAAAAAGTTCTCTTCATCTCAGCTTGTAGAAATTTTCAGGTGTGACTTGAGAAATGTTACCATTTGGTTACTTATCAAAGAGCAGAGAATAAGGAAGCTATTTAGGAAAGCCCATGAAATGCCATACTTTTTCGTAAGCCTATAAATTATATCGGTAGACTAGCCAGTAACCAAAACCCAAGAGCTCTTTATTCAGCATGGAAAACCAAATGCCTTCCAAATGCCCCATGTGTTTTACCAAACAGAAAGCTTACTCTCCCTAGATCTGATGGCTAGTCTTTTTCGAAGTGCCGAACGATAATTCAGGACCACAAACAGGAAGTTTTCAGGTAGTGAAGTAGCTACTGGAACTTAGAAAAACTAGCTGTGCACAACTATCATAGAAGGTGAACTGAGGCTTCCTTTATAATTTATCAGTTTTTTCAACCACTACGTGACAACATCATTTTAAGACCACTTGGTTACCCTTTGGGATTAAGACGAGGGTAAATCAGATATTTCTGACTCAGCCTATATAAAGTTGTCAGAGAAAGACTGCAGATGTTTTTTTTTTTTTTTTTTTTTAACATCTTTATTGGGGTATAATTGCTTTACAATGGTGTGTTAGTTTCTGCTTTATAACAAAGTGAATCAGTCATACATAAATATATGTTCCCATATGTCTTCCCTGTTGCGTCTCCCTCCCTCCCACCCTCCCCATCCCACCCCTCCAGGCTGTCACAAAGCACCGAGCCAATATCCCTGTGCCATGCGGCTGTTTTTAAGTACAGTTTAAGGATGTAGTACAGAGGCGGCAGGGTATCCTAGATAACTAATGTCCCAGTAATTATTAATATGTATCCACTCATGATATACTGGTATTTTGTCCCCTTGTCTTACAGGACAAATGAGGTTATGTTGCTATCATGCTAGCATCAAGTCTGGTTGTAAATTTGACGACTAAACCTTCTGTGCCGTAGCAACCACATTAAAAAAATTTAATCAATTGCAAAACTATTCTTAAATGTCTAATGAGAATGTATACTCCTAGAGAAGAGAATTCAGCAAGAGAATACCATCTCAAACTTGTTACCATCTGTCTGGGTCTCAGAGTCCTTGTTACAGGAGTGAGGGGTGAACTCCCAGCTGCTTTTTCATTTTATTTTTAAATTTAATTATATATTTTTTTAACTTTTCTGGACTTATTAGTTTCAGGTGTACAACACAGCGATTCAATATTTTTATAGATTACACACCAAAGTTCTTATAAAATATTGACTATTTTCCCTGTGCTGTACATTACATCCCTGTGGCTTATTTTCTAACTAGCAGTTCGTTCCTCTTAACCCCCTTCACCTATTTCTCCCCTCCCCCTATTTCTCTCCCCTCTGGTAACCACTAGTTTGTTCTCTGAATCTACGAGTCTTTTTCTATTTTGTTATATATATATATTTTAGATTCCACATATAAGTGAAAACACACAGTATTTGTCTTCCTCTGACTTAGTCACTAAGCATAACACCTAAGACTGTGTGGTTGGAGTTTGATGCCAGCTGTAGTCATCGCTATGCCTTGACCACACCTACGGAAGAACATCTGTGTTTGGACAACCTGAGAGTCCTCCTCCTCAGCCTCCTTTTGAAAGACATAAATGTGAAGCTCCGGATTTTTCCTCTAGCTCCTGGCATGACCTTTCACAATTCTATTATCAAACTCTACATTTCTTTGTAAGTTACAGAGCTCGTTTATGAATCCATGTTTATAAAAATTAAAATATTACACAGGATGTGAAATAATAAAGTTCCTCTCCCAGTTCTCTTCCAACCCAAACCTCCCATCTGCCCCTAGTAGCCATTATTAACAGTTTCCTGGGATTCGCGCCAGACTCTTTGCACTTACACATGCACGCATGTGCGCGCGTGCACGCACACACACACAGTGATTTGTTTTATAACACTATAATACTAACTTGCTTTTATTTTTCACTTAATTCATTTTAAATGCTATTTTTCACTTAATTTGGTTTTAAAATGCTCCTTTTAAATAAACAACTGGATTCCATATGATATTTTATTTCAGAGTTTTATACCTATATTCGTAAGGGAGGCTTTTAAAAATCCAACTTTAAAGCATCATGTTCTTTTTGAATCGCTTTTGTCTGATTTTGGTATCAACATTATGCTTACTTCATGGGACTAATTAGGGATTTTTTTACCGTTGTAATATGCGCTGACAATTTGAATGACACAGAAGTTATGCTTCTGATTGTTTTGTAGAATATACTCATAAAATCTTTGAAGGTGAGGCCTCCTCTTCCTTTTTTTTGTTTTTGTTTTTTTCTGGTGGTTAAGGGTTAGATATCTTTTAAATTCTTTTGTGGATAATGGTGTGTTCGGTTCTCTTCTGGGCTTTTGGTAATTTACATTTCCCAGAAAACCATCCACTTATTTTTATAAAATATATTAAACTATTAAAAAGTCTTACAATTTAAGACATATATCTTTCTTTATCTGTAGCTTTGTCCCCTTTTTATGTCCTAATGGTATTTGTGGGTTTTTAAAAAATTCCTCAATCAGATTTTGCAAAATTTATTTTATTGGTCTTTTAAAGAATCATTTTGTTTTTATTGATCAATTATGTTTATTATATATAAATATATATGTATTTTGATGTATATATAGTTATATGTTATATATTAATGTATAACATGTATTTTGATGATACATAGTTATGTATAAGCTCATAACTACTACATCTTCTGAATAGAATGAAACTTTTATTCGAACAAAATATCCTTAGAAAAATCATTCTTTGGCTCATTTAAATAGCCTTTACCTTGAATTCCATTTTCCCTAATATGATTGCCACTCATGCTTTCTGTTTAGCTGGCACAATTTTGCCCATCTCTTTCTTATGCTTTTCCCCCAGATGTGTCTCTTGCAAACGTCATAATGCTAGATTAAATTTTTAAAATCCATAAAGAACTTTGACTTTTAGCTGGAGAATTGTACTTGTTCACATTAATTATCATACCTAACATGTGTGGTTTTAATCTTACAATTTTTTGTTTTGTTATAAGTTCTTGTTGCCATTTTCTTCCTTTTCTGCCTTTCTTAGAGTTAACCAATTTTCTTTGCCAATTTTTTCGTATCTATTGGTTTGTGAGCTACGCATCTTATTTCTATTTCTTCAGTGTTTATATAAATTAAAAAAACCTTAACAGAAATAGAGGCACAGATGTAGAGAACAAACGTATGGACACCAAGGGGAGAAAGCAGCAGGGGGGTGGGGGGGGTGGGATGAACTGGGAGATTGGGATTGACATATATGCACTAATATGTATAAAATAGATAACTAATAAGAACCTGCTGTATAAAATAAAATTCAAAAAAAACCCCACCTTAACAAATACCTCTTCTTTCATGTCTAGAATTAATGTCTTAGTATTTTCCTCCCTTGAAAAAGATTTAAAATTATTTTTTCTCCATCCCTCTCTCTCCCCCACATTTTTCCTCCTCCTTCATTCCATGTTTGTGAAAATCATCTGGCATTGTTGTTGCACGTCTAAGTGTGGATCTCTCCTCAAAACTCATATCTTGAAGTCCTAACCCCCAGTATGTCAGAATGTGAGTGTATTTTGAGATAGGGTCTTTGAAGAGGTAATTAAGTTAAAATGAAGTCATTAGGGTGGGGCCTCATCCAATACAATTGGTGTCTTTTTCAGAGAAGAAATTTGGGCACAGACATTCACAGGGGGAGGAGCATGTAAAGACACAGGAGAAGAAGGCCTCAGAAGAGACCACACCCACAGACCCCCTGATCTCAGACTTCCTGCTCTAGGACTGTGAGGAAATGAGTTGCCGTGGCTGAAGTGACCCAGTCTGTGAACTTTGTCACCAAAGCCCCAGCAGACTAATATTAATACATACTCTGAAGATGGCAGCTTAACCATTATGTCCTCATGGAGCTATTCTTTGATATCCAGAAAATTTCAGTCACCTTGTTCTTTCCTGTATTCTCCCATTACCTTATACATTTCCTATTACATTCACCATAATTATTTAATGTCTACATCTCTCCACTAAGCTTTAAACTCCATATAAGCAGGAATTCAATACATTGTAATCTATTTGTGGAAATCCTGCGTTGTGTGAGTATCTCTACAGAGTGGTTTGGAGCTGGTCTTGAGGGGTCCAGGGCCAGTTTTTTTGTCTTACTCAAAATTCCTCTATCATGCAGAGGGTGAAGGAGCTCACACCCACGCATGGTAAAGGCCCAGGGTATCTGCTTTCCAGAGGTGCCTCCTATCCCCCACATCCCTAGGAAAGTAAAATCTCCCTCGGCTTCTTCCAGCTGACTGGGAAGTTTTTCTCCACAGTTCGAGAAAAGTGCTTTGAGAAAAGCAAGCTTTACACAGACTTGCTTCTAGCTCCCCACTCCTGCCCACTGTGGGCACTGGAACCCCAGCCTCAGCTTGAGGGCCCCTTTGCAAAGTCCTGACTCCCAGACCTCAAGGCATCAGCTTTTTCTTTTCACTGTAGCTTCCCCCCTCCCCAAATGTTTGGCACCCGGAAGTTTCCTCTTCTTTCTTCCTCCAAAGCTCAGTTATCCACTAAAACCAATGACATGGTGGCAGCATCCCACACTCTGCAGGCAAGTTGCCAGCACAGTCTGTGTGGTCTCGGGCAAGGTTTTTCACGTCTCTGTGCCTCAGTCCCTCTCTCTCCAGATTGGGGAGACTCGTACCTAATTCATGGACTATTAAATGAGTGAGGGTTTAATGAGTATTCAAGTCAAGTGCTTAGAGTAATACCTGACACAGGGTCAGAGATATTGTAGATGTTTGATGTTATCATTACATTTTGTCATTTTCAGCATTTCTTTGCTTTATCCGATATTTACATTTTGAGGGTTCCTGATGGCATCCACTCAAATCCTTCATGTTCTCTCCTGTTCTAATCTGTTGAGTGGAAGAATGAATAAGATTCTCAAGAGGAAACTACTTGTAGCAGACCTGCTGAGCAGCCTCAGAATGTGTGACCTGTGTGTAGTCTGTCCTCTGCTTGGTTTCGTGTAACTGCTTCCCTTGGGACCACACCTAATCTGAGACCCAACTTAAAGACAGTCCGTGGACAGTAAGGTGGAATGACAAGTAAGTCCTGCCCATTTGGGCTCACTCTATGGCCGGTGACTGACAGCCGATGCAGTCAGATCCCATCTTGGGGAGTGTGCGCTTGAGACATAAAGAAAAGGACCAGTTAGTTTGCAGGATCTGGAGCAGGGGCACCAGATCCAGGGGACAGCCAAGTGGCCACACTGGCAAAGTCCTCAAGCAGGGAGCACAGGCACTTGACACACAGCCCTTCGTGAATGACCGTTTGGTTCCAGGGACATGGGTTGGAAACAGTCCCCCCTTTCCCTTGTGCTTCCCTATGATAAACTTCTACCATCTGATGTATCTGGAATGTGTCTTTTTTGAACCCAGCAAATGCACCAGTATTAAGAACACATAAACTTCAAATACTTCAGTTTTTCATTCCTGTCTCCAAGTCACTGTCCTGTCTTCAAGTCACTGGATTTATCTTCTCTGAACCAGTTCCTTGTTCATTTAGGGAAGAAAAAGAATAAGGTTGGATTCCAATAAGGGCTCCAACCACTTGACCAAATTGTGTAAACATTTAGAGCCAATGATGCCTAATCCTTAATTGGGGAAACACTACAATTTTGTTGCATAAGGTTTATTGTGAGAATTATTTCATTTGGCCACACTTATTAAGGTTTCATTATGTGCCAGACACAGTGGTGGATGCTAGGAATATAGCAGTTCCTGCCATGATGGGCTTACACTCACGGTTTCTGTGAGATACTGTCTGGGAAACGCCTAACTTAACATAGCCTCTCAGTGCATTAGCTACTGTTATTACCTCTACAGGAAAATATTTTTCTCATCCTTTAGAACTTAACAAGCTGAAAGCAGATGCTTTGCTAAGTGTGTTTCACTGTAAATATCAGAAACAAACCACGATTTAGTTGCGGATCTATTTAACTTTCTTTGGTCGTTGTTGGTGCTTTTATTTCTTGACATTTTCACAGGTATTTGATTCTAATTGTTGATCAGTTTCTTAATTTGGGACTATTTCCTTTCTTCTCAGGCAGCTCTTTGGCATCTCAGAAATGCACATATTAGGTCATCTCATTTTCTACAACAGCAATTTATATAAAATAAAAAGGGAAAATAATTTCAGAGATAGTCTTGTAGAGATGTCCTCTCTATTGGTACAGGCTACACATGTTCAATTTTTCAATAAAGACACAATTTACCTGGATGTAGAAAAGGATTTCTAATGTTGCCCTTTACAAGGTACCAGAGTAGATGACTATAGTGGATGCTTTTGACTGCCCCTCTTAAATCCATTTTCCTTTCCTTAAACCCTAACAGGACTGGTTTGCTCAGATACACACCCTAACCCCGTTTCAGGAATGAGTCTTGATCAGCCAGTCAGAGGATGGATATCCCCTGGACACTTTTGATAGTCTAGAGATGGACAGGTGCTATAAATGGACCCAATCATGTTTAAGGGAAGGACTGATATTCCAAGGTTGAGGGAAAAAGAAGATTCACTCTCTTATTGAACATAAGCAATGTGTAACCCTGCTTGGCACTGGCAGCCTGTAATTAAGAAGGGAGTGACCTTTGGGGTGAAGCAGATTCTGTGGACTGTTGGGAGAAGAGACAGAAAGAAGCTGGGTCTTCAGTGATCTTGTAGAATCAACCACCCTTCAAGCTTGTCCTATCTCTGGACTTCCTGTTATACAGTGTACAATTTTTCTTTATTGTGTGGGCCAGTTTGAGTCAGTTGTCTCCTACTTGTAACCAAAAGCATGTTGCACAATAACAATAATTTTACTTATTTTGGCTATTTTTAGGAATGAGATAAGGAAAACCAATAGAATAATTAAATTTACTGTTATTTAATAGTAAGCAAAGTCTTCGCAGCTGGGAAAACACATATTGACATTCCTTCTTTTTTTCCTAAATACCATTCTCTAAAACATCCCTCTAATTTTGGTGGCAGCTTAAAAAACCGTGGGTGCTTTCAGAGGAGAAGATTCATGGAACTCAATAGCTAAGAGTCATCTCGTATTTGCAAGAAAAATAGGACAGTTTAAAATATTTGCTGATTTTTCTGAAAACTTGTATCTTGTGGAAGAATAATAGGATATTCACTTATTAAACCAAAAAAATCTCATGCCCGAGCACAAAGAAAACCATTAAGTAATCCCATCTAGAAAAATTACTGTTCGCACGTAGATTCTATATTATAAAGGTCTCAGAGCTGTACTTCCTTTGTTGAAAGATTGTGTTTTGATGTACGTGAAAAATTTCATTAAAAAGCAATAAATAAGAGACAACTTGGCAGGGAATACTCTAGAGAGCTAAATGGAGTCTCCCTTCTTTGGTCATGGTTTATAGTTGCAATATAAAATACTCAGAACATGAAGAAGCTTCCTATGGCAGTTTGCCTAGGACATGAAGATTTAGACTTCACCCTCGGATTAACATTAAGCAGAAGCAGAAGTGATGACTTTCTTCTTCTTCTTCTTCTTTTTTTCTTTTGTTGTTGCTACAGTTATTTTAACAGGAGAGAAAAGAAAAATATAGTCTGCAAAAGCCTTACTGTTGTACTTCACTTTGTAACAGAAATTTTCTCAAGAAGTTCAATGCCTACCATGGTGTCTCATCGGTAATGAATGATCAAGAAATATCTGCTGAACTGACATGAAATTGGCTTTTTGTAAACTGCTATGTTTTAAATTTCTGAAATTGGCTTCCATTGTAAGGCTTGAAAATTTCCTATTCTCTCATTAGCACAGGTCAGAGAGGAAAAAGAAATAAAATGTAACCCTGCCAGTAAGTTAATTTCTTACAGTAAGATACTATCTTCACTATGTCTCAAGGACTTTCTATATATCATTGTCAAATCAGTATTTGACAAGTCCTTCTTGTGATATTTAAGAATAGGACTCCATCTGAGCAAACTGTTACCGCAATGGAGAACAAATCGTTCATTCAACACATTATCTGTGTAGCAATTATTCCATGCAAGTCCCTGGTGGGGAAGAAAAAGGAAGTGAGTATAGAGCATATATAATCTAGTATAAAGATGTATAATCTAGATGGGTATATAAGACATAAGTCATGCCTTATATTATTATCGTGATATAAGGTAGCATGTGATCAATGTTTTATAAATTACACAGAAAATGAGATCAAGCAGGATGCTGTGGGGCCTTCCCAGGGACAGAACCCCATGTCCTCCACCTCTTGTTTGTAGAAAAGCTTTAGTCTCCTAGGCCTTCCCCTAGTTCTGAAGAGCAAATTTAATCAGTGAAGTAAAAAATACAGAAACGAAAGGGAACAGTCAAGCAAGATGAAATAACAGTAGTTTAGCGATAAAACGAAGTCAAGGACATTTAGTTCCTCATCAAGAGCTATAGATAATATCCTGAGCCATATCGTTGAGTTGTTTTGCTGACACCAAAACCCCTACCAGGTAGAAGAAGTTAACTGCATGCTGACCACAAGCATGTGGACCCCAGACTGGTTGGAACCAGAAGGTTAATGATGTCGACTCCCGAAATACCACCCCATTACCTCACCACCAACCAATCAGATGAATGTCCATGAGCTGATCAGGCACCCTACAACCCTCACCCCTAATGTTGCCTTTAATAACCCTTCCCTGAAAACCGGTCAGGGAGTTGTGTTTAGCTGGAACTATCAGAGAAGACGGTATGGAAGGACTTGAATACTTGAAATGAAGATTTGTGTCCCCGTTGACTGAGAGTCACTATTGGTATACAATAGCTATTGGTATACAATAGCTTAGTGGTTTTGAAATTTGAGCGTGCGTGAGATTCACGTGGGAATCTGCCAGAATAACTCGTTGGGCTAAATATCTTGAAATCTCCTTTCAGTAAAAAACTTTAGCAATACTGAAATTTGTATGTGTGTGTAGCGTATCTTTTAATATGCATTGGTAGGCTGGCAATAAAGTAGGGGAAATCCTAACAGGTCGAAAATGCTGAGATAACACTGAAGCAGTGGCCACCCTGATTGAGGACATCTGGGTAATCGCTGATGTCCTAGAATCTGAACAAGGGGAACATTCAAATCAGAGACACCAACAGAAGGTCTTAACCACCTCAGTGAAAGGATGGCCAGAAAGAATGCCTTGTGAAAAGAAAGAGTAGGAATACTTATCTTTCTTGGACCTGGCTCTGGATAGAGGAGAAAAATATAGTCATCACTGAATTTAAAACCACAAGCTATCCAACTAGTAGGGTTAGGAATAAAATTCAAACTGCCTATGTTGTCCAAAATCTCCAAGCCTCATTCTCTCAGCTGCAGAGCCTTGCCTAGTGATGGCTCACAACTGAGTCCATTTAAGGCATTACCTTCAGTTTAGAGGAAGTGCTTCACCCAAGGTGAAGGCTCCTCCTACTTCTCAGAATAAAGGCAAACCTTAGCCCATCCTTTCTCTTACTATAGTGCATTGCTCTGAGGATGAAAAATTCTCAGGGGTACCAAATAAATGAACAATTCAACAAGGCACCGTAAGCCCATGGTGGGACTTCATGCCTCTCCCTGTCGTATCACATATCATGAGGGTAAGTAGGGTATTAGAAATAGGATGGGAAAGTTTATAGTCAGATACATCACAAAGTAAGGAGAAGGAGTGACGACAATTTACATCTAACAATCTCGCTTCTTCCATCACCTGTTAACAGCCAAATGCATTGCTCCTGAAGGGGAGTCCCTGAACAGTGAACAGAGAACACTGGTAAAACATACTGAAGCTGAAAGCACGTATTGCATCCAGGCAACAGATTATGGCCAAGCTTTGTATCTTATCTACTCATATATCTTAGAGTTCGATTTAAGAAGGAAGAGGGTTGTGAGGGGCTGTGTATTAACACAAAAGTGTGAATTGAAAGGGGAAGGCAGCCTTTCCTGATAGAAACCAAGTCTGATTTGGCTGACTGGGTTGACAACGAAGTTTTCCTTTGCCAGTTAGAGGATATAGCACATAGTTTCCTAAATGAGCTATATCTGCAGAATCAAGGTTTAGAGAAAATTCTATTTTAAAGCAGGTGATAACACCATTTTGTCAAATATTATTGTGTCGGCATAGATGTAATGAAGTTCACAATTTTCCCAAATCTTTGTGATGATATCACGTTAAACAAAAAAGGGTGAGGGATGCATTATTTTCTGGAATTCTTTTAGGGGGGCATGAGTAGAGAAGTGGGGAGCTGACTTTCTTAGCTCTCTGGGCTGATTTCGGTTCTCTCTTTAAAATGGTAACCCCTCAAACTGAACACACTTTCCTGGAGGTGTTGTGAAGTTGTCAGGAGAAAATCAGGAAAGGGAGGAAACACATTCTTGTTGCAGGTGAGAGAGGAACTCAGAGTTCTTATTTTAAATATTAATACTTGATGTATCTGATGAAGCAAAATATTTGATCACTGAACAGATACCTATCACTGCCATTTTTCCAGGTGCTGGAGAAACAGTAATGAACAAGGCAGGAAATCTTCTGTTATCATCTAGCTTATGTTGCAGTGAGGGAGGCAGATAATGAGTAAATAAATTAACAAACAGCGTTTCAGATAGTGACAGAGCTATGGATAAAGTAAGAGGTAATTTGATAGCAACTGGGGAGGGGGCAGTGCTATTTCAGATCGGGTGTCAAGGAAGCGTCCTCCGAATCAAGTTTTAAATTAATACCTGGATTAAAAGAGCCAGCAGAGGAGGATTCCATGGAAGAGTGCTAAGAGCCCTGAGTTGAGGCATGCTTGGTCCTCCTTGAGGACAGCAAGTCTGCAGCCGAGAACAAAGGGGTGCGTGGAAGGCGGCCACGTTGCGGGGGGACGACGACGACCAGGGAGGATCTCGTGATGGAGCCCTGGACGTGCATACGGAGTTCTGTTTTTATACCTGGTGCAATGGAAGCTCTTAGAGGGTTTTAATCAGGACAATAATATCTGATTTATGTTTTTAAATGCTCATCCTGGCTGCTGTGTGGAGAATGGACTCTGGGGGGAAGGGAAGAGAGAGGGGAGAGCAAGGAGACCAGTAGGATGATTGCTGCAGTATAGGACAGAGGTGGCTTCTCTAATGAAGTCGGAGAAAGAGGCTAGATCCAGGATATACTAGAAGTAGAGTCCACAGAATTCACTGCTGAATTTATACAACCAAAGGGGAGTTAGAGAAGAATCACAGATGACTACCACGTTTTGGCCGTTCACTGGGATTGAGAAGACTGAAGGCAGGTTTGGCAGAAAATATCAAGCTCCTATTTCTTTCTGAACATGTTATATTTGTGATCCTATTAGACACGGATACGGTGATGAGGAATCAGTTTGATGATACGAATTTAGGGCTTAGCCGGAAGCTGGGACCAGAGGCAGAAATTTAGGAGACGTTAACATACGGTTAGTATTTAAAACCATGATACTCATTTCTCCTAAGTAATGCATAAAATGTTTAGAGAAGAGTAAAATATCATAAATAGGATTTGGATTTCCCAGAAGTTGTTTGCCAGACTTTCTCTTTTCCTCGTTATTCCTTCATTCTGTTTGTAAAATTAGGATTTGAGTGTTCAGTAGAAATCATATGAGGCACCACGAGAGTCGGGGAGATAACAGCGCTGCTTAGGTCATGAGGCATTCCTCATACGAACAAAGCTGGTTTGGTATCACGGTGTCTCTCTCCACTTAGCTCCAAATTTGAGTCAGGGTCAAATGGAACCTAAATCACATCTAGAACCAAGGGAGCTTGGGTTTCTGTAGCCTCTGTTGGCCAGAAAGACACACGAGCAGGGGTTGGAGTAGATGCTGAGGGAGCCAATCCAGCGTCTGCCCCACTGGTCAGAAAAATGTGGACACTGGCTTTTAATGAGGCTTTAATTCTACAAGAGACTTGAGGAATTTTTATTGGAAATTTGTCATGCAGAAATATTTTGCCTTCTTGTACGTTACTGGGATGAAGCAGTTATAGAAAGCTGTGGAAAAGCTCCCTTGGAAGCTATGAGCCAGTTTTCTAAATTAGACTTTTATTTGTTAATCAAAAATAAGAATTGACTGAAATGACTAAGAATAGAAGTGGGGGATATGGTCAGTGAAATGTGGACAACAAACCAGGATCTGTTTACATTCTCGCCAAATGTGTTCCCCAGTCTGGTGATTTGGAGGGTTGTTTTTTAGGAATTTAATTTGGTTTGGGGAGGGGATTTTTTTTTTATTAAATTGGGAAACATACTCATTGTGGTATGGTCTTTATATCTCTGGAGGTGACTGTGTTTACTGCTTTGTGGATGTACCATTAACACAGAATGCAGAATTGGGAGGGCAAGCTCCCAGGTTCACTGCAGCATTATTCACAATAGCCAAGACATGGAAACAACCCGAGTGTCCACTGATGGATGAATGGATAAAGAAAATGTGGTACGCATATATATGGAATTGAAAATAAAATATGGTCCTGAAGAAGCTAGGGGCAGGACAGGAATAAAGATGCAGACAATGGACTTAAGGACACAGGGAGGGGAAAGGGTAAGCTGGGACAAAGTGAGAGAGTGACATTGACATGTATACACCACCAAATGTAAAATAGCTAGCTGGTGGGAAGCAGCCGCATAGCACAGGGAGATCAGCTTGGTGCTTTGTGACCACCTAGAGGGGTGGGATAAGGAGGGTGGGAGGGAGAAGCAAGAGGGAGGGGATATGGGGATATATGTGTACGTATAGCTGATTCACTTTGTTATACAGCAGAAACGAACACACCATTGTAAAGCAATTATACTCCAATAAAGATGTTAAAATTTAAAAAGAAAAGAAAAGAAAATGTGGTACGAAGATTCAATGGAGTATTATTTAGCCATAAGAAAGAAGGAAATCTTGCCATTTGCCAAAACATGGATGGACCTGGAGAGCACCGTGCTAAGTGAAATGAGCCAAGCAGAGAAAGACAAACACTGTATGATCTCACTTGTAAATGGCAACTAAAAAAGCCAAATTCATAGAAACAGCAAATAGAATGGTGGTTGCCAGGGGCTGACGCATGGGGGAAATGGGAGATATTGGACAAAGGGTACAAACTTTCAGTTTGAGATGAATGAATTCTGGGGATCTAATGTACAGAATGGTGACTATAGTTAATATTGTATACTTGGAAGTTACTATGAGTAGAGCTTTAATGTCCTCACCATAACAACAACATGGTAATTTGTGAGGTAAGGGATGCGTTAAGTAGCTTTATTGTAGTAAATATTTCATAATCATCATACTGTATACCTTAAACTTACACACAATATTACATGTCAGTTATATCTCAATAAAGCTGGAAAAACATCCAAAGTGCAAGCATTGAATTTTTTTCATGCAGAGACTAAGGTAGCTGCATAAAACTAATAGCTATACATTCCTATATATTCTCTGCTTCAATTTTTTTGGGGGGTGTTGACAAAAATGTCTAGAACTTATTTAAAATCACATTGGAGCTAACTGAATGCAATGTGAATATGGAAGTGTCTGTTTTGTGAAGAATAATTAGGCTTATAATTGTCCAAATTGAACGGTCTGTAGAGTTCTTTTTTTAAAATTTTATTTTTTATACAGCAGGTTCTTATTAGTTATCTATTTTATACATATTAGTGTATATGTCAATCAAAATCTCCCAATTCGTCCCACTATAGAGAACTTTTTCAATTGTCATGTTTAATGTATTTACTTTCATCCAAACAATAAATTGCAATGATACCCAATGGTTTTTGAGTTCTTATTATCAATTTTTTTCTAAGTGCTTTATGTTTTCTCATTTCATCCTCTTACGATTTTTAGTATTTGCCTAATTTTAAGGTAGTATATTTGATTATCTCTATTTTTTAAGGATTTGAAGAAATGATAAACAAAGGCCATGATTATCTGTATACACAAGAGCATTGAGAGTTAGGGTTGAATTTTGTCAAGGGTTATTCAGTGTCTTAGAAGCATTACTTTGTCAATAGTTTGTCCAAGCTTGTTTCTTACGTCTATAAGCAATGTATGACATGAGAACTGTAGAGCTATCATCACTTGTGACTCATTCTCTTGAATCTGAAAATTTCTAGGAAACAAGAACAACTTTGAAGTAAGCTCAGTCTGACAACGAGCTCCTTGCTTGGCATTGGTGGTAGATTCTGTGCAGACTTATGGGAAAGTGGCAGAACTACCAATACAACCAGCCTGTGGAGAAGGGACAGCAGCAGTGGGAGGGAAATGAGGACACTTGTACAGAGCGAGGCAGCCAGGCTTTGTCATTTCCCCCATGGGACCCAAGCGCCTGCAAAGGCTCCCAACACCCTGGACGTGCCTTTCTCCTTTTCCTTCCTTATTTCCACTATTAAATGTTATGTGGTGACTCTATGTATGATGTTGGGTGATTTATGTCTTTGAAGTCCTTTCCTGGAGGAAAGATTGAACTTACAGATCCCCCTTGAACAACCTGGGGGCTAATCCACATATAATTTATCGTCGGCCCTCCAGTATCTGAGGTTCCTCTGGACCCATGATTCAACCAATCAAGGAGCGTGTGGTACCTGCAGTGTTTACTATTGAAAAACACCTATGTATAAGTGGACCGTGGCAGTTCAAACCCACCTTGTTCAAGGGTCAACCAACTGTACTTTTCTTTTTCAGCGGTGGGACTCTCTGGCTCTATAAGTGTAACCAATTCTGGAACACTTCAGTCAGGGGTTAAGAAATATGATTGCATAATTAACACATCAGTTAAGATGCTTTTGGTTCCAAATAACAGAACACCCACCTCAAAATGAACTAAACCATATGGGAAATTATTTGCTTATAAATGAAGAGTCTAGCAATAGGTAGCAGAGTTTGGTCAGGGCTCCAGCTCGATTTCTCTGCAATTCTCTTAACTCTGTGTTCGTCTATTCACTCAAGCCCACTTTCTTTAATGTCACAGAATGGCTGCAGCAGTCCCAGGCCTCACGTCCATACACCACACTGTCAAAAAGAATGGGTTATTTTTCTTTTCTAAATATCGAAAGGAAAGAATCCTAAACTCAAAGATTCAGATCAAGTTAAGATGCCAAGCTCACCCTTGAACCAATCATGGCACCAGAAGAATGCCTTCTTCATGTTATCTAGGCTCACTCCTGCAGATGGTGATGGGGAGATTTTGGTGATGGTGGGGGAGGCACCATAAAAATACATGACTGCTTCACAGTGAGGAAACACACAATGTTCGCGTGTAGAAACCAAGACACAATCCCACGTGCACTTGCTTTCCGAGCTCTTGCAATTGTCATTCCTGGACCGCACCAAGGATTAGTGGGATGCCTGGGGGAGGGGCTAATTTGGTAGGTTTTAATGTACATGTACATGAGGGGCAACCTGCAGGGGTGGGAATGGAGAATAATCTTGCAGGCTCTTATAAGCCAAAGCCTTCTGGAAGAATATTCTGAGAAGGCAGACTTTTGGCATTTAACAGTAGCTCAGGAGTGAGTTTAATGAAGAATAATCAGTGAGGGGATGTTAATATCAGCGGTCTAAAATTAACCACACAGAAACTGAAGAGCCAAAGAACTGTTGTCAGCTATGTTCAAAGGCAAAAACTAAAATGTATTCCTTTTGTCTCCCCCAAAGGAATTGACATGAAACTTAAAGGCTGTGTGATTCTATAAAGGACTTTCTACTGCAGTACCACCTTGTTCAGGGTGCAGTTTTTAGGGTCTTCTTACTGGGTACTTAACTTTCCCCACTTGGTGGATAAAATCTATACGATGTAGACTTTTTGCTATATGAATGGTCAGATCCTGGAAAGAAACACAGATCTAAAATGTTATGAGATTCGGGAAGTCTGGAATAGTGGGGGATTTCTGGAATGCGAACGGCTTTATTTGCATCGTGTAGCACAGAATATGAAAGAAGGCTAGGGCTCCTGATGACAAACAGCAGAGACCCCAACCCCCATACCGGCTTCCCTCCTGTCCCACACCTCACCCCTCTTCCTCTTATAATATGATACAGGCTGGAGGAGGATTGAGGGCAGATGATGAAGAGGGTTTTGTACAGGATGGGTGCCGATCTATGCAGTCTCTGTGACAACGTCCTTCTCTGAGGGAGGCTGGAAACAGAGCTCTGTGGGCATCCCCATATTATTCTGACACATCTACACTGGCTGCTTCCTTTTCTACATTACCCCAGGCCTAGAGGGCTTACAGTGATAGGCGGCCAGATCCATCTTTTTGTTTCTGCACTTTAAATTCTAGTCCTGGCTTTCCTATCACTAACTGTGAAACTCGAGGCAAATGATTTCACCTTTGTGATCTTTGTAGAAGACGTGGATAACACTGCCCTTCGTTATAGCACCGCTAATAGGATCAAATTAGGTAACATGGAGGCATTCTCTGAAAATTATAAAGTAATACAATGGTAGAGAATTATTATTTAATCTCTCAAACACCAAAATGGTCTGGAGTGTTTCAATCGTGCAGTCTTTCAACGTGCCTGAGGTTTCTTTGTTGTAATGGTAATTCTTATTGCAGTGATACAATTTGATCATTCTAAAAAGCAAAGCACTAAGATGCTTCTACTTTATAAAATTAGATACAGGAAAAAAGGCATATGCAAGTGTTTTGGCTGTTACCATCCAAGTAGAATATCGGTCAAATCTGATAACAGGGATCCGACTCTACCATTAGCACAGTTTCTGCGATTTCACTGGCTCTAATGAGCTGGATAGAGAGAACGCCTACTGTGAAATACATACAGGAATCGGGAGAAACGGATTTTGATGGGAAGACGTGAGGATATATGTCCCTCTTGAGATTAATTCTAAAACCTCATTATGGTTGGCCATGAGAAACATTTCAAGTCCGTACTCTAAACTGCTTAAACATTTTATTCTGCTGCAATTCTTTTGTGTTGCATTAATCAGGATCTGCAAGGAAAACAAAGTGACCTCTCCAACTCCCGCCTGAGGGAGATCACATAGGCTGGTTCTGATGCCCATTCACAAGTTCCTGGGAAAGAAGGGCATGAGCTCAGCTGGAAATGACAGAGGGGTCCTATGTGACTCTTCAATGGCATCATTAAAGAAGCTGTGTTTAATCTCTTCAATCCCTGACTTTAAAATGACTGCCATTGTGTGAGTTGGAAGACACAGCACTGACGAGGGCATGGTGGCAAAGACAGAAGGAAGCACCTGAATTTTTTTTTTAAAGAAAATGTTTTTTTTGGTACAGAATTTGTCCCTTAGTTCATCCTTAGCTCTGTTTTCCCTGAGGTTATTTCTTGTCCATCTCCCTTCCTGGACATAAAACACTTGGTCTTGGTTATTACCACAGGCATATGGGTTTTGGTGTGTGTTGGGATCCAGCTTCTCTGAGTCTCTGTGGGAACAGAGAAGCATACAAGGCAAGCAGTAGGAGGAATTATTATTACTACTATTTATTTTTGCCTCCTTTGCCTGACTACGCATGGGGTTGGTTGAGAAAAGTCTGCAGGAGAAGGGCTGGCTGGGATGCCCTTTCTTAACCCAGATCAACCAGAGGCAGAGTTGATTCCCACCCCCAACCCTGACTCCAGAAACCATTTAACTTTCCCATGAAACCTATAACTCTAAATAAACACTGTTGGTTTGAAGTAGTTTCTGTCTGAGACATTTCTATTTCCAGTATCCCATTCTCCTCCCTCCAAACATCCCCACAAATGCCAGGGAACAGGAAACGTAGATCAATATAGCAACTACTGATTAGCCCCAAATCTAAGTTATTTACAATTTAATGCTTATGGAGCACATATGACAAAGAATTCAGAGGACTATGTGATCACCATGTGATGCCCAGTGGCAAATCTGACCTTACACCACTTAAGAGCACTTGAATTCAGGTCATCAAAATGGGTTTCAATCTTTGGCTCAGCTGCTTCACCTCCCTGATGCCTGGTCATCTATAAAGTGGAGAAACCTCACCTAAGTAACAGAGCCTCGGGAGGGTTGAGTGAGAACAAAAATGAAGGCTCTTTGTAAAAGTCAAATGTCATGTAAAAATGAGCTTCTGTCTGGGCCTGCAGCCCTTGGGATTTTAAGGATGGGCTTTATGAGTTTGGGAGTGTTCCTTAATGTTCCAGAACAGAGGGCCAGAGACAAATGGACAGGTCCCTGTACCTAGATCTCTGGACCTATGCAAAGTATTTCCAAGCAATTTGGCCCTGAAGATTGAGTTGGGGGAACTGAGGCAATGCAGTGCCATTTCCTTTCTTGTCAATTATTAATATAAAACCACATAATAAAGAACACTACCCCATCTTCTACACCCGGCCCGCATCTCCCCACCTCTTATCACTAGATTTATTTTGCTTAAATATATGGCATCTCCAGATTCAGACCAGGAGGAGCTGGAGTGAGGACTCAAAGGACTGTGAATGCAAATCTGGATGCGGGTAGGAAGATACAAAGAGGGGAAGGATCTGGGGATACAGAGAAGCCAAAAATGCAGGTTTCTTCTTCCACTTCCCTCCAGAAAGAATAAGTAAATAAAAGAAAAATTTTAAAGATAACTGTGAAAGGTATTTTAATGATGAAACTCTCATTAAAAAAGAATCCTTTGTGCTACTGGTTGTATTGGCATCAGCCATTGCAAATCTCTGGAAAATAATTCCATGTTGCTGGAGAATAAATGAAACCAGAGAATTCTTAAATAGGACAAAAAAGTAAAAACACCAACCAACCAACCGAGCTCTTCATAAAATAGCTAGCAATTTAACAAAATCCTTCTGTGCTTTCTCTAAAAGGTAAGAAATCTCAGAAGCACTGGTTTTACAAGTCAACAGCAAAGATAATTTGTTCCACCCCTGTCCTCCCTCCTAAGGGGAGGCCCCACCCACACCCGATGCACTGTGCTCGCTGGTGTCCCCCCAACTAGTCCTGTCCCTGGTTCCTGGCAGGTCTTCAGCAAACATTTGGTGAATCAAAGTTTTTTTAAATCTTGGAGGTTCTAAAGTTCTTATCTTCTGTCTTCAGGTGGAACAAGGGTAAACACTCAGGCTAGCTATAGCTCTTCCATACGCCCTGCCTCCTCTCCACCCCCCTCTCTTTCTGTCCACCCTCCTGTCTTTCTGTCCTCACTCTGGGCAAGCTCTAATGGCTCAGCTGTTTCTGCAGGGGCCTCCAAGGGGTCTTCCTGCCCACGTGCTCTCTCTGCTGCCACCAGTGGGGTTCTGTGATGTAAATCTGCTCATGTACTCATTAAATCAGTATTTACTGAGTTCCTGTGTCATGCTGGCAACTATTCTAGGTTCTGAAGATCCACTTTAACAACTTACCATCACGTGCGGGATTGCATGGTACCAGCCTCCTCTCCTGGCCTCCTTACACATCTCACCAGCTGGCTTTTCAACCACACCGGAGTCCTCATTTCCTGAGAGCAGTGCTGACTCACCCCTTCTCGTCTTTACTGTTCCCTCTGCAATGAAAACCCTTCCCTCCCTTGTTGATCTGAAGAATTCCTATTCATCCTGTAACACCCACGTAAGGGGCTTTTCTGTAAAGGCTTCTCTGACCTCTTTTTCTATCCAACCCAGAGTGAGGTCACCATTGTACCTTGCATACCCTGAGTGCTACAGCACTGCCAGCATGTACTTGTGTGTTACATTTGTGTACTGCACATATGCAATTACATATACAGCATTGGACCGTAATGCTTTCTCTCCATGGCCGTCTCCTGGCTGCAGTGCCAGCTTCCTGAGGTCAGGCATTAGTTCTAGTACATCCTGGCGTGCCAGCACCTAGTGAGGTACGCAATACACATCTGTTAAAAGAAGAGCAGCAGATCAGCTTTCCCTGTGGATCCTCCTATACCTGCCTCTAAATGTCGTTTCTCCAGGCCTCATTCCCTTTTCACTCCAAGACTCTTTCCCTAGGCAGTCTCACCTAATCCCATTACTTTGATGCATCTGTACTCGATAACTCCCCCAAATTTATCTCTACATCAGACCTCTCTTCTGAGTTCCTGCTCACATATCTGTCTATCTGACTTATTATCTCTTCCTGGGTGTTTCCTAGACACCTCAAACATACTATCCAACAGCAAGGTTAATTTTCCCCTCAAATCCACTTCTCCATTTTGTTAAATGGCACTAAAAATCCACTCCCCCCTCCAAGCCAGGAACCATGATCTCATCTTTGAAAGTTCCTTCTCCTTCAACTCAACGTTCAATCCATTACCAAATCCAGTACATTCTACTCATTCTTCTCACACAGATCTTGATTCTTTCTTGCTTTCTTCACCTCCACTGGCCCCCCTCCTCGTCTCTCTCATTTGGTTCACTTTTCCAGCCACCTGACTGCTGTCTCTACCACCAACTTGCTCCCCTTCAATCTGCTCTCCATAAGGCAGGCAAACAAATTAAAAAAAAAATGCAAATAGCATTTTGTCCCTCCTTGCTTAAAACTCTTCAGTACCTTTCCACTCACAACAAGATAAAATTCTTTGCGAAATCTTAGCATGACCTGCAAAACCCTATCCCAGCTGGCCTCTACGTTCCTCGCCAGGCATTTCTGGCACTCCTTATACCCTCACTTTTTATGCTTCAGACATACAAGCTTTACTTTTTGCCCTTAATAGGCCAGGATTCCCCTACCAAATGGAAGCAGACACACAGTAGAATTCAAATTCAGATTATACCAGTTATCAGGGGACGCTGAGATTCTCTGGATTAAATTAGGGTCGCCAGTCATCACGCAAACTAAGGATATTGCTAATTAAGATACAAAGCAGTGTGGTATATGTATCACGGAGCACCACCTAAGGTGGGAAAGGAATACGCCAACCTATTTATTTCAGTTAGAATTAGCTGGGCTCATTTAGGGTATAGTTAATCTTGGAAAAAAAATGGAAGAGATTAAGTTATAATGGCTGTTCTAAGATAGATAATTCTTTCTTCTCTGATGTACACTAAAAAAATATTATCTCTCTTTTCCCAGTCTTGTTCAGAGAGTCTCCTGGCACCTGGATTATTATTGAAAATGTATTATATATTGGAGAACTTCAAATCTACAGTCAAATAAACTGCAAACCTGATTACATTTGCAACACTACCCGGAGGTCCTAACTCTACATTTTAACAAGGTATTCAACCAGCTGAATGCTAGAAGCGAGACTTCACATTACCAAAACTGTCTTATTCATGAATTCCACAAAAACAATTTATTTTCACATTTATCATCAGTAATAAATCACATTGTTATCAAGAGGCAAAGCACATTTTGTGATACATTGCCTTTCCTTTTCATTGCATTTCTTTTATTACTTAGAGATTTTCCCCAGTGGTAAGCCAAGATGATCTTCAAACAATGAATTGGAAAAGATAGGAGCCGTTAAAATATCATTTCCTTCTACTGTGGAAAAGTTTCATTGCTGTAGTCAGTGTTTTAATAATCCAGGTAGAAAGTGGTTACAGAGGCTTGGTAATTTCAAATCTAGTTCAGGGTCAGCAAAAACAAACCCCAAGTGGTCTGATTTTATTATCTGCGGAGAGAGTGTAGCATGATGGGAAGGCTTTGGATGGTGGATTCAGAAAAGCTCAGTTTGAATCACACGGCAGAATAAATGTGGGGAGATGACTTCTCTGAGCCTCGGGTTTCTCTGAAGAATATTGCATCTGCTACTAGGGTGGGAAGGTGTAAATGACCTGAACTGCCAGTGCAGCGCTGGGCATGTAGCAAGGGTTAAGAATTGCAGTTTGAGTGACTTGTAATGATGCAAAGTGTTCTTCCACGCTCTCCTCATCCTCCTTATTTGCGAAGGAAAATGCCAGGCTGCCTCCGGAGTTCGTATCGTTGTGCAGCTGCAGTTCCTATGGATACCTGATTCCATTAATTTCCCAGAGCATGTGGGTTTTCTGGAAAAGTTGGGTTTATTTTGCTACGGTTCACTCGAGAGTCTCGTGATTTTGGCATTACTACAATTGCCAGTAATCTGGATTCGCATCCCCTGGTTGTCACCGAATTCTGGAATTACTGTGGACCTATACAGATTCCATTTAAAATTCCATTCTAAAGGGAGAGAGCTTTTTGTGTAGTGATATGATTTCTAACCATTCTAGGGAGCAAACACTAGTTCATTCTTTTTTATTTTTTAATTATTTATTTTTGGCTGTGTTGGGTCTTCCTTGCTGTGTGCGGACTTTCTCTAATTGCGGCGAGCGGGGGCTACTCTTCGTTGTGGTGAGCGGGCTTCTCGTTGCGGTGGCTTCTCTTGTTGCGGAGCATGGGCTCTAGGCACGTGGGCTTCAGTAGTTGTGACACGTGGGCTCAGTAGCTGTGGCTCATGGGCTCTAGAGCACAGGCTCAGTAGTTGTGGTGCATGGGCTTAACTGCTCCGCGGCATATGGGATCTTCCTGGACCAGGGCTCAAACCCGTGTCCCCTGCATTGGCAGGCGGATTCTCAACCACTGCGCCACCAGGGAAGCCCACTAGTTCATTCTTTTATTTAGTAATTTATTCAAGTATTCACTGAGTGTGTACCACATGCCACACACTGTTCTAAGGGGAAACAGCAATGGTCAGAAATACAAAAACCTCTGTCAGGGAGGAAATACACATACTTAATAAGTAACTAAACCATACAGTCTGTAGATGGTGAGGGTCACTATGGAGACCAGAAGGCGGGGAAGCTTTCTAGGGAGGTGCCAGAGGAGGGTCTTCATTCGAATTTTAAATACGGTGGTCGAGGAAGGTGTAATTGAGGAGGTGACACTTGAGTGAAGATGTGACAGAGATTAGTGAGAAGGCCACGTGGACTCCTGCAGGAGGAAAGTTCCAGGCAAAGGCAAGGCCAAATGCAAAGGCTGAGACATGGAGGGGTGCTTGGTGATTAAGTAATAATGAGGGGCCCAGTGGGACTAGCAGCAGTGAGCAAGGGGAGAACAGAGGGAGGGCCTTGGGGGACACCGTAAGGACTCCGGCTTCTAATCTGAGGCAGAGGGGAAGTCACCAGAGAGTTTTAAGCAGAGGAATGGTGTGATCTGAGTGGAGTCAAGGAATCTCTTCAAAGGTTATCCTTTTCACGCAGCAGGAATCTGGGGCAAAAGCTACAAAAGTCAATTACGTAGCTCAGGGAATACATTCTAAAAATTTCTCAGAAATAGGAACTCTGAAACAGAGTGAGCAGGGGTAGAGAGAATAAACACCAACTCCCCATACCTCCCCCTCCTTTCCAGCCCCTGGTAGCCACCGTTCTACTTTCTGTCACTGTGAATCTGACTACTCTAGGAATCTCATTTGAGAGGAATCATACAATATCTGTCTTTTTGTGTCTGGCTTATTTTACTCGGCAAAAGGTATTCCAGTTTCATCCGTTTTGTAGCGTGTGTCAGAACTTCATTCCTTTTTCATGGCCGAATAATATTCCTTTGTATGGATACACTTAAGCCCTTTTAAATGCTACTCCTTCGGTACCACATCACCATCTTGGATGTTCCTTTACTGCCTTGGGTCACTACAACTTCCTCGGGCCATGATTTTGGGGAGGGACTTGGAAGAGGCAGGTAGTTGGAGCCCAGGCAGAGGGGTTCCACTCCTCCCTCTGAGAGGAGAAAGGGGTTCAGGATAGCTGGCATTGAGGGCAAGTTTAGAGTTAAAGAGAGTAGCACATGAGAATGTGATTTCTTGGTGGCTTCTATTTCCTCTTGTAGAATGAGGGGCAAGTTAATCTACAAAGAATGCATGAGGCGCCCACAAGCCAACAACCTCCTGAGGCAGTCCATCCCAGTTCTTTCTCCATCTCACGTACCAGCACTCATCTTTGGGCTTTGTGGAACAAAGTTATAACTCGTGATATAGTCCTAAAAAATGAGATTGTGGACTACATAGTTATTCTAAGGGAATGAACATTAGTCCTGTACCTAATGATTTATTGCTTATTTGGTCCTTTTGATGAAGTACTTTTGTGTTATTTTAATGTGTCTCAAGGGGACACAATGCTCTGCAGTCAGAACCTTGGAGAGTTATTTGATGTCAGTAACATAGAGGCACATCTCTCCTCTCCTCCACTTATCCTCAGAAAAAATCAGTTTCTTGACATTCTCAGTTAGAGCCGAGTTACACTGAAGAGAAGAATGATTGAAGAAAAAAGAACGGGTGCAGTTGGAAGGCTCTCCTCTGAGAAGGGGGCTTGTGAGGCTGGTGGTGACAGAGTCTCCCCCTTAAACTCTCCAGAAGAGGGAGCTGCAGGTCTCTACTACCTGCCCTTCCTATGAAGAGTTCTCTACTCAGAACCTGAAAAATAAAACCCAATGTATATACTGCACTGCCTCAGAGTAAAAAAGCTCTAAATCTCAAGGCTAATATAAAACAGAGATGAAGTAATCATTGAAAACCAATGAAGATCATCTTTCAGTTACAACATGTAAGTATAGTAGACTTGGTTAAGCCTGGATAGTGGAACTCTTTTAGCCTATTATTAGCCAGTTATAAGAGCTATGCAACCAGCCTCTTTGAACTGCTTGATGTAGCAAGTATGATTTTTTATGAACAACATTGAAAGTCTCCCACATAATGTTTTAGGCTATTAAGCAATGAATTTGTTGACTCACTATCCAGGTAGAAACATAGGTTATGAGACGCAAGTAACGGACACCCTTTTCAAAATAAGGAGGAGGAAAGGGCCTTTATAGGAATGATGCTGGGTTGTCCTATAGAATTTAAGGAGAGGTTGAACAACCAAGATTTGGAGAGAACAGGAACTAAGGCAATTCTAAAGTTCTCATTCCAAAAGTTCATAGACTATACTTGGTGGTCCTACCATTGATGGGACTCAGTTCCTAAGTCTGCATGTTCTCAGTTCAAGTGGTCAGCAGAAACTAAGACCGTCACCCCCCACTCCACATCCCAAGGTGAGAGAAGCTGATTCAATGGTTTCAAGTCAGGTGTCAACCCAGACCTACCCCTAACGCTTAATGGGCCTGAGTCAAGGGTATAAAGGAGACTCCCATGCCAAATGTATAAATATTAAAAGTTACAAATCAAGATTAATAAGATGATAAAATGTTCTCTCCTCTTACCTTGACAGGCATACCTTTCTAACAACCTGGAAATCCAGGTTGAAATTTATGACTCTTAGATTCCATGGGGGTACTGTGCCCAGATGTAGGAGCGGAGAGAGCTGGCTCCTAGCCTGCCGCCTTCTGCTACTCCTGACTTATGGATACCCCAGTCTGCATATCTAAGCTCCAAATGCAGCCTGCACAAGTAACTGCCCTTCTTACCATTTGGGCCTGGGGCTGGCAAGGCTTATGTGGGCCCTAGCGGTAGGATGGAGGCTGTTTGGGCATGGATTCCAGGGCCCTGGATTCCCAAAACAGTCAATGGAAAGGGTACACTTTGAGAAGGATGGGGGTGCAGTTGGAAGAGGGCCAGAGCATGACACCCAAGGCAGAAGTCCCTCTCACCTAGGTATTAAGATGTAATACTAGCTGTAATATCAGGAAATAATATTACTCTGGTTGTAGTTGGGTAATTATGGCTCATCCTATTACAAGGCTAGTTGAACATGTCAAAGGATAGAAAAGGACCCTTATACTCAAACACCTGGTTTACTGCACCCTAAATCAAAAGAGATCAAAATTACCTAGGTGCTGTCTAGGAAAGAGAAAAACAAAGAAAATGGTCACAGTAACACGATAAATCCTAAGCAACTTATCTTTTTACTTCTGAAGTAAAAACAGCTTATTCTTTCCCCAAAAAGATCAGCAAAGGTTTTACTTTTAAAAGTCATGTAGACTGTCAATGTCAATTTTGTGGCTTTGTTCTACAAGGTTTTTATTTCTTCTCAGGAAAACAAAACAGAGCAAAATACCACAACACCTGAAAACAATTCAGGTTCAAAGTGTGCTAAGGTTTTATTCCATTACTTTTCTCTTCTGGGTTCCTTAATAGGCATATCTGTGTGCAACTAAGATCTTCAGGACCTTACATGACTTATTCTCTACATGCAGTTGTAATTTCCTATTTTCTGACCTCAATTTCCACTGCTGAAATTGAATAGTATGACACCAACAGAATGAAAAAAAATTACATAGGAACAGATCTCTCAAGAAACAGGATAAATATCTCCAACTATAGGGACTGAAAAGATGGAAAATAGTTTGTACAAAACTGTTTTGAAAATATTTTAAAAATTATAAATAAATCTTTTACCATTAACCATATATACCTGTGGTTTCTCATTGTCTAAATAATAGAGTCCAAATTGATTAAAACTTTCATCTTTCTGGTCTTCTTGCTTCTTTATAGCCTCCAATATACACATTTTTCTATGGCTCTGTTTTTATTTTACCATTCTTCTTGTTTCAGAGCTTCCAGTGAGGCCCTATTTGCTACAGCAATGAGTCTTAAGTGTACAGGCAATAACGTTTGAGTACCAGCTTTAGACTCCAAAAAAAACCCCTGGGTCTGAGTTCCAGTTCTGCCATTGACAAGCTGTGTGATTCTAGACAAATTACTTAACTTTTCTAGTTTCTAGTTTCCTCATCTGTAAAATGGGAATAACAGTGCCTATCTTATTGGGTTACAGTAGATGTTAGATGAATTAATACAGATGAACTCTTATGGCAGTGCCTGGCAAATATTAAACCTTCTGCAGGTAATTAACAAAACATACGTGTCCTCTTAGGGTTTGTGGTCCTCCCGCATCCCTACAGGCTCATCTCTTGCTGTTCCCAGTCTTATAACTCAGGAGTCCCCAACCTTTTTGGCACCAGAGGCCGGTTTCGTGGAAGACAGTTTTTCCACGGATGGGGGCGGGGGATGGTTCAGGCGGTGATGTGAGCCATGGGGAGCGGCAGATGAAGCTCCCCTCACTGGCCCGCCACTCACCTCCTGCCGTGCGACCCGGTTCCTAACGGGCTGCAGTCCGCTACCAGTCTGCGGCCCAGGGGTTGGGGACCCCTGTTATAAGTTATATTTCAGAACTACTCAAAGTTTCATGACCATGCTATACAGTTTCTTCTGTGTAGGGTGGCAGACTCATACTTTCCTTTAAAGAATCAAGCTAGGACGTGACCCCTTCAGGAGTTCTCCCTTTGCCCAGACACGGGTAAGAGCTCCCTCAGTGCTAGTTCTATATATACTTCTCTGCTACGCTTTCTCAGTGTAGAGGATGCAAGTCCTTGCTTGGTGAGGAGAGTCAAAGAAGTGGGCAGATTTCCAGCAAGTTCTCCGAAATAAGGTTTACCCATTGCCCCAGAAAAACAGGTCCAAGGAGACCTCGGCTATTGGTGAGCAAGGGTAAAGAGTCAGAGGGCCAGGGGCAGGGCCCTGGTAGTAGTGGCCAGTGAAGAGGGGCAGAGGGAGGCATGGCCTGGGCCCCTGTGGCTTTAGAACCTGGACAGAAAGTCCCCCTTGGATCCTCCTTGTTATGGGGATGGGAAGAAAGAAGATGTGGGGTCAGCGGTCCAATGAGAGGCCGGTCTTGGAGGGATTCTTAAGAAAAGCTTTTGACTCCAGAACCCAGAGCCGCACATGGTGAGGCTGGTGCTGGGGGGCCTCCGTGCTACACTGACCACGGACACAGGCTGACTGGTGGTGTGACCATGACCCAGCCTTGTGACACAGTGGCCCTAGGTGAAGACTGTAGCCCTGCTATCTGGGGCATTGGCGGAAAGAGAAGGGCCAAGTTCAGGTGACATGTTGTGGGACCTATGGCTCGATAAGAGTGGTTGAAACTCTTGATTGTTCTTGAGTCCCCAGAACATTTCACTGGTTGGAGCTTAGGCCCAAGAAATATTAGTTATTGCTACTCCAGAATGGCAGAGTCTGAGGAAGTACCTGCTATACACAGTATTATAAATCATAGGGTTTATGTGTCTCTATTTCCTCTTCTTTTAGACTGCGGGCTCCTTGAATGTAGACATGTGGTTATTACTGTCACCAGTGCTGAGCAGAGTGTGGTCTACAGACGTTCAATTAAATGTTTAACTATCTGGAATCAAAAAACCTATCATCTGGCACCTACAGAGGTTCTGGATTCATTTAACTTATTAACAAGGGCTATTCCATAATGACCCAGCTTAGCGGTTATCACCCTTTCACTACTAAAGACCCTACTTATTATTTTCTTCAAGGAAATCATATTTTGCAAAATTTGGTCTACCAGACTGCAATTATTAGCAATCTGTTTCCTGTTTCCATTAGACCTATTTAACTGCCAACCAAATCTTTTTAAGAGCCTCAACTAACCATTTACCATGAGATAATCATGATACATCATGAGCCAGTCAGCTACCACACTTAACAGCCAAAAAAAGAATTTGAAAATTTAGTTTGCATAGTTTTTGACTACGCATCTTGAAACACTGAAACTTGATGGTGGACTCCCATTTCTGCTTTGATTTCAGATCAGGAGTGAAGGTTTCAGGTTCAACCCTGTCACAGGTGGCTTGGGACTGGGTTTTTTATTCTTAGATCTGGAAAGGACCTCAGAACTCCCCTAGTTTAGCCCCTCAGTCCCCAAGTCCTCCCGAAAAACAGGCTAAGCAGGCCAGTGTCCCCAGACTAATTATTATCAGAGCTAGAACCAGGACCCAAGTGTACTAAATCCCAGCCTGTGGCAAAGAGTCCCAGACCAACATTACTCAACCCTCTAATTTCTGCACAAAAAATTATAGAAAAATTTTAAAACTGTTAAGACTTTGGGTCCGTCTTCACATTTCCTCTCATTTTACAGACTTAAAAAGGCAGGTTCGGCGAGGTCAGGTGACTCACCTGAGGGAGAACCTCAGAATTAGGAGTGAAAGTGGGATCAGATTTCTGATCCTCCGACTCTCCATCCAATTTCTTTTGGTAAATGAATCTGAAATTAGTTTAATCTCAGCCGAAGACAAGATATGTCTTGGCTTTACATGATGGAATCGTGGTCGTTACTGCATGCCCTGCCCCCCATGGCTGCCATCATGGGCTGCTCACTCTGAGGAAGTGCTCCACGGGTGCTAGGCACTAGGGTACAGCAAGATGAACAAGGGTGGTTCTAGCCTTCCAAGCTGCTGGGAAGACATGAGCTTCCCGAGTAAACATATCCAGCCAGTCCTTGCTATGACCAGTCAAAAGGTAGTCGTTTTATAGTATTGACGTGGCGCTCTTCCGCACACGTAAGAAGCTCTGTGATATTTGGGTTTTGGGTTGATCTGGCACTGTTATGCACATGGATTTTTTTCACATATACACATATTATCAAAGTCATCCAAAGAGGAGAAGACTTATTACCGAGGACAGTATGTGCATATGCATTACTAACTAACATCAGTAATCCAGTTAAAAAGGTTTTGCTTAACATGCTTTTCCCCTACAGAGTTTGAATTTATTCATTCCATGGCTGGGAAATTGCTTTTGTTGCAACATATTGGTAAAATATTCTGTCAAAGTAGTTTAAATAGCCTCCGATGAATTAATCTATATTCTCTATTCACAACAATTCATAGAGCTATCAAAAGGTATTTACACCCAATAAAGCCTTCAGCATCACAGTTCCTCATCTGTTGTCCATTAGTTACACACACAGGCAATTTTAAACTGTTTTGCTAGTGTGAAAGAACTGCTTCAATTAAAATGAGTTAAACAATGTCTCTAACTTATAACAGGGATGACAGTTGACCTTGAACAACACGGGTTGGAACACAATGGGTCCACTTTATGCAGATTTTTTTCAATAAACATGTACTACTCCATCTGTGGTTGGTTGGTTGAATCCACAAATGTGGAACCAGGAATCCAGAGGGCCAACTGTAGAGTTATATGTAGAATTTCCACTGCAGGGCGTTGGCACCCCTCACCCCTGCATTGTTCAGGGATCAACTGTATTTATAAATACGAAGCCAGTTCTTTCTTCATAGTACAGTAGCTCCTCTCCAGTAGCTTAATATTTCCAAATAATATATCTCAGTGAAAAAGAGCATATCCCACTGAAGATATGCTCTAGTAAGAGAAATGGATACCTGTTGGAAGGTACAGTATTGATTTGTTTCAGAAGTTCATCTGAGATTTAGGATAACAAAATCTCCCAATATTCAGTCATTCAAAAAAAATTTCTAGGGCTTCCCTGGTGGCACACTGGTTAAGAATCCGCCTGCCAATGCAGGGGACACGGGTTTGAGCCCTGGTCTGGGAAGATCCCACATGCCGCAGAGCAGCTGGGCCTGCGCTCTAGAGCCTGCAAGCCACAACTGCTGAAGCTCGCATGCCTGGAGCCCATGCTATGCAACAAGAGAAGCCACCACAATGAGAAGCCCATGTACCGCTGCGAAGAGTAACCCCCGCTTGCTGCAACTAGAGAAAGCCCACGCACAGCAACAAAGACCCAACTCAGCCAAAAATAAATAAATAAAGCCAAAAAAAAAAGTAAAGGGAAAAATGCTTTACATTTGTACAAGTAAAAAAAAAAATTCTAAATGCCTACTAGGCACCCAGCAATATACCATGTTTCAGGTAGGCAACAGTGAAGCACATAATTCAGAGAGGAAACTGACATGCAAATTCACAATGACATTGCATTACGTCTGCTACAATGGAGTACCATGGGAGCAAAGGAGAAAAGAGAAGCCAAATCTTCCTGGGAGGAAAGTTTCTTAAAAGAAGGAATGTTTGAGCTAAGGCTAGAACAGTAGGTAGCTGCTCCTCTGTAGGTAGCTACAGGAGGGGGGGAGGCTCGATGTCATGGAGGAAGGATCACTCCAGCATCAGTGAAAGGATGCACTGGAGGCGGATCCTGGAAAACCAGTTTGGTTGTCATTAAGCCTTCTTCTCTTGTTAGACAAAGATCTACTGCCAAAATCATCTAGAAGATCACCTAGGAAAGATACTCTGAGTTATCACCTGATTTATTCCACTGCTAATTGCAAATGGGCTATTTACACCACCACATTCTTAAATGAGTACATTTATTGCTAGAGGCTTAAAGTAGTCCCCGACCAAGAGGACTGTTCTTTAGTGTGGCAACATCATTTAACTGTACAGAGACAACTGATTTATTGCTTCAGAATTTTCTTCATATGTGGACAAAAGAGAGTAAGAGGTGAGTTTTAAAAAAATTGTTAGATGGCTAATTTAATCAAGTTATATGTGTATATCTATAGATACACACAGTCTTTCCAGAACTCATCCCAGGAATAAGAAATAAGCAAAATCATTTCCAAGCTGCCAAAAGCAATATTACAGGATCTGTGCTGAGGTAACAGAAGTCTTCATGAACTGACTTATTTATGTTTAATTTAGAAATAATTCTAATAATTAGTTCAGTAATCTAGCTTCTTAGCTAATAACGTTCTTCCTTCATCCCCCCCCCTTTTTTCCTCTGCATTTCCTCCTTTCCTTCTCTCCTTCCCAGTTAAGTATCTATCATTTCCTAACACTATGCTAGAATAACAGAAGGGCAGACATTCAAAAGGGACTTAAGCCTTTACCATAGACATCTGGTGCTTCTTGCTTGTATTAGATGAAACTAAGAACAAAAAAGGATATCAGATACAAAAACCGCTATAAGGACAAAAGATAGCATCTGGGAGCCATATAACATGGAAGCCAAGAGATCTCAGCACTTCAGTGTCTCTAAATAATTGATGTTGATTATAATTCCCCTTGGTTATAAAAGGTTAAGTATTAGCCTTGTGTTCAGTTAGGGTGTGTTAAGTTTAGAATGATTTCTACTAAGATAGTTAAAAACATTGATGTTTATGTTGTTCTCAGCTCCTTTAAAACTAGTCCATATAGAATAGCATTCTTTGAGGGGCCTCAGGAATCTCTCCAGTTACCCATCCAAGACAAAATACATACCTTTTAGCAAAGTTAAGCATAATGCTCTTTAAATCAAAAGCTGATTACAGATTAGATCACTGGCAAGCCATTTACTACTGGTCTAGAAAAACCTCACCCTTCCCACGTACAGTGCTTCCTCAGATCTGGGAGTCCGAAAGGGACAGTCAAAGAGAGTAAAAGAAGACACAAGTTTATCACTATTACCAGAGGAAACAATGCAAATTACAGTACCTATTAATAGCTGGGCCATAGTATTATCTTGCCTACTAGCATGATGTATGAGCACATACCTCTCTCTGTGTGTGTGTGTGTGTGTGTGTGTGTGTGTGTGTGTGTGTGTGTGTGT